>NC_045449.1:54204322-54324359 GCF_002776525.5 Piliocolobus tephrosceles | reverse complement strand
CATCCACCCACCTATCCATCATCCACTCATCTACCCACCCATCCATCCATCCACCCATCCATCCATCCACCCACCCATCCAACCACCCCACCCATTCACTCACCCACCCATTCATCCATCCATCTACCCCTGAACCCACCCATACATCCACCCACCTGTTGAGCACCCATAATAAGCCAGATTTGGTGTAGATTACTGGAATCCAGAGAGGTGGAAGCCATGGTTCTTACCTTCCAATTGTTTTCCAGTGAGAGTGACAGCATCAATCAGGATACAAGTACCTGGAAGCCCTACCTGAAATAAGAAGGAAAATTTATTTCACATAAGAAGGCCAGAGGTAGGGAAACTCTGGATTGGTCAATTCAGGGGCTCAAAGGCATCACTGAGAATTCAGATTTTTTCTGGTTTTCTGCTTGACCCACCCTCCAAGTGCCTGCCAGGTCAGCTTATGGTGCCAAGGAGCTACCATACTTCTGGTGACTGCAGACCATTCCTGTAATAACTGAAGTATAAGAGGAAGAGTTTCTTCTTGCATTTTTTTTTTTTTTTTTTTTTTTTTTTTTTTTTTTGAGACAGAGTCTCACTCTTGTTGCCTAGGCTGGAGTGCAACAGTGCAATCTTGGCTCACTGCAACCTCCACCTCCTGGGTTCAAGCAATTCCCCTGCCTTAGCCTCCCAAGTAGCTAGGATTACAGGCATGCACCACCCTACCTGGATAATTTTGTATTTTTAGTAGAGATGGTGTTTCACCATGGTGGTCAGGCTGGTCTTGAACTCCTGGCCTCAAGTGATCCGCCTGCCTTGGCCTCCCAAAGTGCTGGGGTTACAGGCGTGAGCCACCACACGTGGCCCCTTCTTGAATCCCTTTTTAAGAGAGGAGAACTTTCTACAGTCCCAGACAGAACTTCCCTTCTACTGTCATCGGCTAGCACTGCATCAATTATCCATGTGCAAATTAGTTTCTGAAAAGGAATAACCACACCTGGCTTAGGTGAGTCATGATTTACCTCGGAGCTGGAGATGGAGATCCCTTCCCCAAGGGAGAATGGGTATCTGATCAAGACCAGGGCTCTCTCTATCAGGAAGAAGGGGAAACTGACCACTGGGTTGGCTACTCACAGTATCTGTGAGCAACCAGGTGAAAAATCTAAATGTTTTGTGTTTCTTCGTCACCCCAGAAGCAGCATGGTAAACTCATTCCTGGCTTTCTCAGCAACCCCCGACGCAAGCCCCCACTCTCCCTGTTTGTTTTTCCCCCTGGACTGACTGCTTGGCCACAAACTGCTCGTTGTTTGTTGTTAAAACTTGGCTAAGTGAAAACTTCCTGCCATAGCATTCTCTCTCTCTCTCTCTCTCTCTCTACCTCTATCTTACACACACACACACACACACACACACTATTCCTTTATCTAGATTTCAACTGAATTACTCTGAACATCTCATCTTACGGGGAAAGTAAGTTTCAGCACATTTTACCCTCCCCATCACCGACATTCCCCATCTATTTCTGACAAGGTTAGCATAAGTAGGCATCTATGGGCCTCCATTTCTTCACAATCAATTTACAGCTGAAGACTGGGCTTGACCTAAAGCAAGGGAAAAAGAACACCTAAACTCATATGCACGACCCGGCCTTCCCAGAAGGAAGATGCTTCAGGAGGGCAGCATCCATGGAGGGAAAGAGGCTGCTCACCTCATTGGGTCAACACCAGGCACCAGAAGGAATCCCAATGGTAAAGATCTTTCGGCCGGGTACTGTGGCTCATACCTGTAATCCTAGCACTTTGGGAGGCCGAGGTGGGCAGATCACCTGAGGTCAGGAGTTTAAGACCAGCCTGGCCAACATGGCAAAACCCTGTCTCTACTGAAAATACAAAAATTAGCTGGGCATAGTGGCGGGTGCCTGTAATCCCAGCTACTCAGGAGGCTGAGGCAGGGAGAAGCACTGGGAGTTGGAGGTTGCAGTGAGCTGAGTTTGCACCATTGCGCTCCAGCCTGGGCAACAGAGTGAGACTCTGTCTCAAAAAAAAAAAAGGCTTGCTCCATCTAGCCCAGAGACAGTCCAAGGCAGCTGACATTGTGGGGAAACCAAAGAATTTGTTGCAAGGGACTCAATCGCCTTAAGCATGAAGAGACATCAGACTAGACCTATTGCTTGGGATTCTGATGTTCTCTTTAGCTTCTTTCCCATTCGAAGGCTGGAGAACTTTCCTATGCCACCTACTACACTGAATACAAAAATCAAGTCCCTCACGCACACCTGCTTGCTCTATGTAACAGGGCTCTGGCTCCCTCATGGGTCTTACCTGGTGTCACTCTCTCTGGTTGCCCCAGCTCCAGCTGCATTGACTCTCTTGCTGTTCTTTAAATGTGCTGGGCTGGGCATGGTGGCTCACACCTGTAATCCCAGCGCTTTGGGAGGCTGAGGCAGGCGGATCACCTGAGGTGGGGAGTTAAAGACCAGCCTGGCCAACATGGTGAAACTCCGTCTCTACTAAAAACAGAAAAATTAGCCGGGCATGGTGGTGCAAGTCTGTAATCCCAGCTACCTGGGAGGCTGAGACAGGAGAATCACTTGAATCCAGGAGGCAGAGGTTGCAGTGAACTGAGATTGCACCACTGCATTTCAGCCTGGGTGACAGAGTGAGATTCCATCTAAAAAATAAATAAATAATAAAATAAAAATAAATAAATAAATAAATAAATAAATGTGCTGGGCTTATTTTCACTTCAGTTCCCTCTACCTCAAACATCTTCCTCCTATCTTAGCTCAGAAGCCAGTTTTTCAGAGAAATCTTCCTTTAATGCCTATATATAGGGCAGTCCTTCCCCCTTTATTTGATTAATTTCCATGGCATTACAGCTGATTGGGAAATACATTGTTTTTCATTTATTTATTTCTTATCCACCTCCCCTCCCCACTAGAATGTAAGCCTCTGAGCACCAGACCCTGGCTATCTTGATCCCCACTTTGTTTTAGGGCCCAGAGCACAGAGTTTAGCTTGTAGATGGTGTTCAGTAATGAATAAGTTAATGGTGTCTCCAGGCCAAACCACCTTTCTGGGATGACATGGAAAGAAAACAACAACAACAACAAAAAAACACATACATCTGCTGCCAAAGTGCCTAATAGAGATTAGCTAGTATTATAGTCTCCCCACCCTACCTTGTACTGTACTGCAGAACACAGTGGAGTGAGTTGAATGCGAGAAGCAGGTATAGACTCTTTCCTAAATGCTGCTCCTTCTCCTTACTCTTCACCATCCTCATCCTCTAAGGGTGATTGTACTTCCAGGGGGTTCAAGAAATAGAAAAGGGCCAGGCGCCCTGCCTCACACCGGCAGTCCCAGCACTTTGGGAGGCCAAGGCCTGCGGATCACCTGAGGTCAGGAGTTGGAAACCAGCCTGGCCAACATGGTGAAACCTCATCTCTACTAAAAATACAAAATTAGCTGGGTGTGGTGATACACGCCTGTAGTCCCAGCTACTGGGGAGGCTGAGACAGGAGATGAGACAGGAGAATCTCTTGAACCCGGGAGGCAGAGGCTGCAATGAGCCAAGATCACGTGACCGCATTCCAGCCTGGGAAAGAAGTCCGGGCGTGGTGGCTCAAGCCTGTAATCCCAGCACTTTGGGAGGCCGAGACGGGTGGATCACGAGGTAAGGAGGTTGAGATCATCCTGGCTAACACGTTGAAACCCTGTCTCTACTAAAAAATACAAAAAATACAAAAAACTAGCTGGGCGAGGTGGCGGGCGCCTGTAATCCCAGCTACTAGGGAGGCTGAGGTAGGAGAATGGCGTAAACCCAGGAGGCGGAGCTTGCAGTGAGCTGAGATCCGGCCTTTGCGCTCCAGCCTGGGCGACAGAGCAAGACTCCGTCTCAAAAAAAAAAAAAAAAAAAAAAAATAGAAAAGGATGGGAGGAGGTGGTGAAATTGTACTACTGTTGAATTCCTACTACATCTAACAGTACCGATGCCTGTGCACTCCCTGGGTCCCAGGCACTGTGCTGTGTGGATAAGATACAGATCTTTGTGCCCATTCTACAGATGAGGACTCTGAGACTCATGGAGGTTGAGTGACTTGTCCAAGGTCCCTGAACTAGAAGGGACTGAGCTGAGGTTGTACTCCTACAGTTTGACTGGAGAGTCTGTGCCCTTAACTACCCCCACTATATATCTCCTTAATTCCATGTGGGGTCACTGTAAGAATGAAATGCAATAGCAATCAACCTGCCTAACACAATTTCCTAGCATATTCTAAATAACAGTTCTATGAGGACACAATTCATATACAGTTCACCCTATTCAAATGTACAATTCAGTGGGTTGTACATACTCAGTGTATATTCACAGAGTTGTGCAACCATCACCACTAATTCCAGAGCATTTTTCATTACCTCCTCCCAAAACCCATACCTATTAGCAATCACTCCCATTCCCTCCTCCCTTTAGTCCTAGGCAACCACTAATCTGTTTTCTGTGTCTATGGATTTTTCTATTCTGGATATTTCATATAAATGGAATCACACAATATGTAGTGTTTTGTGTCTGGCTTTTTTCACTTAGCATTATGTTCTCAAGGCTCATTTATGTTGTTTGTGTGTCAATGTCAGTACTTTTTTTTTTTTTGAGACAAGGTCTCACTCTGTTACCCAGGCTGGAGTGCAGTGGCATAATATTGGCTCACTGCAACCTCTGTCCCCCAGGCTCAAGCTATCCTCCCACCTCAGCCTCCTAAGTATCTGGGACCACAGGCACATGACACCATGCCTGGCTACTATTATTATTATTATTGTTATTGTTATTATTATTTTGTATTTTTAGTAGAGCAGGGGTTTTTGTCACATTGGCCAGGCTGGTCTCCAACTCCTAAGCTCAAGTGATTTGCCCGCCTCAGCCTCCCTTAGTGCTGTGATTATAAGTGTGAGCCACCGCACCCAGCCGTATGTCAGTACTTCATTCCTTTTTATGGTCAAATAGTATTCCATTGTGTGGATATACCACAATTTGTTTATCCGTTCACCAGTGGATGGACATTTGGGTTGTTTCCACCTTTTCCTTATCATGAATAATGCCACTATGAACATTCATGTGAAAGTTCAATGCATGGACATTTGTTTCAACTCCCTTGGGTAAATACCTAGGAATGCAATTGCTGGGTCGTATGGTAACTCTATGTTTAACATTTTGGGGAACTGCCAGACTGTTTTCCAAAGAAGTTACACCAACTTACATTCCCACCGGCAATGGACCAGTGTTGCAATGTATGAGGGAGGCTAGGTGCTGTTATTATGACTGGTTATTATTACTGTTGAAATATGCAATTGTCTGACTGTCTGTTGATCTGGCTCCATTAGGCAAAGATCCCACCTGAAACTCGAGGATTCCCAAGGCAAGAATCACCAGCGTGACTTTCATTTTTTGTTCAGCTGTCGTTCCTCGTCCTCTGCTTCCTATCTTTCCTCCTGGCCCTAGTCTCTAACTCTTCTCCATCCCCAAGTTTGGTTTCCTTCTCCAGCTCTTACCTGTGCCCTCCTCACATATAGTGGCAGGCCAGAGACGAGGCCGGGTCTCATAAGAAGAGGCCATGGCCAGGGCGGGCAGAGAACAGCTGAGCAGCCCCCTTCCTGGGGCAACCTTGAACTTGGCAATGGAAACCCTTGGGGTAGCAGGCCAAGGCATCCCATGGGAATTATTTTAAATGCATAACATTTATTTGTTGATGCTACTAAGATTTCAGTTGTTAACAGTTTGTAACTTTTTCTGAGGCTCTGAGGCCATCTATTTGTTGGCTGGGGGAGGGTGGGAGGTGGAAAGAGAAAAGTTCTTTCCTACATTTTCCTTGGGGTATCTCAGCAAGGTCACAGTAGTGCCCAACGCTGAAAAATGTGGAGAAAGGTTGGCCCTTGGGTGAGTGGGATGGAGGGGATGCAATTAGGATGGCCCAGGCCCTGTGATCCATCCCCAGTAATGCTCTGCTCTGTCTCTAGAACATTCATACAGCCTCCTCCAGGACATCCTTTGGCCTACTTCCCAGTGTATTTTCCGGAAAAAGAGGAGATCACATTAGAGTCCATGTACCCCCTCTCTCCCTGAGCAGTCCTCACCTGGGTCCTGGGTGTGCAGTACCCACCCACTTGTTCCTCTTGTTTCCTCTTTGGAAAGTTCACAGCCAGAACCCAGGACCCAGGTAGGCGAGAAGCAAGGGTTTCAGGAGTCTCCATGATGTTTTGTTATGGAGCAGAGTCAATAAAGAAAGGTGGCCAGCATGGTGGCTCATACCGACAATCCCAGCACTTGGGGAAGCTGGGGTAGGAGGATTGCTTGAGCCCAGGAATTCGAGACCAGCCTAGGCAACATGATGGTGAGACTCCATCTCTACAAAAATAAAAAAAAAAAAAAAAAAAAATAAAATAAAACAAGGTGCACCCAGAGCCTGCAAAAGAAAAGCCATTCATCAAGCACGATCACTGCCCCCCCAGGAAGTTTCTCAATCCAGTGTGAGTCCAAGGATGGACTCCACGTCAGTGACTCTATGGCCCCCAACACTGGCTCATGGTGCCTTAGAGTTCTAGTTTATGGCAACCCTGGGTGGGCTTCTCCAGGGTTCTAGGTCCTATGTCCTGTGGTCCAAGCGGTTCCAGATGTCAACAGTCCTAGGGGAAGGTGATCTTGGCTAATGGTAGCCTCGGGTTCTAGGCATTGATGGTCCTGTTAATGACTATTGGAGACAGTGGCCCTAGACTTTGTTAGCCCTGGGAAATCTGGGTGCTGGTGTTCCTGGGCATTACTGATGGAGGCTCCACAGTTCCAGGTGCTGGCCGCCTTCTGAAACTAGGTCTCAAGCCTGTAGGCATTGGGCGCAGCTGGTCAGAAAGAAAGGAAGAGTAGCCGAGCCAGAGTCGGCCTCGTGCTGCTGAGCAGCTGCGCAAACATTCCTGGTACTCGAGCAGTTGCAGCAGGTTCTTTCTCTTCTGAAGTTCTTCTCTTTCTGCTTATCTAGTGACCTCCAGGGGCACACCCACTAGCTTGTGGGTCTTCTGTAGTCCCCTCAGGAACCTATGGGAGAGTCACCGTCTATAGCATTTGACTTGAAGCTGCAAAGCCCTAGTAAGACCCAATAGTGTTGACTTGGGGACTTCTTTTGGCCTGGACTCTGGTAGGGGGTGTCCAGCCCTAGATGCCCTCAGGGGCCCAGGCCCATGCTGTGTGACCTTCTCCCCACACACTCCCCTCCTGCTTGGGCACTGGAATCCAGAAGGAATAGGGGACAGTGAGTGGCAAGGACTGCCTTGTGGTGGGAAGAACGTCATTAGAAAGCAGCACATAGCTGCGAATGGAGGGAAATAGGCATGGCCAAGCTGTCACTTTGCCTTGAGAGTGACCATGACAGAGCTTGACGAGTTCATGACCTGTGCGCTAACCTTGGTCTTTTTCAAATGTGTTTGTTTGAGACAGGGTCTCTCACTTTGTCACCTAGGCTGGTCCCAAACTCCTGGGCTCAAGCGATCATCGTGTCTCAGCCTCCCAAAGTTCTGGGATTACAGGCATGAGCTGACACAGTGCCTGGCCTTGGTCTTTCTTTCTTTCCTTCTTTCTTTCTTTTTTTATTTTGAGAGAGAGTCTCACTCTGTCGCCCAGGCTGGAGTGCGATGGCGCAATCTTGGCTCGCCGCAACCTCCACCTCCCGGGTTCAAGCGATTCTGCTGCCTCAGCCTCCTGGGTAGCTGGGATTGCAGGCATCTGCCACCAGGCCCAGCTAATTTTTTTTGTTTTTTGTTTTTGTTTGTTTGTTTGTTTTGTTTTTTTTTAGTAGAGACAGGGTTTCACCATGTTAGCCAGGATGGTCTCGATCTCCTGACCTCATGATCTGTCCTCCTTGGCCTCCCAAAGTGCTGGGATTACAGGCGTGAGCCACCGCGCCTGGCCTGGCCTTGGTCTTTCTTAATTCCCAGATGGAACCTCCTCTACCCCCACCAGCTTCCCCTTCAAGACCCTGCCCAGCACCAAGTTCCCGCCCCTCAAGCTCAGATCAGGCCCTGCCCCCACTCATCTCCTGGATCCTCAGGCACCTGCAGTAGGACCAGGGGCTTGCCCAGCAGCAGATGGTTCCAAACAAGGCAAGGTTCTTGGAGCAGCAGAAAATATTTCTGCACCTACCATATACCAGCACAGAGCTGTGGGGAAGCTGCTTCTCTGCAAGATGGGAGTAACAGGACCTGCCATGCAACGTTGCTGTGAGGACTGGTCAAGTCAATTATCAATAAGAAAATAAAACCTGGGAAATTCCCAGGCACAATCTTTCGGAACCTCTGCAAGACAGGGTAACAGCAATTATCTAGAGGCCTATTGAGAGAACCAAATAGTGAAAATGGTGGGGACAGAATGTTCAGACAGGCCAGGCACTGTGTCAAGCACTTCACTGCATCATCTCAATTTTCAGCCTCCGTGGTAGGCACCACAGCCACTGTCCCCACCTCACAGGTAAGAGAGCTGTGGCACAGGGAGGTTCCATCCTCGTAACACAAATGGGGAAGTTAGGATTTGACTCTGACCGCCCAGCTCCTGAGCCTGCCTGGTTAAGCCTTGGGCTGCAGCTATATCAGAACTGGAAGCACTTCGTAAGGCTCCGTGTACAAGTTAGTTATGATAAGTCACTTGTGGGGCCGGGGTGGGGGATCCCAGCCAGCAGCCTCTGCACTGACCGGTGGCTGAACCCAGGCTGGGCTGTCTGCCCTGGGAGCAGGGCGATGCCTGGGGACGGATGGCCCTGTGTCCTCTCAGCTGGGCGCTGCAAGGGCCTAAGGCCACCTTCCTGTGGTCTCTGCTGCCGTGCGAGCAGGGGCCACTACCAAGGAAGGTGGGATCCGACCTGTCTGGGCAGGTCTGCTCTGCCGAGACCCGGCTGGCTCTCCAGTGGCTGGGATGCCCCAGAGCGGGCAGGCGAGCACGTCTCGAGCACAGGCCCCTGCCCGGGAGGCTCCGATAATGACCCCGTGCATTCCGGCCTGCACGGCCCGGGAATTGGCTGTGGGCAGGCCCATTAGCTGGAATCCTCCCAATGCTCACACATCAGAGTAGAAGGGGGAGAAGTGAAAAGTTGAAAAAGAGCTAATTATCGCTTTTATCAGAGCGGGTGGGTTGATGGGTCCTGCCCGAGGGCAGCTGGGACTGCATTAAAGATTAAACACCAGGTGGGGGGAGTGAACTCGTCATTCCACAGGAGGGGGGCCGGCAGGCAGCCCCACGGAGACCTGGTGGCAGGCGGCAGCCTTAGATCTGTCAGCCAAGCCCTCTGTCCCAGCACCCACCACAGCCACATTCCACCAGGGGACCCCCGCAGTGCCGGCACTTCCGCCCCATGGGGAGGGCAGCTGGAGTCCACCTCTGCTCCCTCAAGGGCTGAAGGGTCGGGGCAAGCCTAATTATCCAATTGGTAGGTTTCCTGGCACCTGTCTTGGGGGACTTAATGACCCCTGCACATCACGCAGTGACCTTTTGTGTAAACCTACATTGGAATCTTATGAGGCCTGGCAAAACCCAAGGTCGGGTAGGCCGATCCGCCTTGTTATTACAGAGCAAGAACCCAAGGCCCAGAGAAGGAAAGGGACTCAGTCAATCATGTTGCCCACTGTGAAGTTAGTCCCGTGAGGCTGCAAGTCCATCGAGGACTCGGCAGCATCTTCAGCACCGGCCTTTATACCTAAGGTATTGAGATTAAAGAACAGGGCAACTAGCTCAGAACAAGACCAGGATGACTTTGTTACACCATCACAACCCAACAGTGTTTTGGATGTCCGAGGTGTTTCATGGGTGTTTGTTGGCTGTGATCAGGGTGGCACCTAAGCAGTCACAGTAGGCATTCTCTAAATCTTGGGGGCAAATTCACTGGCTGCATATAGAGGATGAGTATCCTGGTCTGGAGTTACAAACCAAGCCACGGGTGAGCTAGCTGTGCTAACCCCACCGTGCGCAGCATCATTGTTTGTGTCTTGATGAAGATGTCCACCAACACACCTCCACGCCCACTTGAAGCATGACATCCACTCTCTGGCCCCAACAGGGATCCTCAGCCCCTGGCTACCTTAGCTCTTCACGGGCTCTGCCCTAGCTCAGGAGAATTAATTGGACTCTGCTTCTTTCTCTTGCCAACACTTGCAATCTTTCTAGATGCCTCTAGAAGCCACGGCCTTCCAGTTTGTTGTTTTCAGGATTCCAACCTCAGCTTGGAACTCGATGGCTGTTCTTACATCTCCCCATGGTGAGGAGATTCCACAGGTGACATGTAGATACTCAAGTCAAGGGGGTCCTGGCCTCCCCTACTCTGCTCATATACACTGTCCCATAGGCAGATACCCTCCACCCAAAAGGCTCTGGGCTAGACTGCTCTAGGAGAGCCCCATAAATGCCTGGCTGGGAGAATGAAAGAGTCTGGACAAAAACAGATAAAAAGGGTCTGAGGTCCATAAAGAACCCCAAGCTGTAGCTACACTGGCCACATGAGAATAAATGAGTTTGAGCAAAGATAGACAAAAAGGATCAGAAGTCCCTAAAGGACCTCAAGCTGAAACTACAGTGGCCAGTGTCTGAGAGGCCAGCCAACATGATGCTGGATTGCTATGAAAGATTTGAATACAGGAACCTACTCCTCAGAACCAGGTATTTCTTAAGAAAGTTCAGGTAGCCAAGCAACGGGGCTCATATCTGTAATCCTAGCACTTTGGGAGGCCAAGGCAGGTAGATCACTTGAGGTCAGAAGTTTGAGAACATTCCGGCCAACATGGTGAAAAGCCAACTCTACTAACAATACAAAAATTAGCCAGGCATGGTGGTGCGCTCCCAGCTACTCAGGAGGCTGAGCCACAAGAATTCTTGAACCTGGGAAGCAGAGGTTGCATTGAGCCAAGATCATGCCACTGCACTCCAGACTGGGCAACAGAGTGAGACTCCACCTCAACAAAAAAAAAAAAAAAGAAAGAAAGAAAAAGAAGGGTCAGGTAGCCCTGGACTGCATAAGCCAGCACTCTGTAGTTCTTCAACAGACACTTACACAGTGGTGATGAATCTTTTGATCAATTGTATGTATATTTGATGATGTACATCAGCCACTAGATTGAACATCTGTGAAAACTAGGATCATGTCTTCTTTTTTTGTCCATCCCTGAGCCCACAGTGCCTGGCCTGGCACTTTGCAGGACTGTCTAAATATTTATTGAAGGAGAGAGGACAGACAGGAGGAAGGAAAGAAAGAACGGCAAGAATTTTTTCAGGAATCGAGGTGGCTGAGAGCCACTTTTTGCTCATAGAAAGCTCACAGTCCAGTGTGGGGAGAGAAAGAGATGGACAGATGGACAGACACCTACAAGGCTAGTGCAGGCATAAAGGGAAAAACAGTCTGATGGTGGAAGCTCAGAAGAGGAAGTGATTCAGGGGAGAGATTGGACATTTTCTACAGCTTGAGTCTTCAAGGCTGAGCAACAGTGAGTTGGATGGACAAAGGCAGGAAAGTCATTGTCAGTAGGACTGGCATATACAAAGGCACAGAGCAGGGAACATGTAATCGGCATTCAGACAAGTGATTCGGCTCAGGGAATGGGGCTGTGGTGTACCTTGAGGGGCATTGGAGGTGTGGGTCTGGGAAGGTGGGCTGGATGGTGGGGAAGAGCTGAGGGACTTACCTGGGGTTTTTAGGCAGGGGTGTGACATTTCCAGCCACCAAGGGTAAAGGGAGGAGGCCAGCACAGTGGTTCACGCCTGTAATCTCAGCACTTGAGGAGGCTGAGGCAGGTGGATCACTTGAGGTCAGGAGTTCGAGACCAGTCTGGCCAAAATGGTGAAACCCCCTCTCTACTAAAAATACAAAAATTAGCTGGACGTGATGGCATGCGCCTGTAATTCCAGCTACTCCAGAGCTGAGGCAGGAGAATCACATGAACCCAGGAGGTGGAGGTTGCACTGAGCCGAGATTGCACCACTACACTCCAGGCTGAGTGACAGAGCAAGACTCCATTTAAAACAAAAAAAGAGGCCGGGCGCGGTGGCTCAAGCCTGTAATCCCAGCACCTTGGGAGGCCGAGACGGGCGGATCACGAGGTCAGGAGATCGAGACTATCCTGGCTAACACGGTGAAACCCCATCTCTACTGAAAAAATACAAAAAACTAGCCTGGCGAGGTGGTGGGCGCCTGTAGTCCCAGCTACTCGGGAGGCTGAAGCAGGAGAATGGCGTGAACCCGGGAGGCGGAGCTTGCAGTGAGCTGAGATCCGGCCACTGCACTCCAGCCTGGGCGACAGAGCTAGACTCCGTCTCAAAAAAAAAAAAAAAAAAAAAAAAAGAAAGAAAGAAAAAGAAAAGAAAAGAAGAGTAAAAGGAGGAACTTGGAAACTCTAAGGACTGCCATTAACATTCACTAGAAACACAGACCATTTAGTTTGGAGCCAAGAAAATTCCGGGGTTCCTGAAGCCCCTTCAGAGGGAAGTCCTCTGGTCAGAGGATAAAGAAGGACCAGACCTAGCAGGAGGATGAGACTGGGCCACATGCAAGGATGTTTCTGGCTGGAAGGCTGTCAGGTCGGGTGGAACGGGAGGCATTTCATGGCAGTGATCATTTTCTCCCTGGTGTTCTGTACAGACAAACTGACATCCTCGCAGCTGAACTGATAGCCTTGGAAGGGGGAAGGTTTGAGGGTCCCACATGAGAGCCCCTGGCTGGGTACCCCATGGAAGCCTCTCAGCTCTTGGCCCAACTGAGGACGCTGCAGATGGTGTGGTGAATGCCTACCATCCATCAAAGAGGTCAGAGTGTGGTGTCCTCACTGCACAGCTGGGCCCTGGCGACCTTACTTTGGGTTCTGGCTGAGTCATCTCCCATCTGTGACCTTGGCAAGAGGCTTCGTCTCTCTGAGCCTCAGTTTGCTCATCTGCAAAAGGGGACGATAAGGCACCCCTGCCTGCCCTGTGGGCTATGGTGAGGCTCAAAAAGAACGGCCACAGAAGACGCTTTGTAAACAGGAATGTGCTACACAAAGGTTAAATAGGATTATTAACACGTAATACCCAAGTCACAGGACAGGGAAGACCCAGACACAGAATTTCAGGGTCTGGACCAAATTTTCCAGAGGCTGGGACTAGCCAGAGAGCCCTGAGGCTGCCAGGGGTCCCCCTCCTGTTTCTCCCCATCAGGTGCTTTGCAACCTGAATTCAAAATCCTACTCTTCCCCTTTCCAGCCTCTGGCAAGGCCCTCAGGCAAGGACCCTTCATTTCTCTGTGCCTCAGTTTCCTCAACTGTCAAGTGGTGATAGGTGCACCTACCTCGGGGGCTGTCATGGAAATTAAATAGGATGAGGCTGGCAAAGTCCTGGCTCAATGCCAGGCCCACTGAACATGAACATTAAAACGGGTGGTTCTTGGCTTCCTTCCTTCCTTGCATCCAACCCCCGCCCATGCCTCTTGCTCCTGCTTTTGTCTCTTCCTGAGAGCCTTGCCCAGGGTTCCTGAGGGACCCTATGGTCAGTGAGATCCTTGGAGCTTGGGCCTTTGGAAGGAAGCTTGTGACAAGGTCCAAGGGTTACTATGGACAATGCCATCCCAAAGAGAGGCCATGCCTGTGGCTGAAGGAGATAGACCCCAGTTCAAGGGCTGAGCACAGTGGTTTTGCGAGGAGTCTGTCAGTTGCAAAATTTCACAGCCCTGGGAATTCTCAAATGGAGTGACCAAAATGTGGTCCCAGAGCAGTGCTGTCACACGACACCAGTATGAGTCTACCCCGTGGCAGTGATGCTGGGATGCCAAGACTTTCTACTCCCTGGTCTCGGGGACTGAGCTCCTGATGAAAGCCCAGGAGGAACTGCTCCCCTTTGCCCACTCCCCACCACCCAGCCTCTTCTCGAATTGGCAGGAAAGCCCACCAGGGAACTCACAGACCCGAATTCTTCCTCCTGAAGCACCCTCCAGCTGGGCAGCCCTTGTCCCTCATGGAGCACTTTAGGCAGAGTTGGGAAACCACAAAAATTTTAAGCTGAGATGAAGGAACGTAATGGGCTCTAATCTGAACTGACAGCAGCATGATTAGTCGGCACAAGACTGCAGGAGCAGCGGGAGACTGGCAGAGAGGGAAGAGGAGCAAGGAGGAGGAGGGACGAGGGACAAAAAGACATAGAGCAGACCCAAGAATGAGACAGAGCCTCAGGGGTGGAGATGCAGGCCGGGCTGAACTGGTGACATGGGAGGGGCCACTTAGGATAATATTTACGGTAATGGTAGTAATCGCAGAGAACGCTTATTTAGAGCTGACCATGTGCCAGGCACTGTTCTAAGCATTTGTATTAACGACTGTGATCCTTGCGATGTAGGTGTTAGTATCTCGATCCTCGTTTTACAGATGATATAGAAATAAAGGCATGGAGAGGTCCATCGATAAAGAATGTCAGTCCTGTGTGCAAGGCTGAGGTCTGGTTGCTAGTAGAAGATGCCTTCTGTCCTCTAGAGGTCAAAAGTCAAAGGTCCCACTTAGGAGTCCATGAAATGCAACTGACACCTTCAGAATGAACAAGTGCTTGGGGTCTGTGGCGAGGAGGGTGAGGGAGGGCTGTGTGGACCCCTCCATCCAGGGTTGGGCGGGAAGAAAAGGCATACTCTAATAATCACAGCACAGGTATGGATGACGGGGGACCAAGAACACAGAAGCCAGAGGTCTTAATTAGCTTTTTAGGACTCAGAAGTCCATTTATCCCAGCGGGGGCTGATGGCCACGATCCCTGACAGCTGGCTGGTCTCCACTAAGGCCATGATGAAGCTATGGGTTCATACATGACTTCCATGTTCTTCCAAGAAAGGACAGAGGGGACTTGGTCTCCAGCTCTGCTTGCCTGTTGTTAGCTGGCCCCACAGCTCTCCGAGGGTCAGACGTGCTGAGCCACCCCTGCCACGCCCAGGGAGGCACTTCCTGCCTGGCTAAGGCAGTCACACCCAGAGGTCCTGATTCTGAAGGGGACATCTCTGGGCGAGTGGTTCATTCCCTCCCCATCCTTCATCTAGATATAGTCAACTCCTGACCATCTGCCCCACCTGGAAATCAGATTTTCAAAATCTTATTGATGCCACCATGGGTTCTAAGTCTAGGACACGAATAAAGGTTGAGTTGTACTTAGTAGGCTGGGCAGAATCAGGAGAAATGATTCTCTTCCTGCTGCAGGGAAGAGCTGAGCAGGCAAGCAGAGGACGTTTTAGATATGAGAGCTCTGCTTTAGGGTCAGGAAGGGGCTAAGAGGCGCCTGGAGTCAAAGCGTGACAATGTGACCTCAGGCAGGTTACTTAACCTTTACATGCCTCAGTTTCTTCATCTGTAAAATGGGGGTAGTGATTACCGTAGCTTGCTCTTGGTAGGGTTGTTGTGAGGTCAAGGATTTAATCAAATCCAAGTAAAGCATTTTGCACAGCACCAGGTGCATTGGTGGCGCTTGGAAACACTGGTTTTCATTGCTATGAACAGTATGCTGCTGCCTTGGGTCTGGCATGGGGAAATTTCTTGGTCTTCCTAGAAATGGGGAAATTTCTTGGTCTGTGACATAAGATGAGAAACCAGACAGTGTGGGGTTGTTTTGGTCCTGTGCTTGACAGGGAGCTGATTCTAGAAGAGCCAAGAATCCCCCTCACTGGACCACCCTGAGCTTCAAACTTCTCTCTGCCCTCCTATACCCAGGATTGGATTAGTGTAAACTGTAAAATGCAGCAGCAGTGTTAGGAGTTCCCGTCACCAAGGGCCTTTCAGAGGCCCAGGAATATATCAGTAGAGTCAGTGGCAGCCTTAGGGTCCCCTCTCCCTAGCCTCTGTCAATGACAGCAACCATAATTGAGGAATAATAATAGCTACCATACAGTAAGCACATCCTGTGTGTCAGGCACTTTCTGGGGACACTTTTAATCCTCCCAGTGACCTGCAAGGTTAGCGTTTGTCACCCAGCACCATAAACTCCCACTGACACCTGCATCCCTCTCCCTTCAACTCCCCACCTGACCCATACCTCCCTAAGATTTAGGCTGTAGCTAGGCTCTCACTTCTCTGGGAAGCTGTCTCTGACATCCCCTAGGCCAGTTAAGTATCCCTTCTCCCTGCTGATGTTCCCATAAGCATACTCTACGTCCCACTTGTGAAAACTCATCACATTTTATTTTTATTTATTTTGGATCAAGAATACATTCACATGGTTCAGAATTCAAAAGCAACAAGAAATGGAGTAAAAAGTCTCCCTGCTCTCCCTATCTCCAGTTCCCAGCCACTGAGTTTGGCTGCCCAGGGTGAGTAGGGTTGTCAGTTTCATCACATTGAATAATGATGACTTGTTTATCTGTCTTCTGTGCTTTAAGAGCAGGGACTCTGCCTGTCTCACTAATTGCTTCATCCCTGGGGTCCAGCACAGTGGCTGGCACGTAGTAGGAGTGCTACGTGTGTTATCTATCTCTTTGAGAGATTTCTTTCTTTCTTTTTTTTTTTTTTTGGGGAGAGGGAGTCTCACTCTGTCGCCCAGGCTGGAGTGCAGTGGGGTGATCTTGGTTCACTGCAACCTTTACCTCCTGGGTTCAAGTGATTCTCCTGCCTCAGCCTCCCAAGTGTCTGGTATTACAGGCATATGCTACCATGCCCGGCTAATTTTTTGTATTTAGTAGAGATGGGGGGGTTCACCATGTTGGCCAAGCTGGTCTCGAACTCCTGACCTCAGATGATCCACCTGCCTCAGCCTCCCAAAGTGTTGGGATTACAGGCTTGAACCACGACACCTGGCATTCTCTGAGAGATTTCTATAGAAAGATATCTATATAGAGATTTTTTTTTTTTTAATGAATGAGGCTCAGAGAAGAAAGGTGACTTTGCCTGCTTAGTTCTAACTCCCAAGACGGTGCTCACTGGGGACTCTGTTTATCTGAATTTTAATGGCCACCTGTCCCTTCTTCTTGGACATTTGACCATCCTCTGTGAAATGGATCCTGATTTCAATTTTTCAGGCTTATTTTTAAATGGGAACATAAATAGTATCCTTCATTAATTATCAGGAAATAGAGCAATGCTATCCTCCCAAAGTCCCATTGGTGCCTGCCCAATCCTGACCTCATTTTACCACGACTTCAACTTTGTGTTAAGGATGTTATTGCTGGCTGGGCGCCGTGGCTCATGTCTGTAATCACAGCTCTTTGGGAGGCCAAAGCAGGTGGATCGCTTGAGCCCAGGAGTTCGAGACCAGCCTGGGCAACATGGTGAAACCCCATCTCTACTAAAACACAAAAATTAGCCAGGTATAGTGGTGCATGCCTGTAACCCCAGCTACTCGGGAGTCTGAGGCAGGATAATTGCTTGAACCCAGGAGATGGAGTTTGCAGTGAGCTGAGATCGCACCACTGCACTCCAACCTGGGCGACAGAGTGAGACTCTCAAAAACAAAACACGAAAAACAAAAAACAAACAACAACAACAACAACAACAAAAAACAGATGCTGTTGCTCACCTGGCCTCACTTTGCCCACCTGTAAAATGGTGTCAAGAGACAAAATGACAACAAATTTTGTTTAAAGATCTTAATTGGCTTTTATTCATGATTCTAGAATTGGGCAGCTCTCTGAACCACAGCACATTCAAAGAACTCCAACCAGCAACATGATCAGGCAGTATTTATGGACAGAAAACAGAAGTGAGATGTAGATACAGCTTAACTGGTTATAGCTCAGCATCCTTGATTGAATCACTTGGCCACCTACATTGACAAATGCTCAGCTGCTGTAACTGCCCCAAAACTCAGAGATTTGTTACAACTTTTTGCAACTTAGGAGTATACTCCTAAGTTAATTGCATTTAGCATGAGTGACTCCATATTTGTCTGGTCTGTTGGGTCCATTACAGGAGCACAGTACAAACTGATGGCCTCCTACAAATCTTACTTAATAATTGGAAGGGGCCCAATAGTTCTATGCATCTTTGATGTCTTCTTTAGTTTAACCTCCACCCCCACCAGTTGATATAGGTTTATGCCTGCAGTAAATGGGATAAAGTTAATGCTTATTACCAACACAGCTAGTGCATGAAGTGGGTGAGGACAGCTTTCTGTCCTGGGCTCCATATCAGCCAGACTGGCTATGTCCCCAGCACTAGCCCAGGCCCAGGGTCAAGTACACACAGCTGTGCGTCCTCTGAAGTGCTGGAGGGAGAGAAAGAAGTCCATGTGGGGAAGCGGTTGGAGCTGAGACGGGGGGACCACCTTGGGGAGGGTGGGTTGGCCCAAGCACCATCTCTCCCAGCGACCAGCACGCTGCTTTCCAGCTGGGTTAGCTCATTTCCCGCCTCGTCTTGCAGAAGCTCCAGGTTCAGCCTTCTGCACAGCTTTGTTCTTGTGGTTAAGGCAGCCAGGGATTCTGAGAGTTGGGAAGGGGAAGCCAGGGGGAATGAAGGGAAGGAAAGGGAGAAGAGAAAAGGGTAGGTAGCATGGGAAATAAGGAGCCCGTGTGTCAGGGAGGGATGTGGTGCCAGCTACATCAGGAATCCTGCTATGGCAGGACACTGCCAGTGAGGGAAATAAGGATGGGTAAACGATATGGAGAACAAGATTTATAAATTCATTTGTTCATTCATTCATCCAATAAAACAAAGGATGCCAATATTGACAGATGGCTGTCACTCAAGACATACACAACATGCTAAGGCGGCCGGGCACGGTGGCTCACACCTGTAATCCCAGCACCCCTGGGAGGCTGAGGCCGGCGGTTCACTTGAGACCAGGAATTTGAGACCAGCCTGGCCAACATGGTGAAAATCCGTCTCTACTGAAAATACAAAAATTAGCTGGGCGTGGTGGTGCACACCTGTAGTCCCAGTTACTTGGGAGGCTGAGCAAAGAGAGTCGCTTGAACCTGGGAGGTGGAGGTGGCAGTGAGCAGAGATCACGCCAGTACACTCCAGCTTGGGTGACAGAGTGAGACTCTGTCTCAGAAAAAAAAAAAAAAAAAAAATGCCGGCCAGGCGCAGTGGCTCACACCGGTAATCACACCGGCACTTTGGGAGGCCGAGGCAGGCGGATCACCTGAGGTCAGGAGTTCGAGACCAGCCTGACCAACATGGAGAAACCCCATCTCTACTAAAAATATAAAATTAGCCGAAAATACAAAATTAGCCAGGTGTGGTGGCACATGCCTCTAATCCCAGCTACTCAGGCGGCTGAGACAGGAGAATCGCTCGAATCTGGGAGGTGGAAGTCGCGGTGAGCCGAGATCTTGCCACTGCACTCTAGCCTGCGCAACAAGAACAAGACTTCATCTAAAATAAAAAGCCAAGGAAATATAAAAGAGTTGATGGGTTGCAGGAGTTGGGAAGTTGGGGGAGTTCACAAATTTCACTGGAGATATTTGAACCAAGTCAGGAAGCAAATATAGAAGCCAGGCCATAGTCCTCCCAGCTCCACGGCCTCTCCCTTCCCAGATCTCCCAATCCCAGTCCAGCTGTTGCCCTCACTGGGTCTGAACGCTGGCCCTGCCACATACTTGCTGTGTGACCTCAGGTAAGTGATCTAACCTCTCTGAGCCCCAGTTTTCTCAGCTGCAAAGGAGGGATGACACCAAATTGGAGGGTTGTCATAAGATTCAAATACAACAGTGCACGTGAGAGGCACTCTGCAGAGCACTTGGTACCTGTATGAAGCCTGCGCAAAACAACTACTGTGGCTGTTGTCAGTACCTGCAGAGCAGCAACTCCATTTACCAAACCCTGGGCCTCTGTCATCAGGCTGGAAAGGAAAGCAGAGGCCATTCCAGGCGTCCCCCATCCCTGGCCCCCAGCCCTTGGGGAAACATGAGAAGCAGAGCTTGAGGATCTCCTGTGTGCCCCCTCACACCCCTTAATCCTTCCTGAACTTGGGGAGGGGGCTGGGTGTGGGGCGGGGGCGGCACCACTGCAACACCTGCACAGCTCTGACATCTCCCGCCTCTGGGCAGAGAAAGCAATTTCAGAAATGACATGTTGCCAACAAGCAGAAATCAGCTTCTGAATTAAAATGTGTCGGCGTCAGGTGACCCCGGGCTTGGAGGGCTGGCTGCATGAAGACAGCTGAGATTAGAGCCTGTCAGGCTCTGGAGGGGCTGTATGGGAAGAGGTGGGGGTCCCGGGGGGCTATCGTTGCTCCCCAGGCTTCTGGCCACCCTGGACTTGTTGAGACGTGGGGGCAGGAATTCGGACGCGGAGTCAGGTTCTCCCGCGCCTCTGCCGGGCCTCCACCACTCCACTGCCCACTCTCCGTGGCGGCAGGACAGTGGGGCAGGGGTAGGGGCTCAGCTCCCCTGAGACAGCTCCAGCGTAAACACACTAATGGGCCCAAGAGAGCCAGTGAGGAATGTGGGCCCCACAGCCCCTGGGGACTTGAGGAGGGATGGGAGTGGGGGGATAAGACGCGCAAGAGGCATCAGCCTCCTCTCCACAGGTATGCAGGGTGGGGAGAAAGAGAGCGAGGAGAAGACAAGGAGGACCAAGCAGCAGGATTAGAAGATGCCACCAGTCACCCTGAATCCTTGCAACTCCCTCATACCCCTTCTGTCTGTCCCCAGGCCATGCCCTGCACTCCCTGGAAGAGACAGTGACGAAGCTGTTTCATTTCCCGCCCTGCTACTTATTGAGTGGCAAGGGAGCCCCTCTGAGCTTTAGTTTCCTCATCTATAAAATGGGGATCATAGGCCAGGTGCAGTGGCTCATACCTGTAATCCCAGCACTTTGGAAGGCTAAGGTGGGTTGATCACCTGAGGTCGGGAGTTCGAGACCAGCCTGGCCAACATAGTGAAACCCCGTCTCTACTAAAAATACAAAAATAAGGCCGGTCGTGGTGGCAGTCGCCTGTAATCCCAGCTACTCTAGAGGCTGAGGCAGGAGAATCGCTTGAACCCGGGAGGCGGAGGTTGTAGTGAGCCAAGATCGTGCCACTGCACTCCAGCCTGAGTGACAAAAGCAAGACTCCATCTCAAAAAAGCAAAAACAACAACAACAACAACAACAAAACAATACTAGGCATAGTGGCTCATGCCTGTAATCCCAGCACTTTGGGAGGCCGAGGTGGGCGGATCATGAGGTCAGGAGATCAAGACCATCCTGGCTAACACGGTGAAACCCTGTCTCTACTAAAAATACAAAAACAAAATTAGCCGGGCGTGGTGGTGGGCACCTGTGGTCCCAGCTACTTGGGAGGCTGAGGCAGGAGAATGACGTGAACCCAGGAGGCAGAGCTTGCAGTGAGCCGAGATCATGCCACTGCACTCCAGCCTGGGAGACAGAGGGAGACTCCATCTCAAAAAAAAAATGGGGATCATGGTTGTATGGACCCCTGGGGACCTCTGGGGTTGCCCAGAGGGGAATGTGAGGAAATGGCCTGCACAGTAGTGCCTGTGTGGAGTGGAGCCTGCACAGAGCCAGCTACTGGAGTTCTGGACACCGTGCATGTCAGCCATCTATTTGCTTGTCTCTCCCCTTGTCTGGGACCTCCCTGAAGGCTGGACCTAGTCTCATTACCATGGCGTCTAGGACCCCGTCATGTGCCTCGTGCACCGTAGGCCACCAATCGGTGTCTGCTGCATGATCGGTTGCAAGAAGGAACTGGTGAGAGATGGGGTGAAGCCAAGAATGGGAAAGAAATGGGGAAGGTGGGGCAGGCATATAGGATGCTTCCCCCCAGTGCCTCTCCTCCAGAATGTCCCCATCCCCATCATGGGTGAGCCTGTAATCCCAGCTACTCTAGAGGCTGAGGCAGGAGAATCGCTTGAACCCAGGAGGTGGAGGTTGCAGTGAGCAGTGAGCCGAGATTGCGCCACTGCACTCCAGCCTGGGCAACAAGAGTGAAACATCCTGTGGCTCCTAACAGCATGCACAGAATAGGATACACATCACTCAAGCAGCTTCTTACCAAAATGTTTAACCTGAATCCAAGTATAAGGAAACGATCAGGCAAATCTCAGTTAAGAAGTGTTCTATGAGACATGCAGCCTGAACTCTTCAAACTATCACTACTATGAAAGCAAAGAAAGCAGGGGACTATTCTAGATGACAGGGAGGTGGAGAGACACAACAACAATGTGTATTGCCTAATTCTTGAGTAGATCCTGGGCCAGGAAAACATGTTTTAAAATAATTTTAATTTTTTAGAGACAGGGTCTCGCTCTGTCGCTCAGGCTGGAAGGCAGTAGTGCAATCATAGCTCACTATAGCCTCAAACTCCTGGGCTCAAGTGATCTTCCTGCCTCGGCCTCTCCAACCGCTGGGATTATGGATATGAACTGCACCTGGCCAGAAAATAATGTTATAAAGGACATTTTGAGAGACAATTGGGGAAGTGTGAATGTGGACTATGTAGTAGATAATTTGTGTCAATGTTACATCTCTTAGATGTGGTGATGGCCTTGTGGTTCTGTTGGAGAATGTTCTTGTCCTTAGGAGATACATGATAAAGTATGTAAGTGTCTTGGTGTCTGCAAAGGTCTCACAAATAAATGATTCAACAAGATAGATATTGCATATGCAAAGAGAGATAGCACATGTGGCTGTTTTTAAAGGAGGGGGATATTGTGGGTAGGGTACCCACCTAGTGATTGTCTGCACAAGCCCTGGTTCTCCTGGAAGATGGTGGCACTGAGCAGCTGGAGGTGGAGAGGTCTGCGGGCCTGTTTGGGAACCAGTTTACAAGTAGGAACAAGGTAAGGCTCAGATGGGGACAAGAGGAGGTGAGGATGGTGTATGGTAGAAAGAATATGGGGTTTGGAGGCCAAAGGCCTGGATCCACTTGCTAGCAATGTAGCCTCTGGTAAGTCACTTAACCCTTTTGTGTCTCAATTCCCCTATCTGTAAAAAAAGAAGAAGGGTGTCCACCTTTTGAGATTTAAGAGAGGAAACAGATGAGAAATCCCTTGATAAACTGGAGCCTGCTGCTGCATGTGGACATGTCTGTCATTACTCAGAGCCAGCTGGTCTCCGGGCCCAGGAACACTGGGTAGAAGAAGCATGTTAGGACAGGGATGCTAGTGGAAATGTAGGCCCCTGCAGGGCTGGACTGCCTTCCACCCTGGGGAGCCCAGGTAAGGCAATGTGGACCCCAGCAGGGCTGAAGAACTGGGGCGGGGCAGGCCTGAGCCAGGAGACAGGCACACTCTGCTGTGCTTGACTCAGAAAGAGGCCTCCTCTCCCATCAGACCCCCAGGAGGATCCTGATGGGTGAGGCCTCCCAAAGCATGTTGGGAAGGCACTGTGGCCAGAAATGGGACACAGGGTTCATGTGTAAATGACCCAAACCACTGCATGGCTGTGCTTCCCATTTCTCCTGTTAGACTGTAGGTCCCTGAAGGCCCCTGCTTGGCTTCATCCCACCCCACCCTGACCCACGCTGCTTGCCATAGCATGAGAGCTCCAGAAACGCTTATCACCTCCAGGAAGGACCCAGGCTCTGGTCTGAGTTGGTGTGTAATCCAAGATGGGTTACTTCCTTCTTCTAGGCCTCAGTTTACCCAGAATCCATAAAATGGGGCGATCCATCCCTGCCCGACCTATACTAGTACACAGAGGAAAAATCTCATACTTTGGAGGCTGGGAGATCTGTGTTCCAATCCTGGCCCCGCTGCCTGCCAGTTGCAACGAGGAGGCTTCTCATCTCACAACCTCCATTTCCTCATCCATTACAGGGAACATGCCCAGTGTGCCAAGTTATTGCAATAAATTGAGACAAAGTCAATGCAAATAACTGGCATGTCATTTATTGGTTTATTGTCTTTCTCACCCACTAGGATGTCAGCCCCATGAGGCAGAGACTTGGTCCTGTTCCTTGCTGTACCAAGCACCCGGGATGCTGCCTGGCACTCAATAAGAGATCCCGAAATAATCGTTGGTTGAATAAATGGACATAAGGGGCGCTCAATAAGTGATGGTTTCCATTGTTATTCTAAAGTGTCCTGAGACAAAAAGCATTGGAAGTTCATGGTTTTTGAGAAAGGAAAGGTTCGAAAGCAAGTAATCTCCAGGGTTGGCACGGGGCTGTCTGTCTGCCAGTGATGAAGGGTACCAGGAAAGCTGGGCTTATCTAGACCAGGGGACAGGACTATGTGCTCTTGAGAGGCAGGCAGGAGCATCCATGAGCGATGGGGGCACTCGGGGCATCCTGGCCAACAGACTCCCTCGCTCTAGCTGCCTGTGGCCAGGAGGAAATGCAGGCCCAGTCTGCCAGCGCAGCTGACTTTTGCTAAAGCAGCCAGAAATCCAGTGGAAAACAACGAATTTTTACAAGCAAAACACAAATGAGAGCAAACACAATTCATCTGTAGGTTGGGAGGGGCCCGGTGGTGTAGCCCAACCTTCTTGGGCGATGTGGGCAGAAGGACCCCTTGGAGTGGCCTCCGTGGGGTTCTGGTCTCTCCAGCCTTCTCAGGCAGCCTCAGCCCCTGAGACATGGGACTCCACTTGGAGGAAGTGCCAACATGCCATCCAGATCCGAAAGGCCGGGATCACAGCTGGGGAAGGAACTGCTTCCCTGAGTTCTTGGGCTCACAGTGGTATCCAGGCTTCGGGACTCCTGGGCTCAGAGAAGTCAGCCCATAGCGCCGGGTCTATGGAGATGTTCAGTAAATATTCACCGAACAAGTCTCTTCATTGTGACTTTGAGCACAGCTCTCCGTCTCTGGGCCTCATCTACAAAATGGCCACAGTAATGTGGCCCCACCTACCTCGCAGAGATAATGGAGAAATCAAGTGAGACGAAAGGGTAAAAGTTTTTGTTTCTGAACAGCAAAGTGCTTTACAAATGCCAGGTGTGGGCATTCTAGTTGTCATTATTATTATGAGCAAGATACTTTTGCCAGAGCAGAAGAAGGGGGCCTTGACCCAGAAGAGCAGAAAATCTATAAAAACATCACAAGGAGTGTCTGGATGGAGCCCACCAGGGCTCATCACAGAGGGAACACGTGCTCACCAGATCCGAGACAGACCCAGTCATGGGACACATGGCTCGACCTCCTTCCCAGCCACTTGGCCTCCTGCTCGGTGGGGGACCCGGTCAGGTCAGGCTGTATCTCCCCAGAGGGTTTCTGGGAAAACACACAAACCCCACCTGTGCTGTCCATGAAATGCAGCAACTATATAAATAATATAAATACTTTCTCATATATCTTAGCTATATAAATTATACTCCTTTGCTCTAAAAACTATATATTTGAGGTAGACAAAAATACCCTGTGAGCATTTCCCTTAAAGCTGTAGAATGAGGGGTCAGTGGTCACTCTAGTCCCCAGGGGCCCCAAGAGGGCAGAGATGGGTCTTTAGGGGTAACTGGAAAAGAAGGGGATGAGAGCAAGGAAGGAGAAAAGAGGGAGAGAGACAGACAGAGAAGACCCCACAAGCCAAGGGGGCCTCCGAACCTGCACTGTGCCATTGACTTGGGGTGTCCATGTTAGCAGCCAGCCACTGCCTAGATGGCTTAGAGCCTGCCCTTTGCTCTCCCGCGACCCTGGCACTGCCAGTCATGAAGTCAGAATGTGGGTGGCGTGTTGGTGGATCAGGGTGCTCTGGCCCCCAAGTTGCTCCCAGGCCCCCTGTTCTGCCAGTGAGGTCCCTGCTGCCTTATGCCCAGCACTGAGCCTGGGTGGAGGCAGAGTTGGGGTCTCAGAGGAGCAAGATGGATTGGGAAGGCAGAGAAAGTCTCTCCATGCTGTGGGAAAGTGGAAGAAACAAGAAAACCAGCCCTCTCCCCGTTTTTCTTCTGCCAAGGTGTGGGCCAGGTGCTTGGGTCAGCAATGTCATTTTAATGAGATGGGCGCAGGTCAGTTTGGCTTCTCAGCTGAGCCTCTGCAGTCAAAAATCCTTCCAGCATCCACCAGACTGCCCGGATCCACTGGAGACTGGGCAGCTCCTCCTCGCCCTTGGAGGTCTCAGGGAGTTGGCCGGGGCCCAGGGAGTGGGTCTTTGTCCTGGAGCTGGCACAGGAGAGGTTTCTGAGCATTCAGCTGATTCTGAAGTTTCCTGTGTCGGTGAAGGGTCAGCAATTCCAGGTTTAGGGAGAAAGGAAGCTGACAGAGGGGCGTGGCAAGGCCAGCAAAGTGGCCAAGGGCTTCCCGAAAGAAGTCACCTCCTCCTGGCTGGCATCGGGCCCCACTCTGGGGAAGTCTGGAATGCCTCCAGCAAGGTGACCCCTGCAAGGTCTTCATCCTGAACCAGAGAGGCGTGTGCAACAGGAGCCCCCAGTTTGGTTCAGGGGCTGTGCATCCATGTGTGCCTGTGCGGAGGTGCCAGTCTCTCCTCCTTTCACAGAGGGCCTTGGCAGGTGTTGCTGAAAATGTCCACAGGATCTGAGGAAATTATCAAAGTCACGTCTCCTCAAGTAAGAGCCAAGGTGAGGGCGAAGTGAGAGGCCATTAGGCACTCCAGGAGCCAGGCTTAGCAAGGACTCAAGCACCTATAACCCCAGCCAGGGCAAAAGCCTTAATTAGATAAGCAGTCATAAGAATAGAAATGTAACTTCAAGTCATAGCTCCTGAGCCTGCTGGTCTTCAGTACTGTGAACTCAGCTGGTGTGGGGGCATCACAGACCAGGCAGGCCCCAGCCACAGGAAGTCACCAAAGCTGTCTCGAGCCAGCTGAGAAACTGAGCTCGCCACGTCACTGCCAGGCACCAGGAAGCTGTCGCCGTCCTCCTCTGGGCTGGGAGTAAAGATTCCTTTGACCAGGAGGGAACACAGGGAGGGGCCACTGTCTCCCTGTTCAACCTCAGGTCACTGAGTCTCGCCTTGGTGACTGGTTCTCCCACCTGTCTTACCTGCACTGGTGGTCATTTTGAGCACAGCTGGGTGAGTGTGCATAACCCAGCTCTCGAGACAAGAATAAGGCCTCAAGGGAGGCGTATTTGAAAAGCCAAAACAAGGACACAGGGCTCCAGGGCACAGATCTCACTTGGGTTCACTCAAGCGCAGAAAGCTCTCCTTTCTCTGAATGGATGGCTTCTACCGCTTGGGCTTTCTCCCCATCTCTGGCACAGCAAAACCAGGGGAGTGGTGGAGGTGTGTGACACCTGGAGCTCACTGCACATGAGCAGGGCCACAGGACCCAACTGGCCCATCCCAGCCAGGATCCCACCTTCACTTCCAGCTGGCACTGCCTGCCTTGGCATTCCCAGCCCAGCAGTTCACCTTCCAAGAACCTGCTGGCTCCAAGCCAAGCCATTCATCCCAGGAAGCAAGATGGAATAGGCCCTCTGTCTCCTCCAAAACTTCAGTCCTGGTGTGCTCTTGGTCTCCCTTATTTCCCTCCACATCTTTCTCACTCTGCCTTCCTCTCCAAGTCCTCAACAAGGTTGGCGATGCTTGGGTTCAGGGATGAGGCTTTGCTTCTCTTTGTTGAGTATCAAGAGAGGCAAAAGGCTGGCCAAGGAATGGTGGTGAGTGGCACACTTGTGTGCATTGGCGCACATGCTGGTTTATGCATGTATGTGATGACTGCCTGCCCAGCAGTTTGGCTGGGCAGCTGGAAGGGTGCCACGGGAGGTCCTGGCAGTGCAGACTGGCTTGCTGGGCAGTAGGCCTAGTGCTTGCAGGTGTACACAAGCTCCTCCTGCACACATTGCTGGCACTCCACATAGCAGCACCACTGCACCTGGCAGTGGCAGGAGAAGGCCACCAGGCGGCTCTGGGTGTCATAGCCCCGCCCGCAGCACAGGCTGCTGCAGCTGGCCTCCCGGGAGCACACCCTACCTGCTGTGCCAGGCGAGTACTTGCTGGGCCGGCAGAAGCTGGGCGAGTCCTCCATGTAGACCAGGTCCCCAGACCTCGGGGCCAGGCCTTTGGTGGGGCTGCCCTGCCTGGAAGGGGCCCACAGCTCTAGGCGGCCCAAGGCCTCATTGGTGGCACTGGACACCTTGACAGCCGAGTCATAGCGCAGTTTCAGCACTTGGCCCGTCTCACGGAACGGGGAGAGCTGCTTCCAGCAGGTGCGCACGGCACAGGAGCCTGACACGCCGTGGCACTTACACGTCGTCCTGAGGCCACTCTTTACAGCCTGTGGGGGGAGGCAGAACAGAGGCGTGGTCAGAGGCCTGGGCCCAGCAGCCAGAGCCTGCCCCCAGAGCACCAACCCCAGCAGGGCAGCGGCAGGAGAATGGGAAAGAGACAGAGGAAGGTTCCCATGAGAGGGAAAGAGAGAACCCAAGCTAGCCATGAGGCACCTTCGTGCAAACTATTAATAGTGAAAGACTCCCTTCCCCTCGGCAGAGACAGCCCTGTACTGTGCCAATGTGCATGTCTTGGTGACAACAGAGTGGGCCAGGTCTCAGTCCCAGCTCCTCCCCTTGGCCTGGAGTTCTTGTGGAATAGACCACTTATGCAACTGAACACAGCAGCCCAGTTCACACCAACTCAGTGACTGAACACAGCGGTGCCAGTTCACACCAACTCAGTGACTGAACACAGCGGCGCCGGTTCACACCAGCGCCGGTTCACACCAGCTCAGTACTTGAACGCAGTGGCCCCGGTTCACACCAGCTCAGTGATTAAACATAGTGGTCCCGGTTCACACCAACTCAGTGACTGAACACAGCGGCCCCGGTTTACACCAAAGCAGTGATTGAACACAGCAGCCCTGGTTCACAACTCAGTGATGACAACTCAGAACTTAATCTCGTAAACAGCTAAAGCACTGGCATCTCCCAGCCTCCTCGCCTCAATAGACCAGATACTTTTCACCCTCCAGGCCTCCCACTACTGTGTACCTCAGCCCCTTCCCTTCTCTGGGCCACTTCCATCTTCCCACCCATAAAATAGAGGAGAAGCGGGGTTGCTCTAGATGGAGGTTATCAAACAATGTTGGCTTCTAGGACCTCCAGGAAGGCCCAGTCCTTGGAATGGAGACCCCTCTCCAAACATCTCCCTGCTTCACCAAGACCTAGTCCTAAGCCTGGCTCCCACTGCTGACCACTGCTCCCACCGATGACACTCATGACCCTTCCCTATTTCCGCTGTGTCCCTGGCACCAGTCATGGCCCAGAGTAGATGCCAAGGGAATGTTGGTTGAAGACGTGAAGTTCATCCTGCCTTCATGAAGTTCATGGCTCTTCATCTGTTTTGGGGGGTGGGGTGCTAGCCTTCTTCAAGCCTTGCTCCCCGGCTCTGCACCCTGGTGGGAAGGCACTGTGGGCAGCCGGGGACATACTCACCTTGATGCCCACGTGGGTGTTGTGGGCGTCTGCCCGTGCCCGCAGGTCCTTGTTTCCTCTCTTGGACCCCAGGAAGTTGCTCAGAAACTTGGTGCTGTACTTGAGGTTGTCACCACACACGCCCCACTGCCAGGCCTGCCGGCTCTCCAGCCCCGGAGAGTCATCACAGGTGCAGCGCTCCATGCGCCCAGCGCTGCAGGCCCGGGCCAGGGTGTGGGTCAGGGCGGCAGAGGACACCGCATACAGGAAAGCTGTCTCTTTGAAGCCTGGATCGGGCACCCAGGGGTATAGGGAGGGAGGAAGGGGGGAAGAGAGGAAAGGAGGAAGCTTAGAGGCTGCCTGCCACCCGCTGAGGGCGGGAGGTGGTGGTGGCAGCGCCATAATGGACAGGACAAGGGAATGTGGCTTGAGGACACAGCTCCGGGTGGGTCTCCCTGTCAACTGCCCCTTAAACTCTGACTGCAAGTTGCCATTTAAATGGAACTTCCAGGCTGGGCGCAGTGGCTCGTGCCTCTAATCCCAGCACTTTAGGACGCCAAGGTGGGCGGATCATTTGAGGTCAGGAGTTCGAGATCAGTCTGACCAATATGGTGAAACCCTGTCTCTACTAAAAATACAAAAATTAGCTGGGCATGGTGGTATATGCCTATACTCCCAGCTACTCAGGAGGCTGAGGCAGGAGAATCACTTGAACCCGGAAGGTGGAGGCTGCAGTGAGCTGAGATTGTACCATTGCACTCCAGCCTGGGTGACAGAGGGAGACCCTATCTCAAAAAAAATTTAAAAATTTATAAATAAATAAATAAATAAATGGAACTTACAAATTCACTATGGAGTATGTGCCCAGATTCCCAGAGGGCAGCAGGCCAGGGGCTACAGCCTCCACCTCTCAGAACACTGAGATGCAAAGAGAAGCTACTCAGAAAACTGGTGCAGGCACAGTTGGGGCTAAACCTGCCATTTTGACTCCAAGTCAGTGTGTGACCATTCGGACCAGCCTATTTCTGAGGCCCCTGAGATAAGCCCCGGGGGCTTCCTGTGAGGCATGATGGTTCTCATATGTCATTCTCTGCTCCCCACTGTGGAATAGACCCAATGACAGAGTGACCTTGAGTCTCCCGGCTGACTTGCCCAGACTGACCATCCCACCCGCTCCGGGACCACTGCTCTCCTCTCTGCTGGGTGTGGCCCAAAGCTGGCCTCCCACCGGCTCACTACTTCCTACCTGCCCTCCAGTGCATCTGGGTGCTGGTGACATCCCACAAGAGACACAGAGAGAGGCCATTAGCTTGGCTGCAGACTGTGGAGAGCAGCTGGCCTAGGAGGGGCATGGCTGCCCTGTACAGCATCACTGCCTTTTTTTTTTTTTTTTTTTTTTGAGACAGAGTCTCGTTCTGTCTCCCAGGCTGGAGTACAGTGCTGCGATCTTGGCTCACTGCAACCTCCACCTCCCAGGTCAAGCAATTCTCCTGCCTCAGCCTCCCGAGTAGCTGGGATTACAGGCACCTGACACCATGCCGGCTAATTTTTGTATTTTGGTAGAGATGGGGTTTCACCATTTTGACCAGGCTGGTTACAAACTCCTGACCTTGGCCTCCCAAAGTGCTGGGATTACAGGTGTGAGCCACGGCAACTGGCCAACTGCAGTTTTTAAATATTTGTATTTTTAGTAGAGACGGGGTTTCACCCTATTGGCCAGACTGGTCTTGAACTCCTGACCTCAAGTGATCCACCCGCCTCAGCCTCCCAAAGTGCTGGGATTAGAGGCGCAAGCCACTGCACCCAGCCTGGAAGTTCCATTTAAAATGGCAACTTGCAGTCAGAGTTTAAGGGGCAATTGACAGGGAGACCCACCCAGAGCTGTGTCCTCAAGCCACATTCCCTCGTCCTTCCCCTTCAAAAGTCCTTTCCCTTTAGTGAGGGAGTCACATGGTGATCTGTGTTCTCCCTTCCAGACTGCATGGTTCCCGAGGGCAGCTGGAGTCTTGTTCAGCATCTGGCACAGTGCCTGGCTCACCATGAGCCTCCATGGATGCTTAGTGGGTGGGCGGAGGTGGGAGGGAGGTAGAATGGGAGTGGAAGGGAAGGAAGGACTGATGGGTCGATGGATGTGATGAACAAAGGGACAGATAAAGGAGTGAACAAATGCATGGCCTGGCTCGTGTCATCGGGCCTGGAACCAGCTGCTGCCCATCCTCACGTCTTCGTGTGCCTTGTTTTGTGTGTGTGTGTGTGTGTGTGTGTGTGTGTGTGTGTGTGGCAGAGGGAGACAACTGGGGGACCCCCATCTCATCTGGGGGCTTCTCCAGGAATAGGCTTGTGTCTCCTTCTCTCTTGGATCTTCCTTGCCACTCTGCTCCCCCAAACCTGAGGCTGGGCCACACCTGGCCTTCAACTGTCCCTCATTAACTCCCGGGACTCTTCTCATTTGGGACTGTGCTAGGGCAGGAAGGGCAGTGTGGCCTGGGCACAGGAGCCAGGAAAAAGGAAAGGGCAGCCTCTCCCAGTCTCCTCCTCCCTGAAGCCTTCTTCCCCCAGCCCTCCTCCTCCCCTGGCCCTCCTCCCCACCTCTCTTGAGCAGGCCCGTCCTGCCCTCCAGGCTACAGTTCCAGCGCTCATGCCGGAACTGGAACTGGCACTCAAGCAGGCCGAGGTGCGCAGCGTCCCGCAGGGTCTCAGCCAGGCCAGGCTCCCTCCGGCAGAGCTGCTTCTGCCGCCGGGACAGCTTCAGCAGGTCGCACTGCTTCAGGTGGGCCCCGCCCTGTGCCGGGGCCGCCGCAGTGCCCAGTCCTGGGAAGGGCGTCAGGACCTCCCGCCCGGTCAGGCTAGAGAGAGTGAGAGGAGGGAGACGGGTGAGCCTTGGGAATGGTGGTGACGGGCAAGTGAAGGGAAGGGGCCTCCTCAGGGGCTTCATTTACTGCCCTTCTGGGTGGCAGGCTGACCCCCTGGAGGTCCCGTCCCCATTTTACTGGAAACCAAGGTTCACGTAACAAGGGTTGCTGCAGGACCTTAATCCTGCATTCCAGATTCCAGTCTCTGCTCTTCTTATCCACCCTATTTCCCAAACTGGCCCAGTTAGAAAAATCATCTGGGGTGCTTATTAAAAATATGCTTTCCCAGGATCCATGCTGGGCAATTCTGGATCTGTTGGTTTGGAATTGGACCTGGGAATCTGTATATTTACCACAGTCCCTGGGCACCTTTTGTGATCTGGGAAGTCTGGGAAATGATACGCAGAGTACTGGTGACTGCCTGGCCAGGAGAGCTACATTCCTAAGAGGGGGCAGGCAGAGGGGATGTGGACGTCGAGCAGACACCCAGCCAAGGTCCCCTGACATCCCTCTCTCCCTCACATTATGCTGCTGCCCAAGTAATGCCATACCAATCTAACATGTTTCCGTAATTCCCAGATAGATCTTCAACCATCCGACCACTCGGTGCCTGGAACAAATAGATGCCTGGGGAGACAAAGGGATGGAAGGAAAGAGAAAGGAAGGAAGGAAAGACTGATGGATGGCTAGATGAAGATGTAGGAGCTGAATTCCCATCAGGCCATCAGTCCCAGACTTCTTGTTCTCCTGGATTGAAAGTTCATCAATTCTGGAGCCAAGCTGCCAAATTCTAAGGCTGACATTCTAGCTATGCAATCTTGACACCTTGGTTTTTTCCCTTCTGGAAATTGGGCAGCATAATCTTCTCCACCTCCTAGGGTTGCTGGGAGGATTATATGAAATGGACTAACCACAGTGCCTGGGACATGCAGGCCTACCTTCCTACTAGCTGGAGCTTCCCAAACTTCTCTCATTTTGCAAGATGCTTTACTCTCCAGCTAAGCAGAGTCTCCCCTTTATCCAGATGAGGAAACGAAGGATTTATGAGGAGGCAGTAACTGGCCTGGTCATACAACAGATCAGGAACAGGGTGGGAATTCGAATTAGAGTTTGCCTTCCCTCTTCCCAGAAGCTCTCTGTGAGATGGCTCTGCTGGTTCAAAATGTTTGCTGTCCTATACCCTGGCGCCCCCAGTGTAGGTGGAATATACATCATTCCAGGACCCAGCCCCAAAGAAGTAACCCCGTTCTGGGACATCCTGGCCTCATAGCCAGGGTAAAAGATAAAAGGTGGGCTGGGTACAGTGGCTCGCGCCTGTAATCCCACACTTTGGGAGGCCGAGCAGGTGGATCGCTTGAGTCCAGGAGTTTGAGAGCAGCCTGGGCAACAGCAAAACCCTGTCTCTACTAAAAAGAGAAAAATAAGGTGGGCATGGTGGCACAAGCCTGTAGTCTCAGCTACTTGGGAGGCTGAGATGGAAGGATAGCTTGATCCGGGGAGGTGGAGGCTGCAGTGAGCTGAGATCGTATCGCTGCACTCTAGCCTGGGCAACAGAGCAAGACCCTGTCTCAAAAAAGAAAAAAAGAAAAGCAAAGGTGGAAGCAGGCAATGGCTCTTAGGGCTCCTGCTTGGATGTGGCACTTGCCACTGTTGCTGATGTGCCACTGGCCAAGGTAAGTCCTGTGGTCAAGCCAGGAGTGGTCAGAGAAGCCCACGTTCCTCTGAGCCAAGGGCACAGTTCTCCTGTTTGGAGCCACCTGCCTTAGCCAGAATGTCTGGCTGGAAGCCATGCCCTCTCTATATGCCCCAGAAGTTGGAAGCCTCACCAGAGGGTATGTGGCCTGGCCAGGCCCCAGGTGCCCTCAGAAATCACCCATAGATTCCACACCCATCAGGTGCAGTCAACCCATCATGGAGCATATCTCCGAAACCTCCGAGCAGAGACAGATGCTATCGGGCTCCCCCTGGCCCAGCCTGGCCCTGGGCTCCTCTCCCAGACAGGGTGAGGGCAGGGACCTGTTAATCATTAATCTGGGGGCAAATGGGTAATTTTCCAGTCCACCAGGTCTACACCCAAACCCCTCCCTGCAGCTTGGCAGGAAACCCTCAGAGTTTGACCCTTGGCAGGTCCAGAGCAGAAATGGATGTCAACTCCAGCTGAGGCCACACCTTGACTGGCTTCCAGTGTGGAGGGCAGCTTGGGGGCTGCAGTTACCTTGCCCTCAAATGTCCTCCTCCTCATACTGAGGGCTGGTGTGAGCAGCAACTTTTGCTCACACAACTCCTGTGTTTCAGAAACTGGACCTCCCTGGTAGCAGCTGATTGACAGAGGGGAGAGCAAGCAGGGAGTAATGGAAATTTTGGCCAATGAAGCTGCATATCCTTCCAGACCTGCCTCACATGCCATTTTAAGAATAATAGCCGGCCGGGCGCGGTGGCTCAAGCCTGTAATCCCAGCACTTTGGGAGGCCGAGATGGGCAGATCACGAGGTCAGGAGATCGAGACCATCCTGGCTAACACGGTGAAACCCCGTCTCTACTAAAAAATACAAAAAACTATCCGGGTGAGGTGGCGGGCATCTGTAGTCTCAGCTACTCAGGAGGCTGAGGCAGGAGAATGGCATAAACCTGGGAGGTGGAGCTTGCAATGAGCTGAGATCTGGCCATTACACTCCAGCCTGGGTGATAGAGCGAGATTCCGTCTCAAAAAAAAAAAAAAAAAAAAAAAAAAGAATAATAGCTATGATTATTACATCATTATAGCTACATTATATGTCATATGATACGACATGATATATAACATATGATTATTATTTTTTGAGACAGTCTTGCTGTGTGGTCCAGGCTAGAGTTCAGTGGCATGATCTCAGCTCACTGTAACCTCTACTTCCTGGGTTCAAGCAATTCTCCTTCCTCAGCCTCCCAAGTAGCTGGGACTACAGGTGTGAGCCACCATGCCTGGCTAATTTTCATATTTTTAGTAGAGACGGGGTTTCACCATGTTAGCCAGGCTGGTTTCAAACTCCTGACTTCAAGTAACCCACCCGCCTCAGCCTCCCAGAGTGCTGGAATTACAGGCGTGAACCACTGCACCCCGCCCAAGCTATGTTCTTGTCTGGGACTCCCCTATAGTGTGGGGTGAAGGCTCAAAGTTGGTTTGTCTAACTAAAGGCATGATCCTTGATTATGACCTCTGACATCTGAAGAGTGCCAGAATTCCCTAGGCTGTACTTGGGAGCCAGACCCAGCAAACCCCTCCACTCATTCAACAGGCATCTGGTTTTTGTTGGTTGGTTGGTTTGTCTTTGTTTTTGGTGTTTCTGGCATGGAGTGGGTGGAGGCCAGGGATGCTGCCCAGCACCCTGCAGTGCCCAGAACAGCCTCACCCCACCACGATGTCCACAATGCCCAGGGGAAGAGACCCTGGAGGGGTCAATGGGTCTCAAACAGTGCCCAGCTCTGCATGGCCAGCGTTGTTGGGAACTCGGTGGAATGCAAATCCTCAGGCCCCACCCCAGAGGCATCTGTTTTTTAAATTTCATCTAATGGACCCTGAGATTGATGGCTCAGAGAGTCCAGTATCAAGTCGGTTAATTTTATTAGTGGTAATGACACTTAGTAGCAATTAATGACCAGGAAAGGCAGCCAACCGCATAGAGGCCTCAGGCCACATTGGGCCCTGGTCTGCCCAGGGCTGCTCTCAAAGAAGGCTCCCTGGCACGGCCTTGGGAACCCCACGGGGCCCATGAAGACAGCCTGGGAGGCCCAAAGACCCAGTTCCCCTCTGTTTGTTTTCTATGTTGCTGTTTGAGATCATATTTCCTTTGAAGAAATAGTACCATGGCATCACATGTAGAAAATGACCATCTATTTTCCTAAACAGTGAATTATCCTACACCTGCTCAGCCCATGGCTTCTGCTGGGAAGGTATCTTCCTAGACCCCATAATAATTCTGGCTGTGGCAGGCTCCAGCCTGCTCAGAGGTCAGCAGGCACAATGTCTTCCCCTGGAAGAAATCATACTCTTTGGCATCCCAGGCCTGCAGACACCGCTCACTGGGTCCTTCTGTGAAATCTCAATTACCCACAGTTAGCTGAGTGCCGAGGGGGTAAGATGGACAACTGGAGAAATTTGAGTGGGCTTCCTTAGTCTTATAAACCCAGAAAAAAAAAAAGTGTTTATTTTGGTGTTTTGTTTTGTTTTGTTTTTTTTATGGAGTCTCAGTCTGTCACCCAGGCTGGAGTACAGTGGCGAGATCTTGGCTCACTGCAACCTCTGCCTTCCGGGTTCAAGCGATTCTCCTGCCTAAGCCTCCCAAGTAGCTGGGATTACAGGCATGCACCACCAGGCCCAGCTAGTTTTTTTGTGTGTTTTTAGTAGAGATGGGATTTCACCATGTTGGCTAGGTTGGTCTCAAACTTCTGACCTCATGTGATCCGCCCACCTCGGCCTCCCAAAGTGCTGGGATTACAGGCATGAGCCACCACACCCAGCCAAATACGGGGGTCTTAATGAAGACGCTGCCTTGTGGCCAGTCAGATGCAATCAGATCAGTCAAACAAGTAACCAGGGTTCCGAACTAAAGGGCAGAGGAAGGGTTATTTGCCAACTTGCTAATTGCTCTTCTGGGCTGGGGGCTACTGCCTGGCTCAGGTGCTCCTGAGCCTCCTAGGGCTACCACTCTTATCAGGCTGTACCTGCTCTGGCCCAGCTACCTCCACTATTCCTGTCTGTCTCAGGCTCCCCCAGGCTAACTTCCAGCCTCTCTTTTCCTATTAAGAAAGCTATGACCCCAAGTGAACAGCGGCTGCCTCCTCCCCTCGCTGCCCCCAGTCTGTGTCCCTCTGCTCTCTGCACTCTCACCCCATGGTCCTTGGTGGTCAGGTTGATCATAAGACCAGAGCCCCCACCTCCACACATACAATGACCTCTGGCTTGGACCCCAGGGTACCCCCAACCACTTGACAGACTAGCCTGTCTTTCTCTAGAGTGGGAGAAGTCAAGGGTGCCCCTCAGGGCTTCATCTCACACACACTCCCACCCTCAGATCTCTCCCAACCTTCCTGAAACCGCCTGCCGCACCTCCTTTCACACTCTCCAACACACACCCCACCCACAATTGTGGCTAAAGCTGCCCGGTTGGGGTGACCTTGAAGGAAGCAGAAGATGGCTCTCCCAGGTTTTAGGGAAAGCCTCCCAGGAGACTGCTCTGTCCAACATCAGCAGGACCCCAGGGACCTCACCCTTCAATAATCACCCACCCCCAGCCTGGAGAGTGGGGCCCAAGGATCTCATGCCTCAAGGCTGTTCTGGCCTGGGTAGTCTGGTCCCAGGTCTGACTCACTCAGAGGTGACCTCAGGGTTGCCCCCTCGCCAACTGAGCTCATTCCATCAAACAAATACATCTTAACTCATGGGAGGGCATGGCTGGAGCCAGACTGCCTGGGTTCAAATCCCACCTCCACCTCTTCCTAGTTGTGCTACCTTGGGCAAGGTGCTTTACCTCTCTGTGCTCTGAGAGCAGTGCCTGGCATACAGTAAGCTCCAGATAAGTATTTGTCATTATTGAGCACCTACCATGTGCCAGGTACAACTGGGACACTGTCCTGCCCTCAAGAAGATCACCGTCTGGAGGGAAGCTGGTTGGATTCAGGAGCCCTCCAAAGTCTCTCAAGGCCCCAAGAAGGGGAAGGAAGAGAAAGCTTTGAACTGGTCTGGCTCCTTGAGGAAACACCAGTAGCTGCTCAAGGACCCAGATCAGAACTCCTGGCACCATGCAGGTGAGAACTTGATCCTGACCTGTCCCATCCTGCCTGTAGGAGGCCTGGGGGAGAGGAGGAGGCACCGGGAAGCTCTCAGGGAGCACTCCAGGCTGTGTGGGGAAGACACAGTGGGTGGAGAGCTTGGCTTATCACCTGAGAGTGCTCCAGGCTCTGTTCTTCCACCTACTCCCATCCTAGTTTCTGCTTGAGAGGGTCTGATGCTTTCGGCAGAGGCTATCTCCAGGATGTGGTGGGTGGGTGGCACAGGACAAGGCGGGTGGTTTCCAGGGCACCGGGTAATGCCAGTGTGTCTGGACTCTTAGCTGGAGGGCCCAGGAGTGGTACATTACACCAGGGCCATGCCAACTGCAGGCAGCTGCCTGGGAACCAGGAAAACCTGTGCTGCCCGGGGTGCTGGCCTCCACCCTGAAAAAGCCCATCAGATGCTCCTGATAACAGGCTTCCGCTGCAGGGCCATTTGCATGGTGAGTGCGCCCTTTGTGCTTTCATCTCAGACGTCTCAGTCTACCTCTCCTGGCCCTCACTGATCCCCCTACACACACAAATACACACACACACACAAACTCACACTTGCTCTCACACACATTCACACTCATACACACACACACACCTGCGCTCACACATACTCACACTCACACACACACTCACACATACACACATTCTCACACACATACACAGTCACACACACACACCCACACCCCCCAGCCCCTCCCCTGCTCTCCACTCCCGACCTCTTCCCAGCAGCGGTGAGTTCAGTGAGGGCAGTGCCTGGCCCAGTAAGAGAGGGCACCATGGCCCTGGGCAGCCCTTCTGTGAGGGCTTCTCTCCCCTCCTGCTTGTACACTGGGAGGCCCCAGATTTCCCCTACTATGAGCACACCCTCTCCTCCACCTTCTGGATGCCTTTCTCGTCTATAGCAGCCAATGCCACCTTGCACCTCCTCCATGACGTCCTGCAGCCAGGCACATTCGGAAGCTACTGTTTCCTACCTTCCTACCTTTATGCCCAACTCTCTCCACCCCCTCTTTTCACTTACCCGCTCATTCATTTATACCTCTATTAACCGCGTATCAATAAAAAAAGTACAACTATAAAGGATTTTTTGGTCGGGTGTGGTGGCGTACACCTGTAGTACCAGCACTGTGGGAAGTCAAGGCAGGTGAATCACTTGAGCCTAGGAGTTTGAAACCAGCCTGGGCAATGTAAGTGAGACCCTGTCTCTACAAAAGAAAAAATTAAAAAATTAGCTGGGCAAGGTGACACGTGCCTGTGGTTCTAGCTACAGGCTAGGAGGATCGCTTGAGCCCAGGAGGTCAAGGCTGCAGTGCGCCATGATTGCACCACTGCACTCCAGCCTGGGCGACAGTGAGACCCTGTCACACACACCAAAAAGGACTTTTCTGAGCGTCAGCTTTGTGCCCGGCCCACCCACAGACCTTGGCACCACTTGTTCCTCCTGTCTGGTCCCCCACCCTCACCCCTGAATCCAGCCTTCCTTCCCTCCCCAGCTCTCACCCTCCATCCCCATGAACCCACCCTGAGGACTGAATCTGGCCACACCTCCCCGCTGGAGCCCACCCCACAGCTTCGTCCCCCACCCATCCCTGACTCAGAAAGGAAAGAGCCGGGTCCAGCTGTGGGCTTTGTCATTCCTGCAAAGAAGGATCCATCACCTCTTCAAGTCTGTGACTATAAACATCTCCCCTAGTTCCTATGCTGAGTCCAAACATGCACCATTCAAATCATTATACATGAGAGCTGCAGAAACCCTTTAAGGTTACCAGGCCCAGAAGTTTTGCTCTGCTGGCTCCTGGAAGGTGTCCTGGAGGCTGTGTGGGGAAGCAGGAGGGCGAGGGTGTGCCAAGTGTGCAGGTCTCCGGTGCCCCACGAGTACATGCAAGATTGGTCGTCCAAGGCGACCCACTGGCTTGGTAGCAGGGCTGGGTCTGTGGCCCAGGTCTCTTGATTGCTTCCACCAGGACTGGCAGTTTCTGCCTGCTGACCCAGCACGTCAGGGAAGCCAAACGAGCCATCACCACAGCAAACATCTAAGGTGGTGGAAACGCAAGACAGCTAGGTTTTGAGGGGAGGAAGCCTGGTCAGGACTCCTCTGACCCCCTGGGTGCCCCAAGGGTGGGCCCCCAGGAAGTGAGAGAAAGACCCTCTGTTTAAAGGCTACTTTCCCTGGTCTGAGACTCAGTCTCTTTTCAACAAAAAGTCAGGAATCAGGCTTACAGAAGTGGCCTACCTATTCAGACTAAAGTGTGAGGGTCTGATACAATGCCAGTGCTTGAGAACACACTTGGCTAGATAGAGGGAAGATCAAAGGAGAGGGCCTCGGATGTGAAGAGAAGGAGTTGGGGGAGCTTGGTGTGGGGATGAGGAGGCGGTGGGTGGGAACTTCAGGGAAAGGCAAATCATGGCTGAAACCGCACTCCTGGTGGTAAGTTCCTACCCAACCAGGGTACTGGGTGACTCTGGCTGGGTGACTCCAACCAAGTTATTTAACCATGATGCGTTGGCCAACTAACTAGTTTGGCAGGCTCTTGAATGCACCCTGGGCTCTGATCACCCTCTTCCCATGCTCAGGCAGGCTCTGGCTGGGCTTGGGCCCTGAAAGGGCCAGGCATCTGGGGAATACCTTGTGTGTGACCCCTCAAGGATGAGGACAGTGCCATTGTTTGCACAGGCTCTAGGCAGAGATGTTTCATGCTGCAGATTCCACTTGTTCTCCTACAGGTCCCACGGATGGCCCACACCCTCCGCCCAGTTCTAGGGACAGCAGGAACCTCCCTGCCTGATCAAGGATCCACCCCCAGAGTAGTCCAGGATACCTGCTGGAATGGATGTAGTTGTGAGCAGCTCCCTTGGGAATAGAACCACTAGGACTGTCCTAAACCCAGAGCCAGCCAGGGCTGGAGCAAGGGGCTCCTCCCCTCAGCCAGGCTAGTTCTCTCTCTGTCCTCTGCCATGTCTAACTTGGTCCGACCTCCATGCCATAACCTCTGCCTGGGATACCTTCTCCTAGTCCAAAAGCCGTCATGGATCCCCTGGAACCTTTTATAGCCACGTCCTTTTTTAACACTTGACTCAAAATTGCAGAGAATGGGAAAGGTGATCCTGAGGTCCCACACAGCTCTAGCATGATGTGATGTTTGTTTGCTCCTCCAGGAAGCCCTGCTTACTTGCCAGCCCCATCCCCCTCTAACCATCCTCTTTCTTTGTCTTCTCCAACTTTCATGTATATAGTGCCATCAGTTCTGCATGGCTGACACTTCTTTCTTCCGCTTCAAAGCTGTATCCTGTAAGGTCCTTGGTAAAGGCCATGGTTTTCCATACCCTGAAATCCATTCTTTCCCAGTCCAGATGCCTGCTCCTCCCAAGCAGATGCTCCACAGACACCTGCTGGCTGCATATTATGCCCCTTAGGTGTCTAACCCCACACAAGGAGTGCAGCTCCGGGCTCTCCCTCAGCCTCCCTGCAGTCCCACCCTTCTGGCCTCACTGTGGTCTTGCTCTGTGGCTGCAGAGGCTACCACCTAATGTTACCCCGCCACCAAACCTTCCCAAGCTCAGGCTGGGCGGGCTTTGGGAGGGCGTGGCTCTGGAGGAGGCTGACTGTGGCCACGCCCTCCCTCCCCTGTGACTGATTGCTGGCGTATGCTCTCCCCATTGCCAGATCTCCGGGCCATCTGGCCCTGGTCCTCAGCCCCTGTGGGGCCCTCTACCTTGGGGTCTGAGAGCCAGGCCGGTTCCCTCTGAACCTCAGTTCCTGGGGAAGAACTGTGCTTGGGTAGCCTGGTGACACCCAGCGAGGACCAGCCAAGCATCTGGCCTGAGTCTTTGTTTAAAACTCAGCTTAGGCTAGGTACACAGTGGCTTATGCTTGTAATCTCAGCACTTTGGGAGGCTGAGGGGGGCAGATCACTTGAGGTCAGGAGTTTGAGACCAGCCTGGCCAACATGGTGAAACCCCATCTCTACTAAAAATACAAAAAATTAGCCAGGTGTGGTGGCAGACGCCTGTTGTCCCAGCTACTCAGGAGGCTGAGGCAGGAGAATCACTGGAACCCGGGAAGCAGAGGTTGTAATGAGCCAAGATCCTGCCACCGCACTCCAGCCTGGACGACCGAGCAAGACTCTGTCTCAAGAAAACAAAACAAAACAAACAAAAAAACTCAGCTTGCACAACCTCTTGTGGTGACATGGGCTCAAAGTTTGCCACAGGTTCACAAACCTTTATCCACAATTCCAAATTCCAGAAAACTCAGAAAACTACAAGTTTTTTTTTTAACAATTGTGGTGAACTCATATGGCAGCAAGTCCTGACCCAAACCAGGGAGAATATTGTGGTCTTTGTTTATCCCAACCTGTAGATGTCTTCCTGCAAAAACAATAGAGTCTGATGACAGGTGCTGCCCTCGACCTTGCTAGAGGTGCTGTTAGCCACGGAATATACAATACATTACCTTTCTATACTTGTACTTTCTTAATTTTTATTTTTTATTTTTTTCTGCCTCCCCTACCTCCTATATTATATATTACTTTTCTTTCTTTTTCTTTTCTTTCTTTTTTTTTTCTTTTTGAGACGGAGATTCACTCTTGTTGCCCAGGCTTCAGTGCAATGGCACGATCTTGGCTCCTTGCAAACTCCGCCTCCCAGGTTCAAGTGATTCTCCTGCCTCAGCCTCCCAAGTAGCTCGGATTACAAGCGGCTGCCACCACGCCCAGCTATTTTTGTATTTTTAGTAGAGACGGGGTTTCACCATGTTGGCCAGGCTGGTCTCAAACTGCTGACCTCAGGTGATCCACCTGCCTCAGCCTTCCAAAGTGCTGGGATTACAGGCGTGAGCCACCGCACCCGGCCTGCTTTTCTAAAATTCAAAAAGCAATGTTGAATTCTGACAGCATGTGGCCTCAAAGGGGTTGTAACATCAGGAAAAACAAACCCTTTGGTCCTGCCTTAAAACCAGCCTCTTGGAAGTTTCCAGGACTGACCAGAGCTTGGGAGTTGAAGTCTCTCTGGCTCTAAGACTCTTCACCCTCCTCTTCAGCCTTCATCTCTCCACTGAGGGGCTTGGGTGTGGAAGAGGCCACCTTATCCCCCCAGCTCATGTCTGCTGCTACCAGCATGCCATGAGGCGGTGGGTGTGGCTGATTTCTGGAGTCTGATGGGGATAAGTCTCTGCTCTCTGCTTTGTGTCCAGTTCCCATCCTGACAGAAGCCAGGCCATGGCTCCCAGTTGGCCAGGCCTAGGTGAGGTAGTATGTGCCCCAGAGAGCCCCATGGAGGCAGAAGATGAAGGAGTGAATGGGATAGGGCACAGAGGGAGATTCCAGGGGAAAGGAAGGGCCAGTGAAAAGGAGAGGGCACTGCCCACCAAGACATTCGCTGCAGACCAGGGAGCAACGCTAGGGACTGTGGGACTCAGCCAACAGCAGGGCCCCGAGGTCTCTACTGAAGGAAGCTACAAGTGAACTGAAGACCTGAGCGCCTGAAAAATTGGCTAATGAGCCAAGAGTTTGAGACACACAGGGCAAGAGATACCCAGGACATGTGCCAAGTGCAGGGCCTGGGCCACAGGGTAGGGCTTAGAGGGACAGAGCTGCCCTAAGGGGGCAGGCCTCCAATTGGGGTTCCACTGCCAGCGTAAGGCAGAGATGAAGACGTTGGCTTGGATTCTGACAGTTTCTCCCCAACACGCACACCTATAAATGAGGATAACTGACCAGGTATGATGCCCTGTGCCTGTAATCCCAGCTACTCAGAAGGCAGAGGCGGGAGGACTGCTTGAGGCCAGGAGTTCAAGACCAGCCTGGGCAACATAGTGAGAGCTCATCTCTTAAAAAATAATAATAATAATAATTAGCCAGGCATGGTGGTATGCAACAGTATTCCCAGCTACTCAGGAGGCTGAGGTGGGAAGATAGCTTGAGCCCAGGAGTTCAAGGCTGCAATGAGCTATGATCATGCTATTGCACTCCAGTCTGGGTGACAGAGCAAGAACCTATCTCTCTAAAAATTTTTTTTAAAAAGTGAAATTTTAAAATAAGTGAGAATTATATCAGCACCTACCTCCTGGGTTGCTACAATGTGAGGCTGAAGTAATACACATAAAGTGCTGAGCACAGAAAAGGCTGGGATTGTTCTGAATTGTACAGTGGCTGGGATACAGGCACAGAGAAGAAGGAACAGATGTCACCACCAAAGACTCCTCTTAACTTGGGACGCTGTATGGCAGACCACTAGATTTCTTGGAATCCTTATATAGAGATAGCATTTTAATACTTACATATACATTTATTTAACCCTTACAACAAGCCTAGGAGATCAAGATTGGCCCATTTTACAGATGAGAAAACTGGGGTCAGAATGGTTATCCGACTTGCCCTGGGTCAGTCAGTAAGCAGTAGATGGAGATTTGAACTCTGATCTGTGTGACCCCAAGCCCAGTGCCCCTTACGCTATAAGAGGGCCTTGGGCCATGTCCCATCCTGCTCATGCTGATGCCAGGGTGGGAGTCATCCTCACAGCACTTGGCCCACCTCCTCTTGAGCCCAACTTCCTCCTGAGCACATAATCCCAAAGGCACCAGGACTTTTCTTCCTTAGGATATTCCAGCCTGGGAGTCTGCCAGCCCCGCTTCCCTCCTCTCCTCCTTCCCATTCTCAGTCACAGAAAGTCCACCATCATCCACTGAAGAGGCTAGGCTGACTCTCAACTCTGGAGCCCAGCTCCTCAGGGGTTACAGCTCAGCCAGGGACAAGCTGGCCTAAATTCCTTCCCAAAACACAATGATTCTTATCAGCGATGTTTGGCTTTCAATCTACCACCCCCAAAACACTAAAATTTCTTTTACCCTTTCTTCCCTCCAACTGTGTTTTTCTCAGGCCCCAATTCAATTTCTAAAAATGTGGGGGTTTAAAAAATAAAAACAATACCATCCAAATACATAAAGTGCATAGGAAGAATTTCTTTTTTAAAATTTTCAATGCCTGCACTGCCCCTTACTCCATGCTGTACACACTAGTTAACTCAAAATGAACCATAGACTCAAGCGTAACAGCTAAAATTGGCTGGGTGCGGTGGCTCATGCCTGTAATCCCAGCACTTTGGGAGGCCGAGGCAGGTGGATCACCCGAGGTCAGGAGTTCAAGACCAGCCTGGGCAACATGGTGAAACCCCATCTCTACTAAAAATATAAAATTAGCCAGGCATGGTGGTGGGCATCTGTACTCCCAGTTACTCAGGAGGCTGAGGCAGGAGAATCACTTGAATCCAGGAGGTGGAGGTTGCAGTGAGCCAAGATCATGCCACTGTACTCCAGCCTGAGCAACAAGAGTGAAATTCTGTCTCAAAAAAAAAAAAAAAAGAAAGCTAAAATTATGAAGTTTCTAGAAAACAGGGTTGGGCGCTGTGGTTCATGCCTATAATCCCAGCAGTTTGAGAGGCCAAGGCAGGAGAACTGCTTGAGCCCAGGAGTTTGAGACCAGCCTGAGTAACATAGCAAAACCCCATCTCTACAAAAAATAAAAAATTAGCTGGGCATGATGGTGCATGCCTATAGCCCCAGTTACTCAGGAGGCTGAGGCAGGAGGATCACTTGAGTCCAGAAGGTCGAGGCTGTAGTGAGCTGTGATTGTGTAACACATTTAGTTTCCTTATGGGAACTATTTATACCCATCCTCCATGGCTCTAGAGGAACGGCTCTGAGGATCAGGTGAGAGAAGGGGCTGTACGAAAAAGTGACTTGTAAACTGCAGTACTCGTTATTATGTTTTTATCACCATCAACAGAATTAGGCTCCAGGCTCACTCAAAAGCAGCAGAAGCAACTCTAGCCTGGAGGACGGAAATTCTCAAAAAAAAAAAAAAAAGGGAAAAGAGAGTCTCTTGCTCTGTTGCCCAGGCTGGAGTGTAGGACACCAACAAAGCACAAACCATACAAGAAAAGGTTGATACACTGGACTTCATCAAAATTAAAAACACCTGCTCTTCATAAGACAACAATAAGAAAATGAAACGGCAAGTCACAGGCAGGAATAAAATATTACCAATACTTGTGACAAAGACTTGTATCCAAAATATATAAAGAACTCTTAGGCCAAGTGGCCCATGCCTGTAATCCCAGCACTTTGGGAGGCTGAGGCAGGCGGATCACCTGAAGTCAGGAGTTCAAGACCAGTCAGGCCAACCTGATGAAACCTTATGTCTACTAAAAATACAAAAATCAGCCGAGCATGGTGGCGTATGCCTGTAGTCCCAGCTACTTGGGAGGCTGAACCATGAGAATTGCTTGAACCCAGGAGGTGGAGGTTGCAGTTAGCCGAGATGGTGCCATTGCACTCCAGCCTGGGATACAAAGTAAGACTCTGTCTCAAACAACAGCAACAACAACAGCAACAAAATATATAAAGAACTCTTATGATTCAATAAGACAACCCAATGAAATGATATTCAAATGACCAATATACACATGGAAAAATGTTCAACACACCATTCATCAATGGGGAAATACAAATTAAAACCATAATGACATACTACTACATACTTAGGAAAATAGCCACAAGTTAAAACTGACGATAGCTGACCATAGAATATGGAGCAACTGGAACTCTCATACATTACTGTGTAAAATGGTAAAACCACTCTGAAAAATGCCAATTCTATAAGTTATGCATATATCAACCATATGACCCAACAATCCACTCCTAGACAGTTATCCAAGAGAAATTAAAACATGCACCCACAAAAAGAGGTATACATGGATGTTTATACCAGGTTTATTTGAAATAGTCCAAAACTGCAAATAACCCAAATATCTACATCCATGTATTTTTTTTTTTTTTGAGACAGAGTCTTACTCTGTTGCCCAGGCTGGAGTGCAGTGGCAGAATTTTGGCTCCCTGCAACCTCTGCCTCCTGGGTTCAAGTGATTCTCCTGCCTCAGCCTCCTGAGTAGCTGGGATTAGAGGCATGCACCACCACCACCACCACACCCAACTGATTCTTGCATTTTTAGTAGAGACAGGTTTTCACCATGTTGGCCAGACTGGTCTCGAACTCCTGACCTCAGGTGATCTGCCCGCCTCAGCCTCCCAAAGTGCTGAGAGCCACCATGCCTGTCCAAAATAATCCAAATATCTATCAAGTGGGGAATGGATAAACAATTTGTGGTATAGATGTACGAAGGAATACTCAGCCATAAAAAGGAATCAGCTATTGCTATATTCAATGACATGGATGAATCTCAAAAGCTTTATGCTGAGTGGAATAATCCAAGCATAAGAGGCTACGTACTGCATGATTTCTTGATATAAACTTCTAGAACAGGTAAAACTAACATATAGTGACTGAAAGTGGAGAAGTGGAGTAGCCGTGGGCTGGTGGGAGAGGGTTGATTGCAAAGAGGAACAAGGGATCCTTTCGGATGGTAGAAATGTTCCATGTAGTTATTGGAATCACCACAAATGTGTTATACAGGTGTATAATTTGTTAAAACCCAAACTGTGCACTTTAAAATGCATGTATTGGCCAAGGTGGTGGTGCACACCCATAATTCTAGCACTTTGGGAGGCTGAGGTGGGTGGACCACCTGAGGTCAGGAGTTTGAGACCTACTTGGCCAACATGGTGAAACCATGTCTTCACTAAAAATACAAAAATTGGCTGGGCGTGGTGGTGTACACTTGTCATCCCAGCTACTTGAGAGGCTGAGGTAGGAGAATCGCTTGAACTGGGAGGCGGAGGCTGCAGTGAGCCGAGATTGCACCACTGCATTCCAGCCTGGGCAACATAGTGAGACTCCATCTCAAAAAAAAAAAAAAAAAAAAGAAAAGAAAAAACATGCATTTCATTGTATATAACAACGATTTGGGGGGAAAATAAAGATTATGTTTTGTTTCTCTAATGGAATTATAGTAATGACACTTCCACCACCTGGGATGGTGTTTAGAACCCCAGCAACCACTGAGAGCGAGCCTGGACTGAGCACTTAGCACGCATGTGCCAGGCACCCCATCCAGTCCTTTCATTCATTGTTTCAATTAAGCCTCAAGCTCGCCTCTCAGACTGGTATTCTCCTAACCCAAAGCTCAGCAAGGTTAAGACATTTGTCCAAAGTCACACAGTTAGCAACAGGCAAAGCTGGGGTTCACTATCTTGTGCTTTCATAAACTTCTCTGTACTGTCCCTAGAGAGGAAAGAAATTCAACCAGTGCAGAGGTCACACACTGAAGAAACATCACCAAAGTTAACTATGATATAAAAAGTTGCATCCATAGAAACTATTTCTAGTTACGAAGCCATTGGGATGACTTAAAGACTGGACTGGGGGCTGGGCACGGTGGCTCACACCTATAAGCCCAGCACTTTGGAAGGCCGAGGTGTGTGGATCACTTGAGCAACCAACATGGCGACCAACATGGTCTCTACTAAAAATACAAAACTTAACCAGGCATGGTGGCACATGCCTGTAATCTCAGCTACTCGGGAAGCTGAGGCGGGAGAATCCCTTGAACTTGGGAGGTGGAGGTTGCAATGAGCCAAGATCGCGCCATTGCACTCCAGCCTGGGTGACAGAGCAAGACTCCGTCTGTAAATAAATAAATAGACTGGATTGGGTAACTGGGCCTGTCTTGTGCGCAGCTCATCACATAATGCAGTGCATTTTCATTTATACAACATCACAGAAGTTAACATTTGTGGAATTCCTAGGCATTCAAAGCCAAAATAAAAACTCTTTGGCAATCCTGGACTTCCAGAGCCAGGACCAGCCCTGTTAGCGTTAGGGAACCTTAGCACCTCCAGGTGCTACTGACCTTGGAGATGAGTGACTTGATGAGGGACAACACAGAGAGTGTCCTAGAGCCAGGACTAGCTCAGCCCCTGACCTCTGGTCTGCCTCCTGTCCCACTGCCATCATGCTGTTCTGTGAGCCAAACTGACAGCCTAGCAGGGGTCAGTGCATCCCGTCTCACTACTGAGGACGGAAAAGAATGTGTGGCCTTGCCCATCTCACTACAGCCAAGAGGGTCTAAAAGAGTCAATTAAGCAGGGAAGGGAGGCTTCCCTCCACCCTCTCCCTCTGTAGCCTCTCTGCAGCCACTGCTGCCCTGGAGGAATCATACTGTCTCAGCACTGGAGGCTGTTCCCTATAGGTTGAAGGGCCCAGACTGGAAGCAGGACAAGGTTTCCATTCATCCTCCCCCACCAATTCGCTGTGTGACATTGGGTTACTCACTGAACCCTTCTGACCTTCAGATTCCTTGTGGGAACTACTTACACCCATCCTACATGGCTCTGGAGGAAGGGCTCTGAGGATCAGATGAGAGAGGTGGCTGTATAAGAAAGTGATTTGGGCTGGTCATGGTAGCTCATGCCTGTAATCCCAGCACTTTGGGAGGCCCACGCAAGTGGATCACCTGAGGCCAGGAGTTTGAGACCAGCCTGGCCAACATGGTGAAACCCCGTCTCTGCTAAAAATACAAAAATTAGCAGGGTGTGGTTGGGGGCACCAGTAATCCCAGCTCTCAGATGGCTGAGGCAGGAGAACTGCTTGAGCCCAGGAGGTGGTAGTTGCAGTGAGCCAAGATCATGACACTGCACTCCAGCCTGGGTGACATACCGAGACTCCGTCTCAAATAAAGAAAAAAAGTGATTTGTAAACTGCAATGCTAGTTATGTTTTTTTTGGTTTTGTTTTGTTTTGTTTTCTATCACCATTAACAGAATTAGGCTCTAGGCTCACTCAAAAGCAGCAGAACCAATAGCTGGCTCACTGTGGTTTGGGGTTGGGGGGTTGCCTCACCTGAAAAATTAGGATAATGATACATACTGCTTGAAGCAGTGAGTTTTGGACCAGAGATCCTTCTGGGGTCACTTCCAACTTTGAAGTCTATGATTCTATGATTTCAAAGAGCCCAAGAAGATCGGCCTCACTTGCCTTCCTGATGTTTGCATATTCTCTTATCAGGATGCCAAGGCACTTCGTGTTATAACCAAATGCAAATGACTGCAGAGGAAGAAGCACTTTGCCTCACTTTCCCACTACAGTGTAGATGACTGATACCAGATTCCTCCCAGAGAGCAAATGCAGATGGGAAGCTGGGAAACCTGGTCTGAGTCACAAGAGGGTTTCTTCACTGAGCGCTCAGGCTGAATCCTGTCTGTTCCCTGAGACCAAACACTTAACATCACGAGGCCCCAGTTTTAGCTGATTCTCTGAGCATCTGTCCTGCTTCCAAGATTGGGGTGGTAGCAGCTTTTGTGTCCTTTGTCAGCTCTTTCCAGCTGGGCTCCTGACCTGGAAGAGGTGGCTCCAATACTCACTCCTCCCAGCTCTAACCCAGGCCTATTTGACCATCTCACCTGTCATTTTCAAGGCTGCTCCATGTTCAGTTACCTCAAATTCTAACCCCATGCACTGCTGAGAACATCTTTCCCTTCCAATACAGCAGCTAGGGTGGTCCTCCTGGAACCCCTCTCCTCTCATCCCACCTGACTCTTGCCCCATTTCCAACCATAAAAACCAAGTAAACAAATGAATTGTGGAAATGAGCCAATGTGTAAGAGAATATAGGTACCATTTTTCCCATCCCTTTCCATTCCAGCTCAGAAAACTGTTATGGCTGGGATATCAAGATTCTATACCTGGTGTCCTTAATGAAAACTAACTATCCAGGCCCGGTGGCTCATACCTGTAATCCCAGCACATTGGGAGGCTGAGTTGGGTAGATTGAGGTCAGGAGTTCGAGACCAGCCTGGCCAACATGGTGAAACCCTGTCTCTACTAAAAATACAAAAAATTAGTTGGGCATGGTGGCATGCACCTATAGTCCCAGCTACTCAGGAGGCTGAGGCAGAAGAATCGTTTGAACCCAGGAGACGGAGGTTGCAGTGAACCGAGATCGCATCACTGCACTCCAGCCTGGGTGACAGAGGGAGATTCTGTCTAAAAAATAAAATAAAATAAAATAAAAGTCACTAACATTAGTTGAGCACTTACTGCGTGCTAAACACTGCCCTAAGGGTTTTACACATACTAGCTCAATCCTCTTATAAAATAGGCAGTATAATCTTCATTTTACAGATTGAGAGACTGACAGACAGAGAAGTTAAGTGACTTGGCCAAGAGGACACACCTAGCAAGTGGCAAGACTGACCCCAGAGTCTATGCCCTAGTGATGACATCCTGCCTGCCAAGGCGACAACCATTCCTTCAAGCCTGAAATATTTGGGCAACAAACATGTTGTGTACTGCTCTTGGGATGGATCGCAAAAGGATCAGTCATGTCAAGTTCAGCCTCTTCTTTGTACAAAAGGAGAAAGTGAGGCCCAAAGACTAAGTGGTCTTCCCATGTCATTACCAAGCTGCACCCAGAGCTAGGGTCTGGGTGATACCCTCCTCCACAGCCCAGACATGTTTTCACCAGGGGTCATGACCTGGAAATTAGCCCACAGCCCTTACTCCAACCTGTGCAGAACTTCTCAGACCTTTACACACCTCTCCCTAGCTACTTCTTCAAAGCAGCCTCTAGCAGGTCACTTGCTTGGTGTTTTCTTGCCTTTGCTGTATATACCCAGACTGCAAGCCTCCTATTGATTCGGCGCGAAAATTTTAAAAGGAGGTAAGGCTTAAAGTAACAGGCTGTACATATTGGAGTTGGCTTTGGGTGGAGGGTGGGAAGGTGCCTTCTTACCCATGATACCCGCCCCCATCCCTCACCAAATCCCTGCAATTCAGGGTCAGAGAAGAAGGGACTTGGAACTAATTGCCCTATAACTTTTGATCCAAACATTCCCCTGGTAGTTCCTGTCCCTCTCTCTCCCCAGTGTCACCTACCCCACTGTCTCCCCAAGTGTCACCCCCCACTGTGATCCTCCTTTTCCAACCATGTACACACACACACACACACACACACACAAACACACGGCCCTCTCACTCTTTCCGGTGTTCTGAGAAATCACCCCATGCCAGGTCTGAGACGTGGTCGGGTTTCCCCAGCGCACGGTTCCTTCCTGCGTCTCCAGCTGGTGCTTTCACGGTCCCAGGCTTCCCCCGTTCCCCCTGCACGCGCACGATCCTCTGCCCCGAGACCGGGAATAGCCCGCCCCACCCATCCACCCAGCCCTCTCGGTCTCCGCTCCGCAGGGCGAAGGCGGAGGGTGGGAAAGGAGTCCGAGGCAAGGACGGCTCGACGGAGGCCAGGATGGCGGCAGACGGGGCACCCGCGTGAGGATCCCGAGAGGGCATCAGAGAGCTGGACTGACGCCTGAACGGGCGGGGCCAAGACAGAAGGGGCCAGGGTCCGAGGCGTGCGCAGAGTCCAAGACCCGGCGGGATGAGAAGAGCGGCGGCGGAGGGGACCAGAGACTCGGACACTGAGCAGGGCGATGGATTCGGAGTCGGGGAAGCAGGAGACCGAGCTCAGGGCGCGAACTCCGACTGCGAAGTGGGCTGGGTCGCGCCAGGCTAGGGTCTGAGTTCGAGACCTCGGCGGGGCCAAGAACAGCGGGAGGGAAAATTTGGCCCAGCTGTAGTGGAGGAGGGAGAGGCGGGAGGGCCGGGGAGCGGGCGGGGGGCGCGGCGGGCACTGACCCGAAGTAGGAGGCGGCGGCGGCGGGCAGCGCCAGCAGGCAGAGCCCGGCCAGGGCCAGCGCGGGCGGGGGGCGCATGGTGCCGGCAGCGCGGCGCCCTCTAGCATCTCCTCGCGCCGCTCAAGCTCGCAGCGCCGCCACCAGCCGCCCGCGGGACTTTAAACCCAGGTGGGGCGGGGCAGGCGGCACTGGGGGAGGGAGGAGATTGGGAGATGCCCCAACCCCGGGCGGCGAGCCCCCCGCCCCATTGGCCCCGCCGCCCTCGCTCCGCCCCCTCGCGGGTGGGGCCACCGCCCCGAGCCCGCCCCCTCCCCGCCCCCATTGCCCCGCCCTCCGGCCCCAGGTGAGCGCTCACCTGGCGCCGCGCCCGCCCGAGGTCGCGGCGGCGGAACGTGAAGCCCCCCGGGCCTGGAGAGGCGGGGAGAAGGATACGAGGTGGGGACGGAGGAGATTCTGCCTCTCCGGGGTGGGGCGGAGGCAACCGCAATGGCTTCTCCGAGGTAGAGAAGGTGGACGGGGAGGAGGAGGGACGCATCTGGAGTCAGTGGAAAACCCGGGTCATTGTCCGCCCTCCTGCCCAGCGAGTGCGGGTCTCTTCGCCGCAGCCCCCAGACTCAGGGCAGGGCCGGGTCCTGAAGCAGAACCGCTCTCTGGAAGCGGGGGAAATGCATGTCCAATGGCTCGGGGGACCCTGTTGCCAGGCAGAGTATTGGTTAGAGGGGAGAGAGGAAAGGGCGCCCTGTGTTTAAACGGGAGAGTGACTGTCACTGGCGAGGTGCACAGCGTGGGCCTCCGTGGGATTTTGACAAAATGCTGCTGATGTTCCCCAGCGCAGAAATCCAGAGTGGACAGTGGGGCAGACAGAGGCCTGCGGGAGGAGGGACCCACTTTCCAAGATGTGTAGATGCCAGAATCTCTGGTAGATAGGGTGGGACCTTCAAGTGTTGGGCCCCAAAGTTCTGTTTTGCTTATTTTTTTAAGTTTAACCCCAATTTCTGCAGCGAAGGTGCAGAGATCAAAGCAGTGGGTGGTACCTGTCTAGAAAGCAGACATACAACCAATGACCCAAGTGAGAGTTAAAATGTTTTTGAGTCTCGAACACTGGGTCAAATCAAGCAAAACAAAATATAGCTTGCAATGAATGTCAAGATCTGCATGTAAAGTTTCCAAAAAATTAGCCATGCATATGGAACATCAAGTGACAGCGACCTTGGCTTTTCAGTGGACGCCAGCATGGTAGGGGGCTGGGAGAGGTGTTGGGAAGATGGTGGCTACTGTGTTAGGTGGCATTAACAGAGGAAGCGCCCCCTCACCGCCCCTTTGAGCTTCTTTGAGCTCAGTTTCTCTGTCAAATGAGCACAGTGATTAGATGATCTGATGATTCCTAACAGCTCTGCCAGCCCTATCAAATTCCATGGTTCTATTTATTGAGGCCACATGGCCCAGTGTAATGTGCAGAGACCTGGAGTCAAATCATGTAAGTTATGAGCCCCATATGAAATATGGATGATGAGAAATATCTAACAGGATTTTTTGTGCAGGTAAGATGTTAAATGCCAGCCAGGCACCGTGGCTCACGCCTGTAATCCCAGCATTTTGGGAGGCCAAGGTGAGAGGATCACCTGAGGTCAGGAATTCAAGAACAGCCTGACCAACATGGTGAAACCCTGTCTCTACTGAAAATACAAAGACATTAGCCAGGTGTGGTGGTGCATACCTGTAATCCTAGCTACTCAGGAGGCTGAGGCAAGAGAATCACTTGAACCCGGGAGGAGGAGGTTGCAGTGAGCCGAAATCATGCCATTGCACTCAGGCCTGGGCAATAGAATGAGACTCCATCTTAAATAAATAAATAAATGAAAAGATGTTAAACGCCTTGAAGGTGCCGGCACCTAATATCAGTGATTGTTATACCTGCAGGCAGGACCGGAGTGTGATGCTGTTTACAACTGGTTCTCGAGGAAGGTTGACGGTGGTCTGATTTGTATCATTTGTTGATCTCTGTGACTTAAATATTCTCATCATGGCTGACTTCATGTCACCAATTTGGCATCATTTCTGATCACTGGAGTTAGGAAGAGATGTGCACGCTAGCTGGACCCAACTCCAGCATATCACTGGTAAGACTCTGAACCATGGGCCAGGTACGGTGGCTCAAGCCTGTAATCTCAGCACTTTGGGAGGCCGAGGCGGGTGGATGACAAAGTCAGGAGATCGAGACCATCCTGGCTAACATGGTGAAACCCCGTCTCTACTAAAAATACAAAAAAAATTAGCCAGGCGTGGTGGTGGGCACCTGTAGTCCCAGCTGCTCCGGAGGCTGAGGCAGGAGAATGGCGTGAACCTGGGAGGAAGAGCTTGCAGTGAGCCAAGATCGTGCCACTGCACTCCAGGCTGGGCCACAAAGCAAGACTCTGTCTCAAAAAAACAAACAAAGAAACAAACAAACAAACAAACAAAAGACTTTGAACTATGATCACAGAAGCTAGCGCATGAGGAGCCTGAGCTGGACCAGTCTGAGTCAGAGAGAAGGAACAGCCATGGACTGGGATGGCAGATAGACCCCACCAGGCCCCAGCCACACCCCCTAGGCAGGTGAGGATGGAGTGGGTTCGACTCAGGCTGCCCAGCTGCTCTTCCTGTTCTCATGCCCCTAAGCACACACAAGCATGATTGTACACAGAGAAGGCAGGGTACATTCTCGCAAAGTGACACCTTTGCACAATTTCATGAAAGTTACATGTTGATGTCTGATGGGTAAGCCTATGAATCAAAGAGACTGGAAGAAGCACCCAAGACTCAATGGAGACATCAGTGGTTGGAGAGTGAGGAACACGAGGAAAATATTTAGATGGATGCTCTTGAGTCCTTGCCAGCCAATGGCATGGCCCCATCCTTGGGCTCCCTCCTCCTGATGTTAGAACTGTACAAGGTTTCTGTCTGCTGGGGTGTCCACCCAGCTTGCCCACGGAGGCTTCAGAGTTCCGCTTCTGCCTTTTTGGGCAACAAGGCTGCGCAGAACTGCCCAGATAATAGCTCCTTCTTGCTAATAATAATTCCACAGCAGCTCCTGTGTACCAAGGGGTGTGTGTGTGTGTGTGTGTGTACGTGTGTACACACATGCACATGTGCCCAGCCTGGCTTTCGATCTCACTAAAGCCTCAAGCCCTCTGGGAGGCTGGGACAGTCATAACCCCATCGCACAGATTAAAAAAAACAGAGGCTGGGAGAGCTTACATAGCAGGTGTAGGTGGGTCAGCTGTAGTGGAGGTAGGAATTGAGCCCAGCCCTAGCCCAGAGGTACTGTCAGTACTGACTGTGGCTTATGATTGGCCATGGCTGGCTCAGAACTGCCCAGACACAGCCTGACTCACAGACACCTTTGCATTACACATCCTTACAAAGCATCGAGTACCTCCTAAGTGTCCATCCCCAAGGGGCTCATAGCCTGGAGGGGGAGATGGCAGTGAAAACAGATCATCCTTGCAATTGTGATATTATAGGATCCCTGAGGAAAGACATGAAGAGCAGCCCTTGGGACCTACAGCCTGTGCCATAAATGATTTGTTGCTCTGCCACCTTCCCTCTGCCTTGTGGGTTCCTGAAGGGCCAGCCTGAGTTTTACTTCTCTCTGTGTCTCCAGAGCCTGGCACAAGTCCCAGCACATAGTAGGTACTCAGTAAACAAGTGTTGTTTTCAGCTTATAACCCTGGTTTGTGGCCTTTTTATGGCTGTAAAGATGTATCATACAAGCACATGTGTGCTCATGGAAACACTCCTTCCCGGGCTCGGACACAGGCTCCATGGGGCACACACACTACAGCCCAAGCCCAGGCGTTTGGTGACACACAGACCCCCATCGCTCCCCTATGGATATCTACATTCCTGGGCAGCCCCACAGCTGGTCCTGGGTCCACACGTTCACACAGGTATGCAAGAGAAGCATTCTTAGATATCCACATGCAGCTACCTGTCTCCATTAACCAGCCCAAGGCAGCCAGCACTCAGGACTGGAGCCCTCTCCTCCTCTTGTGCACACATGCACGTGCACACACACACACACACACTTTGGAAATCACAAACATGATGAGGCTGAAAGCTTTGCTACGGCCACACCAAATCTAGCTCCAGGATGTCTGCAGACCTCTCCTTCCTCTTCCTGGCACCTGCTCTCAGGCCAGCCCACCCTGCCTGAAGCAAACCCTCAGGAACCATCTGTCTTTGGTTGGCTCCAGATCTCCTGTGCCTCCTAAGTGGAAATGCGGTTTTCCAGGCTGGCTCTCTCCTCTAATCCCCTCAAACTGCACTGGAAATGAACTCTGGAACCAACAGGAAGTGGAACAGATGATGCCCCAGCAGCTCTGAGGGAAGGTGCCCATGATAACCGGAGACACAGCTGCCCAGGAGGGCTGGTCCTGGGGAGCCTGGACAGGACTGGTGTGGGTGTGGACTCACCTGTCCCTCTCCCTGTCCTTCACCATCCTCCCTGTGACCTGGCCTTCTTGCCATAGCCTTATGATGACTGGCTCTGTCCTGACCACTCCCATCAGTCCTAACCCCACATATTTGAACTGTATTGGCAATGCCCTTGCAACATTCCACTAGCATTGACTCTGGAGCAGTGCGAGGTAATGTGTGGGTCGTGATTCTCCCCATCATACAGATGAGGACACTAAAGTCCAGAAAGATGAATGACTTCCTCAAGGTCATAGAACTCACTGGCTCTCGGGGATGGGAGACTTGATTTTTCTGGAACACCAGACTGAAATAGGACTGAAGCTGAGTGGGGAAAGTGGGCTTCAGAATCCCTTCCAGGGAACTCACAGCCATGCCTGAACATGACAGAAAACGGGGCAGAGAAGGACACCAAAATGTTAACAGTGGCTGCCTTGGAGGTTGGGAGTGTGGGTAAGAAGCAGTTTTATCCTCCTTGCGTTTTCCTAGTTTTCTATGACAAGCATGTTTGACATAATGAAAAAAATTACTGAAAGTCGGGAGGAGACAAATACATAACAATGAATCTCTAATGGTGGAACTTCAAGCATTTGCAGGAAAGGTATTTGGGAGGGGCAGGGCAGTATTTCCAGACTGGAGTCCTCTGTGACCTTCACTCATCTGTCCTTCTGCAGGAAGCGCCCCTGTCCTATCTTGGGGAGCTCACTCCAGAGCTGGCAGAGCTCACCACTCCCCATGGCACTTCCAGTTTGAGGCCTTCTCACTTCTGTTCCTCCCTCCCTCCTTCTTCCTCACAGAACACTTTAAATTGTCTTGTGGGGAGAGTGTGGGACTGACCTTCTCTTGCCACTTGCCTGTCCAAGGCCATTTTCCAGCTCTTGATCCAGCAGCATCTTTGAGTTCAGTCAAGGCAGGCTGAATGCAGAGAAGCAGCCCTTTGGTGTCCCCCCACCCAGCCATGCTTCTGTGGCCAAGGGCAGCTGGCTTCCCCCTGGAACCCCACCTTGACTGACCACTCCTGCCTCTGCCCACTCACCACGTTGGTTCTACAACCTTTATTGGCACAACTGTACTTTGTTCCAGTGCCTATGTTGATATACACTGTCCTTGAGTTTGGGAGATTAGGGTCCCTGCTATGTGTAGATTGCAGACACCTCAAGATCTGAGACCCTGTCCCCTGTTTCTTTTCTATCCCACACTTCCTCCCATAGTGGTACTGAGTTTCAGCTCACAGTAAAAAGATTGTTAAATAACTGAATTAATGAACGAATAACTGAAAGAATAAACATTGGACCCTGGAAGGTCTGACCTGACTTATCGATGGCTACAAACACTGCCCCAGATTTTATAATGTTCATGAGAGACAGGATGAGCCATCTGTACTGACATGGTTGAAACTAGCAGGAGTGCTTTGAGCAGTCCAGTTCTGTCTAGCAGTTATAGGTAAGTAAGTAGTGACCTGAAGGGGAAATCTCAATTTCAGATAACATGGTTGGGCGTGGTGGCTCATGCCTGTAATCCCAACACTTTGGGAGGCTAAAGTGGGTGGATCACCTGAGATCAGGATCACCTGAGATCACCCTGGCCAACATGGTGAAACCCCATCTCTACTAAAAATACAAAAATTAGCTGGGCATGGTGGCAGGCGCCTGTAATCCCAGCTACTCAGAAGACTGAAGCAGGAGAATCTCTTGAACTCAGGAGGTGGAATTTGCAGTGAGTGGACACCGCACCACTGCACTCCAGCCTGGGGGACAGAGCAAGACTTGATCTCAAAAAAAAAAAAAAAAAAAAAAAAAAAAAAGCCGGCACTGTGGCTCACGCCTGTAATCCCTGCACTTTGGGAGGCCGAGGTGGTTGGATCACGAGGTCAGGAGTTTGAAACCAGCCTGGCCAAGATGGTGAAACCCATCTCTACTAAAAATACAAAAATTAGCCAGGTGTGGTGGTGGGCACCTGTAGTCCCAGCTACTCAGGAGGCTAAGGCAGGAAAATCGTTTGAACCTGGGAGGCAGAGGTTGCAGTGAGCCGAGATCACACCACTGTACTCTAGCCAGGGTGACAGAGCAAGACTCTGTCTCAAAAAAAAAAAAAAAAAAAATTCAGATAACTCACTACATTGTCCCCATAAGTCGACTCATGTATGTCAGGTGACATATATGTCCAAGCTCTGCTTGGGCACTGGGCTCAGCATGAATATAATCCCCACCCCAGCCCTGGTTACCACTTTTAGGAGCATAGAACACAGTGAGCTGACCTGGAGACCAGGAGATGGCTGGGCAGGTGGCACGGAGCATCAGGCCATTCTTTCTTCAACCACTGTGAAGTCCCGTAAGGGCAAAGCACTAGCGAAAGACTCTACATTGGGGTATTTTACAACAGAAAAGGGTTCCACACAGGGCACAGCTATGGATACTGCTCAAAAGAAGGAGGAAGGAGGCCAGGGACTGTGGCTTACGCCTGTAATCTAAGCACTTTGGGAGGCCAAGGCAAGTGGATCACCTGAGGTCAGGAGTTCCAGACTAGACTGGTCAACATGGTGAAACCCCATCTCCACTAAAAATACAAAAAATTAGCCAGGTGTGGTAGTGCGTGCCTGTAGTCCTGGATACTCGGGAGGCTGAGACAGGAGAATCACTTGCATCTGGGAGGCACAGGTTGCAGTGAGCAGAGATCCCACCATTGCATTCTAGCCCTGGGGCAACAAGAGCAAAACTCCATCTCCAAAAAAAAAAAAGAAAAGAAGAAAGAAAGGAAGGAAGGGAAGGAGGGAGGCAAGAAAACAACTTTCTTAGGGAAAAGAAGTTAAAAAAAATAATGCCATAATTTACTATAAATAAAATCCTATAGATTTGGGTCTGCACAGAGGCATTCTCAACATTTTTTAGTTTGTTTTCATCTGGGTAAGTTCTTGCTCTCTAAAAAGAAGGATGAGAGGAAAGGGGTCCCATCTTGAAGTTCGTAGGTGCCTGGAGGAATGCAATTCCTTTGCAGTTAGTTTTAGGAGTCAGCCACCACCAGACCATTTCCTCCAGGTCATATTATCAGAACTGCAGGTACAAATAAGTTTGCAGGAAGTGCTCATTAACCATGTCCTGACTAGCAGACAATTGGACCACAGCATGTTTTCCTGAGCTCAGGGTAGGACTGCAGTGGCCCAGCCAGATGTTTTTCTTTAAACAAAAGAGAGACTCGAACCTTGGTTTATCTCTGGGAAGCAGTGAGCTGAGTGTTAACTTATTAAAAAAAAAAATGGCTAACTCCACCTCACTACATATTTTCCATTTTATATAAAGTACAAGGCTAGATACAGTGGCTCATGTTTATAATCCTAGCATTCTGGAAGACTGAGGCAGGAGGATTGCTTGAGGCCAGGAGTTCAAGACCAGCCTTGGCAACACAGTGAGACCCTGTTAACACAAAAAAGAAAAAAATGTTTGTCAGGCATTGTGGCACATGCCTGTAGTCCCAGCTACCCTGGAGGCCGAGATGGGAGAATTGCTTGAGCATGGGAAGTTGAGACTGCAGTCAGCCATGACGCCACCACTGCACTCTAGCCTGTGCAACAGAGCAAGAACCCTGTCTTAGAAAAAATGATGATAGAGTATGAATATATAATATTCAATGTAACATACTTTGAATAAGCATCTGGTGCTAAACCCTGGAGTAAGAGATAATGAAGTCAGTTCTTGTCCTTGAGGAGCACACAGTTTGTTGGGAAAGACACATAAACAAATACGGACAGCATTCTGACATTTCTATATAAGTGTGAACTAGTTATTGAGCACTTACATTGCATGAGGCATTGTTCTAAGTCCTATAAAACTGCTAACCCATTTAATCTTCACATTTTACAAATGAGGAAATGGGCACAGAGAAGTCAAGTAACTGGCCAGCTAGTAAGCTTAGAACCAGGATTAGAACCCAGGGAGCTGACACCAAAGACACATATTTAACCACTGTGTGGCAGTAAAGAGAAGAAAGTACCAAATAAAGCAGGAACTCAGGAAAGAGGACAATCAATTCATTGTTCCAGGGAAGAGGTAGCTAAGACAATAGCGACTGAGATGCAGCAATGTTTGAGCTAGATTTTGCAGAGTGATTTTTTTTTTCAGTCCTTCTTTCTTCACTTTAATGGATGGAATAGTCCCTCCTAATTAGCCACACAAATGTTTGAAAAGAAACCAAGTTCTCCCACTGGTTGTCATTATAATTATAAGGGTTCACCCTAGAAAGCATGCCTTTGCTATATTAAGGTCTACTTTTGGAGTGAGAGGAGGTTGAAAAAGTGTTGGGAACTTAAGGATAGAGAATGTTTTACCAGGTGCAGTGGCTCATGCCTGTAATCCCAGCACTTTGGGAGGCCTAGGCGGGCGCATCAAGAGGTCAGGAGATCGAGACCATCCTGGCTAACTAACATGGGGAAACCCTGTCTCTGCTAAAAATACAAAAAAATTAGCCGGGCGTGGTGGCGGGCGCCTGTAGTCCCAGCAACTCGGGAGGCTGAGGCGGGAGAATGGTGTGAACCGGGGAGGGGGAGCTTGCAGTGAGCCGAGATCATGCCACTGCACTCCAGCCTGGGTGACAGAGTGAGACTCCCTCTCCAAAAAAAAAAAAAAAAAGAATAGGGAACGTTTTTAAGCTAGCTAAGCCTTTCCAATCTGCTATTGATTCTGAAATATCATTTTTTCCCCTCCAGCTCCAATATTAATATCTACCCTAGTTTCTTCCTCTCTGATCTTGTCACCCAGAATGTGCCCATCTTCTTCCTCATGAGGGGCATTCAGTGTCTAATGTGGCCTGGTTGCAATACCACATGTCTCCAATAGGAGTCACTGGCAACAACAGGATCATTTACCTGAGGTTGCATGGAGAGAACTCTAGGTCCTAACTTAAAATCTTGTCTCTGGCTTCCTCTGCGACCTTGGTTTCCTCATCCATAAAATGGATACAAACTGTCTGTCTTCCTCACAGAACAGTGGTGAGAAATGTGAAGATGAATGTGGACATCTTCTGGTGCACTGTCTGATTTTCTAATAGCTTCTGTCCGGATGATTTAAAAAAACTAATAATTCCACAGCTACGTTTTGAGCATCGCTCACCATGCCAGGCCATCTGTAGGATCCAGGAATTATTTCTATATTTGCACAAAAGGAGTTTGAATAAAAGTTTAAAGCAGGGTACGGTGGCTCACGCCTGTAATCCCAGCACTTTGGGAGACTGAGACAGGAGGATTGCTTGAGCCCAGGAGTTCGAGACCAGCCTGGGGCACCATAGCAAGATCTCATCTCTACAAAAAAAATTAATAGCTGGGCATGGTGGTATGCACCTCTGGTCCCAGCTACTCGGAAGGCTGAGGCAGGAGGATGGTTTGAGCCCAGGAGTTTGAGGCTGCAGTGAGCCGTGATTGCGCCATTGCACTCCAGCCTGGGCGACAGAGGGAGACCCTGTCTGAAAAAAACAAACAAACAAATAAATATTTAAAGCAAACTGTAACCCTGAGGTGGTAGAGCCGCAGCCCCTGCCCTGGGAATGATATTGGGGCGTGCAACGGTGGCATATCTACCTCACCTGTGGCTGGAAGGCTCTCCTGACCAATAACTCATCTCTTCCTCACACAACCCATTTTGTGCCTGAAGAAACTGAGGCACAGAGAGGCGAAGTGACCTGCTCAAGGACCTAGATACCAGCAACTTTCCAAGCCTATAATCCCAGAACGTGGAGTGGGAAGGGGCGGTGTGAGAAGGCAAGTGGTGGGAGCGGACCGGGAGGGATGGAGGGGGAGGCCTCCCGGGTCCCCAGGCCAGCCCAGGCCGTGCCGATGGCGCCACCTAGGCCAGCCTTCTGCAGGAGCGCCCCCTGCCGGTCAGCGCTGCTCGCGGTGGCCGCGGACGTTGGAGGACGCTGGGCGCAGCAGGGGCTGTCCTCCCGCGGACCAGAGACCCCCCCACACACACACCGCAGAGGAGAGCAAGAAGGGCCCTGCGGGGTCGGCCTACCCCTTCACTTTGCACACGGCAAACACGGAGCTCAGAGGAGGACGTGGTTGCTCAAGGTCTCTCAGCTGGATGCGGCCTTCCCCGTCCACCTGCCTCACACTGCAGAGCCTCCATCTCCCCTGCCTCCATCTACCCCGCACTCCTGAGTCCAGAGGGTCCTTTCCTCCCGGTCCTGCTCCTAGCCAGCCCCTAAACGCCCCACCAGCCCCGTCTCCTCAAGGAACCTTCTGGCATTGCAGTCCCCAGCACTCCCTTCTCCGAAGCCCTGTTGCTTAACCCGCTCTCAATTTGGGACATGGCTTAGTAGGCCTGTTGGCACGACCTTGAGGACCAGGGAGGGGCCTCTTTCTTTCGGATTCTCCACCCACCCGCTCAGAGGTGCCTGGGACAGGGCTGAACACTTAACTCTCACTCGGGGATGAATAGTGATGCCTGACTTTTCTTCTTCCCACTGGGAAGCTTCACAGCAGTGTCTCTGGTCCTGGACGGCCAGGATACCTAGGCTGGCCTTTTGGCTTTCCTTCCTAGCTGAGTGACCTTGGGCAAGTCCCTTACAATCTCTCAGAGCCTCCGTTTCTCTGACTGTACATAGGGAGAAAGCTGCTCTTTGGGCTGCTTGTGAAGATTAAATGAAATCATGTGTGTAGTGTTCCTGGCACATAGTAGGTGCTCAATAAATGGTAAATTTGATTTGTCAGGCTTCCAAGGAGCCTTATCTGTCGGCACCCTCTTTCCTAGGGATGAGCCTTCTGACCTGAATTCTCCCACCCTCTGCCTCCTGTTGGAAGTAGCCTCGGGAAAGGGGTTCCATGGTGATTACACAGGGCACAGGAAAGGAGAATGCAGTTGGAAAACAGAACCGGCTACTTTCTGCCTCCACTTCTACTCACACCTACTTCCTGATGCTTAGAATTTACAGCCTGCAAAGGGCTAATATCCAGAATCTACAAAGAACTTAAACAAATTTACAAGAAATAAACAACCCCATCAAAAAGTGGGCAAAGGACACGAACAGACACTTCTCAAAAGAAGACATTTATGCAGCCAACAGACATGAGAAAATGCTCATCATCACTGGTCATGAGAGAAATGCAAATCAAAACCACAATGAGATACCAGCTCATGCCAGTTAGAATGGCGATCATTAAAAAGTCAGGAAACAACAGATGCTGGAGAGGATGAGGAGAAATAGGAATGCTTTTACATTGTTGGTGGGAGTGTAAACCATTGTGGAAGACAGTGTGGTGATTCCTCAAAGATCTAGAACTGGAAATACCATTTGACCCAGCGATCTCATTACTGAGTATATACCCAAAGGATTATAAATCATGCTACTATAAAGACACATGCACATGTATGTTTATCGTGGCACTATTCACAATAGCAAAGACTTGGAACCAACCCAAATGTCCATCAATGATAGACTGGATTAAGAAAATGGGCTGGGCATGGTGGCTCATGCCTGTAATCCCAGCACTTTGGGAGGCCAAGGCGTGTGGATCACGAGGTCAGGAGATCAAGACCATCCTGGCTAACAGGGTGAAACCCCGTCTCTGCTAAAAATATAAAAAATTAGCTGGGCGTGGTGGCAGGCACCTATAGTTCCAGCTACTCGGGAGGCTGAGGCAGGAGAATGGCATGAACCCGGGAGGCAGAGCTTGCAGTGAGCCGAGATCATGCCACTGTACTCCAGCCTGGGTGACAGAGTGAGACTCCGTATCAAAAAAAAGAAAAAAAAAAAAAGGAAAAGAAAATGTGGCACATATACACCATGGAATACTATGCAGCCATGAAAAGAATGAGTTCATGTCCTTTGCAGGGACACGGATGAAGCTGGAAACCATCATTCTCAGCAAACTATCACAAGGACAGAAAACCAAACACTGCATGTTCTCATAGGTGGGAACTGAATAATCAGAACACATGGACACAGGGCAGGGAACATCACACACCGGGACCTCTTGGAGGGTGGGGGGCTGGGGGAGGGAGAGCATTGGAAGAAATGCCTAGCGTAAATGACGAGTTGATGGGTGCAGCACATCAACATGGCACATGTATACCTATGTAACAAACCTGCACATTGTGCACATGTACCCTAGAACTTAAAGTATAATAAAAAATATATATACATTATATATATATATATAATATATATATATATATATATATATATATATATATATATAAAGAATTTACAGCCTGTGCATGGCAGTCATGGCTGCCTTGATGCCTGTGTTGTGCTATAGTCATACGGCTTTGGGGCCCAGTGGCATCTACCATACCTCCTGATGCAAGTGTCTGAGAAAAAAGGGGACACCACATCAGTGCTAGCTGGACCCGCCAAGGGCTAAGGGTGCCAAGGGTCAGGTACCCACAGCTAGTCCCATTGGCAGTGGCCACAAGGACAGAGTGTATGCTGGGTCGCATGGCCACAGACATAATAGCATGAGCTCAGAGCTAATAGAATAAGCATTCCATAAACATAACAATCATATTTGAAACTCTTGGAAATTCACTTAAAATTCTTTAGAGGCCAGGTGCGGTGGCTCACGCCTATAATCCCAGCATTTTGGGAGGCCAAGGTGAGTGAATCACCTGAGGTCAGGAGTTCGAGACCAGCCTGGCCACCATGGTGAAAGCCTGTCTCTACTAAAAATACAAAAATTAGCTGGGTGTGGTGGCGGGCACCTGTAATCCCAGCTATTCAGGAGGCTAAGGCAGGAGAATGGCTTGAATTCGGGAGGTGGAGTTTGCAGTGAGTCAAGATCACTCCACTGCACTCCAGCCTGGGTGACAGAGTGAGACTCTGTCTCAAAAAACAAAACAAAATTATTTAGAAAAGACAACAACTCCCTGGAAACCATTTTATATGGTGACTAATCCCCTCTCTCTGCACAGGCCTCTATGCCAAACTATCTGTTTTTGTAAACCCAGATTTTTATGGACTGCATCTCTTTGAAGGCTGATATACTTGATATACTTATATGCTTGTTACAACAACCCAAATGATCTATGACATTTTACATACATGTGGATGTGTGTGTATGTACTTTTTACATTTTATTTTTAATTTTTAAAATTAATTTATTTACTTTGAGACAGGGTCTCGCTCTGTTGCCCAGGCTGGAGTGCAGTGGCACCATCATGGCTCACTGCAGCCTTGACCTCCTAGGCTCAAGTGATCCTCCTGCCTTAGCCTCCTGAGAAGCTGGGATTACAGGCAAGCACCACCATGCCTGGCTAATGTTTTCATTTTTTGTAAAATGGGGTCTCAGTATGTTGCCCAGGCTGGTCTTGAACTCCTGGGTTCAGGTGATCCTCCTGCCTTGGCCTTCCAAACACTTGGGATTACAAGCATGAGCCACCACACTTGGTCTATAATTTTTTTTTTTTTTTTTTTTAAGGCAGTCCCTGTTCTATCTCTTCTGATCCGCTGACCCACTGGACTCTTCCTCTCTTCTCCTTCCTTCCCTCCCCACCTTACCACCAATTATGCGATCCTGTTCCTGCAGGGATGGCAAGAGCCTGAATCTTCAGCCAGACAGATGCCTCAGAGAGAAAAAAACAGCAGGGCCAGTGACACAGAGAAGGCTTTTGCTCTCTGTTGCCCCTCCCATGACCTCTGGGAGAAGTGAAGAGGGAGCAGAAAATGCAAAAGGTGGCCGGGCGCGGTGGCTCAAGCCTGTAATCCCAGCACTTTGGGAGGCCGAGACCGGCGGATCACGAGGTCAGGAGATCGAGACCATCCTGGCTAACAGGGTGAAACCCCGTCTCTACTAAAAAATACACAAAAACTAGCCGGGCGAGGTGGCGGGCGCCTGTAGTCCCAGCTACTCGGGAGGCTGAGGCAGGAGAATGGCGTAAACCCGGGAGGCGGAGCTTGCAGTGAGCTGAGATCCGGCCACTGCACTCCAGCCTGGGTGACAGTGCGAGACCCCGTCTCAAAAAAAAAGAAAATGCAAAAGGTTCCTCCACCCCCTCAACACAGGGGTTGGAGCAATGGCCTGAAGTTGCCCCAGTACCTGCTCACTCCTTCTCACTCCTTTGGGTGGAGGGAGATGGTGATATACACGTGGAAAAGGCCGCCCACCCTTGAAACCCCTCTGAGTGATTTAGAAAGAGGTCCCTCCTCCTCCAGGCACTTTATTTCCAACTGTCAGAAAACAGTCACTGCAAATATGGCCGTGATGTGCACAGTGTCCTCATATGTGGGGTAATCTTTTGCAGTGCACAACATGCACAATTGTGCATGTCAGCCCTGAAAGCACATACCAGGTCAGTCCTCTGCCTGGTGAGTGGGAAACTAAATCCCACTGACCATGAGCCATCCCTCCAAACCTTCCCCCAGGCACATTCCCAGCAGGGGCATCACCACCTTCCTATGTTTCCAGCCTCAGCCCTTTGGAGTCACCCCAGACTCTCTGGGTTCACATCCCAGTTCTAGCGTTTATCAGGACTATGACCTCAGACATGTCACATAGCCTGCCTGGACCACAAGTCCCTTATTTGTAAAACAAGGGTGGTAGCGGCAGCTCTTGCACAGGGTTCTAGTGAGGATTCGATGGGTAAACAAATGTCATACACCAAGATGGTGGCCTGGTGCTTGTTGATTCCCCAACATCAGTCCCACCCTCCAGCCCCCCAAATATTCTCCCATTTATTCTCTAAATTCTGCCTAAGAAGCATCTGCATTTGGCTACATGAGTAGGTTATCAGGCCAGCCTTGTCACTGCAGGTGGAATTTGGTTATATAAGTAAAGGGATGAAAGGGGCAAAACAAATGTCATGTGAAATACTTGCAAGGTGCAGCCAGGCGCGGTGGCTCACGCCTGTAATCCCAGCATTTTGGGAGGCCAAGGCGGGCAGATCATGCAGTCAAGAGATCAAGACCAGTCTGGCCAACATGGTGGAACCCCATCTCTACCAAAAATACAAAGATTAGCCAGGCATGGTGGCGGGCACCTGTAGTCCCAGCTACTTGAGAGGCTGAGGCAGGAGAATTGCTTGAAACTGGGAGGTGGAGGTTGCAGTGAGCCGAGATCGCGCCACTGCACTCCAGCCTGGGTGACAGAGCGAGACTCTGTCCCGAAAAAAAAAAAAAAAAAAAGAAAAAGAAAAAGAGAAAAGAAATACTTGCAAGGGTCCTATGCTGAGTTCTTCCTAAAACAAAGGTTTCATTTACAAACCAAAATTGTAACCCCCAAATTCTTTATTCACACATCTAGCTTTTAAAAAATAATCCCAGGGAGTTACTGAGCAGCATACTTGTGTCTCAGCAGGACACAGGTCACCTAGTGGCTTCCAACCAAGACATCACCCCATGACCCTGGCCAACCCTGCTCACCTCCAGCCTGGCTTGCCAAGAAGGCCAATCACTTTCACTACAGTGGGTTTCATTTTATCATTGAGTTTCCCAACATGCCGAGTATTTAGCAAGTGAGAGGCACTGTGCTTATTCATTTCATTATCCTACTTACTTTTCCCATCTGCTTCAGAAATTGACATTACAATGATCACCTTGGACTGTTTCTAATCACCGACATTTACAATGTAACATGCTTTTCTTCCTGTTATCAATGTAATAAAACGCAAAGATATCCAAAGTGCTTACTTGTTTTTTGCCCTTGAAACCCCATTTCACATAGAAGCACAAAGAACAATCTCCACTTTCCTTCTAGGTCCATGAAAAGATAAACCATCCCTAGAAACCAGGCTTCGTGAATGAAGTTCAAAAAACACTAGTTCCAAGGCGTGCAATCATGTCCCTGTGGCCCTGCCTTTCCCTGGGAGCCCCAGCTGAATTCTAGTATCATTTCTCTGCGCTCTTTTGGCTGCTTCCTTGGAAGGGGGGGTGAGGGTTCACCATCAGGCGAATTTTAAGATCTGTGGTGAGGTGTTATTAATTGCCCCACCACCACCACAACTGAGACACACACACACACACACACACACACGTATGTCAGCGTCTCTCCAGCTGTTGTTCCTGGGAGCCCCAGCAGGTGGCACTATGACCCTGACCATCTTCACAGGCCCCATCCAGAATGTGTGGGCACAATACCTTTAAGGTCTAGGGACTCCCAGGGGCCCCAGAGGCAGGACCTCACCTCTGAAGAGCCCCATGGGGAGAGTCCTATCCCAGAGAGAAGAGCCCTGTCTCCTGTCTCCACTCTCCTTTAGCTCAACTTCCTGGTCAAGAGTCTAGGCAGGGGTGCAGAGGTGAGGAGTGAAGGGGGCTAGCTAAGGGGGCCCAGGCCCTCCTCCCTTCCCAGCTAGATCTGTTCCTCATTGCATTAGGAGAGGTACTCTCCCAACCCCTGACAACTCATCCCTGACCCACCTGACCACCAGCCCTGAGCTTTGGGGACAAATCTTGGCAACTGCTGAAGGCCACTCTAGGTCAGGAATGACTACACTGATGAGAAGCTAGAAGGCACAAAGAGGGAGGGGTGTAAATTAGGGAGGCTTCCTGGAGGAGGTGAGGGTGGACCTAAGAGATTAACTCATGGTCCCCTCATTAAGAATAAGGGAGACTAGGCCGGGCGCGGTGGCTCAAGCCTGTAATCCCAGCACTTTGGGAGGCCGAGGCGGGCGGATCATGAGGTCAGGAGATCGAGACCATCCCGGCTAACACAGTGAAACCCCGTCTCTACTAAAAAATATAAAAAATTAGCCGGGCGAGGTGGCGGGCGCCTGTAGTCCCAGCTACTCGGGAGACTGAGGCAGGAGAATGGCGTAAACCCAGGAGATGGAGCTTGCAGTGAGCCGAGATCCGGCCACTGCACTCCAGCCTGGGTGACAGAGCGAGACTCCATCTCAAAAAAAAAAAAAAAAGAATAAGGGAGACTGAGCTGGGTGAGGTGGCTCATGCCCGTAATCCCAACACTTTGGGAGGCCAAGGCAGGAGCATCGCTCGAGCTCAGGAGTTTGAAACCAGCCTGGAAAACATGGCAAGACCTCATCTGTCTACTAAAAATCAAAAAAATTAGCCAGGTGTGGTGGTGTGTGCCTGTAGTGCTAGCTACTCAGGAGGCTGAGGTGGTAGGATCACTTGAGCCCAGGAGATGCAGGCTACAGTGAGCGCTGATGGCACTACTGCACTGCAGCCTAGACAACAGAGCAAGATCCTGTCTCCAAAACAAATAAGAAGAAGAAGGGAGACTGAGGGCCAATCTAGGGAGTTTGGTGCTGCCTGGGGGAGGAACACCGACAGGCGAGCTCAATGGCCATTCTTTGGAGTGCCTCTCGGGGGTAAGGTGGGCCTCCGGGGACTCTCCCCTGAACAAACTAGAGAAACAGAAGCCACAGACTCTAAGAGTATATGAGGGTGGGGGGGAAGAAGCCCTTGGGGAGCTGACCAGGGGTTCTGAAGGAATAACAGGGGTGCTGAGTTGTGAGAGGGCAGAGGGAGCCTTCCAGGTTAAAACTGGTTCCCCTGCATGGGGGAGGGGTATGACAGAGCACAGGGAAGGGGAGGACAGGCGAGAAGGACCAAGCCTGTGCCCAGCCTCAGGGACAGGACTGAGCCTCTACCTACAGCCTAGCAGGTAGATTTGCTTGCTAGAGTTGACCGTTCTTGGGATGAAATCAGGGGCAAGCCAGCAAGAGGAGCTTTCCACTCAGGGAACTCCGTACCCCCTGTTGTAAAGTCCAGCCATGCCTCGGTGGGCCTAGCAGAACTTGCCAGGTGCCCTAGTGGGCTCTTTGGTGGCCTATCTCTCCATCTCCTAATGCGCACCCTCCCCAGCAGCCTGCCCTCTCCCAGAGGCAGAACCCAGAAGGCCTCCCTCCTGCAGTCAGACCCAGGCACCACCTGCTTCTCCAGTCACTGCCAGGGCCACCACTTCCCCCTAAGGGTCGGCAAATCTACCCTTTTGGTTACCACCTCATGGACATTCGGCCCCTCTGGAAGTAAGTCATTTTCTTTTTTTATTTTTTGAAACAGAGTCTCACTCCATCAACCAGGCTTGAGTGCAGTGGTGCCATCCTAGCTCACTGCCGCCTCAAATCCCTGGGCTCAAGCGATCCTCTCCCCTCAGCCTCCCGAGTAGCTGAGATTGCGGACACCTGCCACCACACCTGGCTTAGTTTTAAATTTTTTGCAGAGACAGGATCTCACTATGCTGCCCAGGTTGGTCTCAAACTCTTGGCCTCAAGTGATCCTCCTGCCTCAGCCTCCCAAGATGCTGGGATTATAGGTATGAGCCATTCTTGATACCTGGGGTGGGACATGGTCCAGAATGGGGACAGAAAAGACTCCAGAACTAGCAGAACCACACACTCCAGCCAGAAAAAAGAGGTGAAGGAAGTTGGAGGAAAAGCAAGCCTCCCGATCAGGAGCCCCCAGTGGTTTCCAGCAGGTAGGCTGGCTCACTTCTTCCTCAGGGAGGCCTGTTTTCCAGGACGCTCACTCACGTGGGAAACAGCTCAGTGCACACATAGGCACAGAGTCAAAGATTTCTTGGAAGATACAGTGATTTCTTGATGTCGTTCAGAACTGGCTCACACACACTCTTGCTCACTCCATGAGCCGGGGAAGCAGGGCTGCCCACCACACGGAGCAGGAGACTGGGGTTTGAGTTTGAGCTCAGGTCGGCCTCCAGCAGTGCCTCCGAAAGCTCAAAGAGAAGTCAGGCGGCCAGGTGACCAGGTGGGGAATCGGGGTGGGTTGGCTGTCCCTTCCTCCCTAACACTCGCCTTCTGATTCTTCTTAGAGGGCTGGTAAGGCTCCCAGGACTGGCACTCAGGCCTTGGCATGCCAGAGGATCAAAAGAAACTGCCCTTCCTTTCATGCAATTGATACAAGAAGCAACAGAAATTGCAGCTTGCGGCCGGGCGCGGTGGCTCAAGCCTGTAATCCCAGCACTTTGGGAGGCCAAGACGGGCGGATCACGAGGTCAGGAGATCGAGACCACCCTGGCTAACACGGTGAAACCCCGTCTCTACTAAAAATACAAAAACTAGCCGGGCGAGGTGGTGGGCGCCTGTAGTCCCAGCTACTCGGGAGGCTGAGGCAGGAGAATGGCGTCAACCCAGCAGGCGGAGCTTGCAGTGAGCTGAGATCCGGCCACTGCACTCCAGTCCAGGCGACAGAACGAGACTCCGCCTCAAAAAAAAAAAAAAAAAGAAATTGCAGCTTGCTTTCAGTGGGATGTAAAATCACATGGAAGAAGCCATCACCCAGGGAGCTCACTTGAACCGTCAGGGCTTAGGCTCAGCTTCCACACACACGCTGCTTCCCCGTTTGCTGACGTCCTCTGTGTTGAGAGTACCATGTCACTCTTCAACTGACATCTCTCTGGATTGGCAGCCAGGGCCTAGGATCCTTGAGTCCTTGTTTTGTCAACAACCCTCCCCCTCTTTTTGCTCTTTCCTGGCTGTGTGGTGGACTCTTCAGGGACACAGCGGTCACTGCGCTGCAGGGACAGTCCCCAAGTGCCAAGGTGCAGCCTAAAGGGGGCTGTTCCCACTATGGCATCCGTGACAAGAACCAGGAGCCAGAATGCAGGTTTCTGTGACTTGTCAGCTCCCTTCTGAGTGCCCTGTTGAGGATTCCTAGAAATGCAGACACCACCCTCCCCGCCACCTGGATGGGCCATCCTGAGCCAATAGGAATACTTTTCTGTGGACATGCCATGCTGGAATCCCAGGCCTCCCCACCCTGCCAGACCCTGGGGCCCAGCTGGTGAGTTGCACCCCCAAAGTGACTGCGACATTGGAAGGCCAGGGCCACCCCTGCCTTTTCCATTGCTCGGCATCTCTGTCCTTCATCCATAACCCCCAGACGCGGGGGCAGGGCTGGGGGCGCAAGGGGCTCTCTCGGTGCAGCGGCAGGGGCGGGGGCAGGGGCTCCCCTAACTGCAGAGGCTAGCCTTACACACCCAGCAACACATGTCCCTCTTTATGGCCCGGGCTTTCTCTCGGTGCTTAAAGCCAACTGTGAAAAGAGCAGGGCTGATTCTGGCTGCCTGGCCGTCTCCTGGCAACAGGCCTGGCAGGAGGTCTTTCTTTCTCCCCCCAACCTCCCTTCTCTCCTCCACCACCCCCCCTCTCTCTTTTCCCCCCTGTGTCTTGTGTTGTGTATCATTAAAACTTCCCTCCCAGCCACTTCGCAGCCAACAACCAGGCCCTTCTGGGACTAGTTCCCTTGGGGCAGCTCAGCCGGCCCAGGGGTGGGGGCTCCGAGGGGTTAAGGCCCCCAGAGAGGGGCCTTTGTGTTCTGGAACCAAGGCTTAAACTCAAGTTGGCAACCTTTGGCACATTCGTGAGGGGCAGCCACCGGCACCCTCTCTGCAGGCACCTCTTCCTTCCCTGTCTTCCTCCCCCATCTTTCAGGGTCTTGGCCTCTTCCTTTAGTGCCTGGAGCCTGCCAATAGTGCCACTGGGCACTGCCCAAAACCATGCAGGCCTCACGAGGCTGGGCATGGACAACCCCTCACCTAGGAGGACAAGCCTCTGCTGAAGGCTGGGGTAGCCAGAGGCCTGCAGCCAGCTCTGGCACACGTGTCCTGGTCTGCCCTGAAAGGGGACAGGCACACAAAGGGTGTTGGCCTCAGGGATCACGGGGAGGCAGAGCATCCAATCAATGCCTCCAGAACCCAAAGAACTCTTCATGTGGCAGTTTCAACCTGGAGGGACACTGAGACCCAGAGGGGGTGAGTGCCTTGTCCAGGGACACACAGTCAGTCAGGAGAAAGCTGAAGCTGGAACCCTGGTTTCCCAGTCCCCTCCTCTGTGGCTCTTCACTGGCGGGGAACCAGAGGGGAACAGGTGGCTCCCTGAGGCCCACGCACGTTTTGGGCCCGATCTGCCTGCCTCTAGAGCAGTGCTCGGGGGTGTCTGAACTTGATCCCACCACTCCGGGGCCCCCCCGTCTCCTCCCAGAGCCTGAAGAAAGCCTCTGATGGGCCTAGAACAGAGAGGTGACCCAGGACCTTGCCCAGCCTTTCTGGAAAACTGGAAGACAGTTACGCTTGCTCCTCCACCTCTACCTCCAACGTCAGTATCTGAGTCACAGGGGCCTAGTGCTGGGCTCCTCTGTCATCCAACCCACTCTTAAGGCTGGATGGGCCACCCCAGATTGCCTATCTGGTACCTTGAGGCAGAGCAGACACTGGGACACGGGGGGTAATCTCAGCTCATGGCCAGGTGGCTTCCAGGTGCAGCTCTGGGGTTCTGCCAGATCTAGCCTCGCTCACCCACAGGGTCTCCGGCCAACCAAGATGCTCTGACCACACAGACTGGCACTTGCAGGGCACCCTGACTGCAAGCCCTCAGCTCTGTTGTCCCGTGTTCCGGTGTTTTCCAGACTCCAGGGATTTCCATGCCACCTCCACTCTGTAGCTGCTTGCAACCTATTCTGCTATTTTCTGAACACTTTTCTTTACATCGATGTGCATTGTTCTTAATAACATCAACTGAAAACGAGACTTTAGATTTACTCATTTCAACAATGAGATTTCATTCTAACCAGACACTATGGCCCCGCAAAGGCTCTGAATGTGTGACTTTCTCTCTTTATTAGAAAAGGATCTTAGCAAGTGTTGGAGAGGTGCTGAAGTCATATCAGGACCAAACAGACTTTCTCTTTGAGGATGACTCAGGAGGAGTGAAGGAGAATGGAACAGGGGGTGTGAATACATGAGCTTTCTCCCCATGTGATTCAAAGTGATTTAACCCATGCCTCACCTTCTGGAGCACCCACGGCCCTCTCTAGCTGTGATAAATATCAACACTAGCCATCAAAATGTTCCCAAAAGTCCAACCTTTGACCAAACTACATTTCGGATTTTCTTAAATTCTGGAGAAAAAATAAAATAAAGTAAAAGAACAAATATTTTGGTTATGCCATGTACTCTGATTTGGGATTCAGAAAATATGATTTCTGGCCAGGCATGGTGGCTCATGCCTGTAATTCCAGCACTTTGGGAGGGGAGGATCTCCTGAGCCCAGGAATTGGAGATCAGCCTGGGCAACGTAGGAAGAAGACACCATCTCTACAAATAATAAAAAGTCAGCAGGTGTGGTGGTGCATGTCTGTGGTCTCAGCCACTCAGGAGGCTGAGGTGGGAGGATCGCTTGAGCCCAGGAGGTCGAGGCTGCAGTGAGCCATGTTTGTGCCATGGCACTGTAGCCTGGATGACAGAGCGAGACCTTGTCTCAAAAAAAAGAAAGGAAATATGATTTCCCACATTACCACACCTTCTGATGCGCATAGCAAAAGGTTGGGGGTGGGGGTGGGGAGGCTGTGGTAGGCCAAGGTAGGGGTGGGTGATGAGGATGAGGGGAGGAAGGTTTTTGAGCAGTCTGAGAAAAGCAGGAGAGCTGGGAACATCTTGTCACCATCAGTCCTCAATCACTAAGACAGCCTGGTCAGGATTCTGCCATTATGTTTGGTCTCATGATAATAGCAGGTCTTAGGAAGTCAGCCTGTGTTATCTACTAGATGCCCTGAGCTTTTTGGGTAAATTATGCCATTTAAACCTGCCAAGGGTGGAATTAGTATACCCATTTGCCAGATAAGAAACAGCCACAGAGAGATCTAGATAGCTTGCCCAAAGTCACAGCTCAGCAGCAGGGAGCCAGGATGTGAACTTGTTCTTTCTGATGACAGAGTCCATGCTCCCCCAGCCCCCCGACAGCATTATTTTGCCCCCACCCCCTACTCCCACCCCAATCTGAAGCTATTTGGCCAGTGAGGACCAGACCTTAGGAGCTAACCGTCCCCTCAGGTGAAAGAGTGAGTCCCAGTGTCCCCAGGCAAGCCTTCCACCAGCCCCTCCCAGCAGAGACTTTAGGAAGTGCTCCTGTGTGGTGTGGCTGGTGGGGCTGCGCCTCTCCACCCCCGACACATACCCAGGGAGCCCGAGAATGGCTCCCAGACACCCTAAGAATGAAGGGCAGAGGGAAAACTGCAGGAGGCAGGTGGCTGGGCTGCTGCTTTTTCTCTTTTTAAAAAATTGAGGCCAGGCACGGTGGCTTACACAATAATCCCAGCACTTTAGGAGGCCGAGGCGGGTGGATGACCTGAGGTCAGGAGTTTGAGACCAGCCTGGCCAACATGGTGAAACCCTATCTCTACTAAAAATACAAAAAAACGAGCCAGGCAGGCCGGGCGCAGTGGCTCATGCCTGTAATCCCAGCACGTTGGGAGGCTGAGGCGGGCAGATCACCTGAGGTCAGGAGTTTGAGATCAACCTTGGCAACATGGTAAAACCCCATCTCTACTAAAAATACAAAATTAGCTGAGTGTGGTGGCAGGTGCCTGTAATCCCAGCTACTCGGGTGGCTGAGGCAGGAGAATCACTTGAACCTGGGAGGCAGAGGATGCGGTGAGCCGAGATCGCACCATTGCACTCCAGCCTGGGCAACAAGAGTAAACCTCCATCTCAACAACAACAACAACAAAAGAGCCAGGCATAGTGACTCATGTCTGTAATCCCAGCTACTGGGGAGGCTGAGGCAGGAGAATTGCTTGATCCAGGAGGCTGAGGTTACAGTGAGCCAAGATTGCTCCATTGCACTCCAGCGTGGGTGACGAGAGTGAAACTCTACCTCAAAAAAATAAAGAAATAAAAAGAAATATAATTTGCACACCATAAAAAATCACCATTTTAAAGTGGACAATTCAGTAGCTTCCAGTATACTGAAAAAGTTGTAGAACCTTCACCACTAATTCCAAAACATTTTCATGAACCTCAAACCCATCAGCAGCCAAGTTGCAGCCTTTTAAGGAAAATGCAGAGGCAGTGCTGGGCAGAACTGCATTCTTTTTGTTTGTTTGTTTGTTTGTTTTGTTTTTGAGATGGGGTCTCACTCTGTTACACAGGTTGGAGTGCAGTGGCTCACTGCAACCTCTGCCTCTTGGGCTCAAGCAATTCTTCAGCCTCAGCCTCCTGTGTAAGCTGGGACTACAGGCACGAGCCACCAACACCTTGCTATTTTTTTTTTTTTTTTTTTTTTTGTAGAGATGGGGTTTCACCAAGCTGCCCAGTCTGGTCTCGAACTCCTGAACTCAAAGCGATCTGCCTGCCTTGGCCTCCGAAAGTGCTGGAAATACAGGCATGAGCCACCACGTCCAACCTGGGCAGAACTATATTCTGGATGCATCTTAAACCTCACTTTAGCCCTACTTTAGCCTTTTGTTGTTTCCTTTCTCCCCAAAAGTCATCTCAGAATGAGGCTCCCAACTCCAGGCTTCAGTTGCAATCTCACCCCCACCTAGACTAAACCCTCAAATCAAGAAAAAGAAGCCCTGGCAAGGTGTGGTGACTCATGCCTGTAATCCCAGCACCGTGGGAGGCTGAGGTGGATGGATCACTTGAGCTCAGTTCAAGACCTCCCTGGCTGGGCAACATGATGAAACCCCATCCCTATCAAATATTTTTAAAAATTAGCTTGGTGTGGTGGTATATGCCTGTAGTCCCAGCTCCTTGGGAAGCTGAGGTGAGAGGATCGTTAGACCCTGGGAGATGGAGGTTGCTGTGAGCCACAATTGTGCTGCTGCACTCCAGCCTGAGTGACAGAGTGAGACTCTGTCTCAAAAAAAGAACAGAGCCGGGCGCGGTGGCTCAAGCCTGTAATCCCAGCACTTTGGGAGGCCGAGACCGGCGGATCACGAGGTCAGGAGATTGAGACCATCCTGGCTATCATGGTGAAACCCCGTCTCTACTAAAAAATACAAAAAAACCAGCCGAGCGAGGTGGCGGGTGCCTATAATCCCAGCTACTGGGGAGGCTGAGTCAGGAGAATGGCGTAAACCCAGGAGGCGGAGCTTGCATTGAGCTGAGATCCGGCCACTGCACTCCAGCCTGGGCGACAGAGCGAGACTCCGTCTCAAAAAAAAAAAAAAAGAAAGAAAAGAAGAAGAAATCCTAAAAAAAAAAAGAAAGGAAAAGAAAAAAAAAGAGAGAAAAGAAAAGAAAAAGAAATTTCTGTCTCAAAAAGAGAAAAGAAAAAGAAATCCTAACACTCACCTAACCTTAAGTAAAAGCAACTCACCTTGTAAGTCAATCTCAACATTTAATGCAACTATCCCCTACACTAGACATGATGGGTGAGGAGGACACAGATATCAGTTAGGAGGCCTTTGACTATAAGTAACAGCCTCAAGTGGGCTAACCAACAAGGAAAATGTATTATTTCATATCACAAGAAGTTCCAAAGCAGGACTCCTCTGAAGGCAGTTAATGTCTCAGCAATGATGTCAGAAATGGAGTTTGTTTCTCTCTCTTTGCTCTGTCTTCCTCTGCCGGTCAGCTTCATCTTTAGGCAGCTTTCCTCATAGTCACAGAATGGCTGCTGCAGCTCCAGGTATCCCAACCCAAAACAACAATGTCCAAAAGCAGGGAAAAGATATTTCTTACTGTGTGTCATTTTAAGAGCCCCAAAACCTCTTCCCAGAAACCCTCTTGCAACCTTCAGCAGACCTCCCTCAGGCTCAGGTCACCCAGTTTAGGCCAGTCTCTGGCAAGCAGAATGGGTCCCCAAGACTGGCTTAGATCAGTCATGATTTACCTCTGAGTAAGGTAGGAGAGGGGTAAAGACCAGAACAAACTGGGGGCCCCTGCCATCCTGGAGGAAGGGACCACCAGCAGTGTGAGCTACACCAAATCTAAACAGAAGCCTTTGTCTTCCAGAAGTTCAAAAACAGCAGCTGAGGCTGGGCACGGTGGCTCATGCCTGTAATCCTAACACTCCGGGAGGCTGAGGTGGGCGGATCATTTGAGGTCAGCAGTTCAAGATCAGCCTGGCCAACATGGTGAAATTCCATCTCTACTAAAAATACCAAAATTAGCCAGGCGTGGGAGCTTGCATCTGTAGTCCCAGCTAGGAGGACTGAGGCAGAAGAATCACTTGAACCCAGGAGGCAAAGGTTGCAGTGAGCTGGGATCACTCCAGCCTGGGTGATAGAGCAAGACTCCATCTCAAAAAAAAAAAAAAAAAAAAAAAAAAGAGTAGCTGATTGCCACAGAGGGAGGGAGTGGATGCTCACCGGTCATTTTACACGTCCCAGGTGCCATTTCAAACACAGCAGCTATCACTCTGCTGAACAGGCAATCGTCTTTTGAGACAAGTGTTATTATACCCATTTTGCAGTTGAAGCAGATACAGAGAGGTTACATAATACTCAGTGTCACATAGTAAGAGGCAGAGCTGGGATTCACTGGGGTTGTGGTAGACCTGGGCTCTAAGGCAACCACTCAGAGAGGATTTCCCAGCCAGACATGTGAATCCCCATTCAGGCCTTACCTGGAAGCCAAGACAAAGGGTCCTGCTGGGATGTGGGCAATGCCAGGCAGATGGCCCTGGTTTGCCCAAGGGCCCTCCCACATCTGTGCCAGCTGTGCCTAAGCCCCTGCTGGTGAGGCAGCTGTGACCCCGTTCCCAGCCCACTGGGCCTCCATCCATGTGATTAGGCTCCCAGGACTCAGGGCTCATAGCTGGCCACCCTGAGGTCCCAGCAATGACCGCTACTGGTCATACTAGTCTGTGGAGAAGGTTGTTAGTTGGCAGAGTTCTGGAACGTGCAAGCCAGGACTTCACTAGAAATTTCTCCGCCATCTCCAAAGATATTATCAGGTTTGTTCTATTCTATCTCCCTAATGTGCCCCCACAAAAGTCTTCCCTGCAAGACCCCTGAGATGGAAAGAACTTCCACACCTCTGTTTTGTTTTGTTTTCTTGAGACAGAGTTGCGCTCTTGTTGCCAAAGCTGGAGTACAATGGCATGATATTGGCTCACTGCAACCTCTGCCTCACAGGTTCAAGTGATTCTCCTGCCTCAGCCTCCCAAGTAGCTGGGATTTCAGGCGTGCACCACCAGGCCCGGCTAATTCTGTATTTTTAGTAGAGACAGGGTTTTGCAATGTTCACCAGGCTGGTTTCAAACCCTGACCTCAGGTGATCCATCCGCCTTGGCATTCCAAAATGCTGGGATTATAGGCATGAGCCACCACGCCCGGCCTGGTTTTGTTTTTTAAGCAAACATTTACGTATTTGGTCCTCTGATGAATGACTGTCCCCAGCAGATGGCAAATTCCTTGCAGGCCAAAATCTGGGCTGCTTTTGCTCATCAGTGCTCAGCTGCCAAGGGGCAGCTGCACACAGAGTTGCTCCATGAAGAGGCGTTGAAAAAATGGACCAGGTGACATTCACAGAGCACCTACTGTGTTCATCAGCCGGCGCTGGGATATAAGGAAGAAGGCAGGCTCCTTGAGGGTAGTCCCATTCCTCGTGGAGCCTTGTCCACAGCAGGCATGCAGTCAACGTCTGCGATGAAAAATACAGACACTTTCCACCCTCAGAGCCCAGGTGGAAGGTGGGGGCCCATCGTGACTAAGGCTGGAGACAGAAGAGACCAAAGATGGTTCCAAGTCCCTCTTGGGTTGCGACCAGGACTCTCTCCCCTTCCCTGCCTGCTTATGTCCCATACACAGGGGAGTGGAAGGAAAACCCAGGAGCTCTAGTTCCAGGTGACTGAGAGAAACCATGGCAGCCACACACAGAGGTCTGGCTCTAACTCCTCAGGCAGGATCACACCCATGCCAGGAGCTGGCCTTGGGTTAGAGCCCCAAAAGCCTTGGGCAGGCCAGCCATGTCCAGGGATGGGGCTCAGGGTTCTGAGGCAAAGACAGAATAAAGGGGCATGGAGGGAGGCTGAAGAGGAGAAAGAAAGGGAAGGAGAGAGAGGTATGGCACACAGCTGGAGGGGCAGCACGAGGGGCCACCAAGCCCCAGATGCCCCCACGTGGCAGTGATTTCCCAACAGGCTGCCCACCCTTAATCTCATCCCACTGGAGGCAGCACAGGGTCTTATGAAAGGGACACAGGAATCAAGCAACAGACCTGGGTAGCTGGGGTGGGCTGGAGTTGTAGGGACCAGGGCCACTCAAGATAGGGGCACTGAGGACCCTGAGGGGCCACAGGGAGCCCAGACTTGAGTCAATGGCCCTTCCATCTGAGACCTCAGCCCTGCCTGCTCCCTCTCCTCTGGGCCCATCATCAACAGTGTTTTTGAGGGGCTGCTAAGTGCTGGACCCCACACCATTGGGGGTTCAGCAGTCTCGTGGAGGGAATTTCTTTGTGGAGATTTTACAGTTGGAGACGGACAACATATGCAAGCAAATGAACAGATATGTCTGCTATGTGATATGTATAATCAGCCGGGCATGGGGGCTTACACCTGTAATCCCAGCACTTTGAGGGGCCGAGGTGGGCGGACCACCTGAGGTCAGGAGTTCGAGACCAGCCTGGCCAACATGTCGCTACTAAAAATTAAAAATTAGCCAGGCATGGTGGCGGGAGCCTGTAATCCCAGCTACTTGGGAGGCTGAGGCAAGATAATCGCTTGAACCCAGGAGGTGGATGTTGCAGTGAGCCGAGATTGTGCCACTGCACTCCAGCCTAGGCAACAGAGCAAGACACCATCTCAAAAAAATAATAATATGTGTAGGCCAGGCGCGGTGGCTCAAGCCTGTAATCCTAGCACTTTGGGAGGCCGGGCGGACCACGAGGTCAGGAGTTCGAGACCATCCTGGCTAACACGGTGAAACCCCGTCTCTACTACAAAATACAAAAAAGCTAGCCGGGTGAGGTGGCTGGCGCCTGTAGTCCCAGCTACTCGGGAGGCTGAGGCAGGAGAATGGCGTGAACCTGGGAGGCGGAGCTTGCAGTGAGCTGAGATCCGGCCACTGCACTCCAGCCCAGGCGACAGAGCGAGACTCCGTCTCAAAAAAATAAATAAATAAATAAATAATAATAATAATAATAATAATATGTGTAATCACATATTAATCACATCAGTGTCAGGGCTATGCTGGAAAATACAGCTGAATAAGAGGCCTAACAGGACAGGGCTGGGGAGTGGCGAGGGGTCTGGAGGGGCCTCTCTGAAGTGGATATTTTGAAGTGGGTCTCGGAAGGGGACATCAGACAACATTTTCCTGGATAAATCCTTCTGGAGAAGGCTCCTGGGCTCCTGAAAGAGGACTGCTTAGCGGACACTGACTGGGGCAGGAGGAGAGACCTGAGAGAGAGGCTTATTCCACGCCTCAAGAGAAGAAAGAAACCCAATATTTCGTATTCACCATCCACGGTCTGGCATTCCGTCAGCACCATTCTCATTTAACGCTGACAGCTCCCTACAAGGTGGAAAGTGTTATCTCCACGCCACAACTGAAGCCGGGGGCTCAGAGATGACAGGCAACTGACCAGTGCCCCACCCCACCCCATTCCCTCCCTTCTAAAGGACTTTCACCCCAAATCGCTTTCCAAAATGCTCTGGGGAGGCTAGACACGGTGGCTTGCACCTGTAATCCCAGCACTTTGGGAGACCAAGATGGGCAGGTCACTTGAGGTCGGGAGATCAAGACCAGCTTGGCTAACATGGTGAAACCCTGTCTCTACCAAAAAAACACAAATTAGCTGGATAGGGTGGTGCATGCTTGTAATCCCAGCAACTTGAGCGACTGAGGCAGGAGAATCACTTGAATATGGGGAAGTGGAGGGTGCAGTGAGCCGAGATTGCACCACTGCACTCCAGCCTGGATGACACAGTGAGACTCTGTCTTAAAAATATAGGTCAGGAGCTTGAGACCAGCCTGGCCAACATGGTGAAACCCCGTCTCTACTGAAAATACAAAAAGTTAGTCAGGCGTGGTGGCAGGCACATGTAATCCCAGCTGCTTGGGAGGCTGAGGCAGGAGAATCGCTTGAACCTGGGAGGCGGAGGTTGCAGTGAGTTGAGACCATGCCATTGCACTCCAGCCTGGGCAACAAGAATGAAACTCCACCTCTCTCTCTCTCTCTCTCTCTCTCTCTCTCTATATATATATATATATATACACACACACACACACACACACATACACATATCTATATATACGCACACACATGTATATACATACATACAAATACATAAAATTAAATGCTCTAGGGAGCTAGAGCTAAGACAGGAGGAACTACTGCCACAGGAAGAACCTCTCACGTGCCCACAGCGGCCCCTGTGATCTCGGGGTCCAGGAAGACCTGCCGCTGGCAGCCTCCCATATGTCAGCAGAAGGGGGAGGCATCCGCAGGGTGGATCTGGCGGTGCCCCAGTGCGCCCTGGACCGGCATCACCTGGGCCCGCTCGCCCTCCGCCTGTCTGGAGAGGAGAGGGGGGCCTGAAGCCATGCACCCCTTATCCCCAGCTAAGCTCCGGGATTGCGAGGTAGATTAAGGGCATTCACTCAGGAGGGCACCTACTTAACCAATATCCTCCGAAATCCAGGCTGCTCACCAGCAACGACTGAGTATGCTGGGCCCGCAGGAAGCGGAGTGGGACCAGGCGGGACTCCTTCCTCGTCTGTTGACCTCCCGCCTTGCTATCAGCACTGCCGCTAGGGGGCGCGCCCACGCCGCTGGTCTCTGAGTCGACCTCCGCGTGCACCTGTGCTCCTTTGTGTGTTAGATTAACACCTGGTGCTTACCTACTATGCGCTTACTCGGTGCAGGTCAGGGGCTTCCTGCATTTCCAGGATGCAGCCTCTATGCCAGCAAACTGAGCTGGGCAGTAGAAAGAAATCCGATTTACTCCTGTGCCCACCACCCAGGCTAGGGCCTTCCTGCTTCCAGGCTCTGCTGTCCAGCCTTCCAGTGGCCTCTAGGGAGCTCACCTAAAACCACTCTGTGGTTCCTACAGCTCCTAGGAGAAAGTTAAACGCCCTCCTCTCCAGGTCAGAGGCCTTGGAGCCCCCTATGTGCTCCCTTCGCACTGTTCCTCCATAAGCCCTGTGGTGTTAGGCCTTTGGCCCTTGGCGCTTCCCCGCCTGCTTCCCCGCTGCAATGACTTCGCCTCTCCCTTTATCCCCCCAGGTTGGTCTGGCTCCTGACTCCGCCTGGCAGCCCCAATACCTGTTTCAAGCAAAAATGAATTGCACAGTGCCTGGATCAGAGATTTCCTCCTCCCTCCCTCCCCCCGACAGATGGGTAGCCCCATGAGGGCGGGCAGGGGCCTGGCCGGCCAGAGTCTTTGTCTACACGGTGCCTCTGCAGGGGGTCCAGTGGAGCCTCACCGAATACACAGCGGAGGACTCTGAGCCCAGGGGAGTACACATCAAAAGGAACCTCAGGGCCAACTAGAGAGAGGGGTTGGGCTGGGGCTGGGGTCCCCTTCCCAGGTCTAAGGTCCCACACATTCACACACACAACAAAAAGTGTTTCCCATGTGCCACGCCATGTCCCCACGTCCCTGGCCCTTGCTGCCTCTTCTGCCCTCTTCCAAGAGACCACCCTTCCATTCAGGGCGATGGCCTCCTAGTCCACTGGCTGTTGCCTCCACCCCGGCCACCCTTCCTGGTCTTGGAGTGAATTTAACCCTTTCTCCACCAAGTCAAACCACCGTGGGGCTTGGGGTACCTATTAGAGAGAGGGTGTTTCTATCTGTGACGTGTGGTCAGGGGCACTCGCCCTCCTCTGACAGAAACCATTCCTGCGTTTCCACCGGCAGCAGTGCAAGGCTTGCAGGAGGAAGGAAATTAAACCTGTGTTGAAGGAAGGACACCTGGCGAAAAGGAAAGGGCTCAGACTCCTCTCCTCTGAGGAGCTTTCAAGTGGGGGAAATCCCCACACACACCTCCATTCTCTAGGGCACCTCGCAGGGCCACTGGTAGGCTCCAGTCCTCTCCTCCGTCACTTCCCAGGTGCACATGGCCAGCTCCTGGATTCCACCCTACAACCCACTTGTTTCCCACCTGATGCACATGACCTGGTCTCTGAGTGCTCCAGGCTGCCTGGAGGAGGCATTCAGCTACACAGGGCCCCTCAGGGAATGATTGTCTTGTTCACAGCACCCAGGATGCTGGCTGGGCATATCTCAGCCAACACACACCCCCACCGACAGCCCCAGATCTTTTGCCCCCACCTCACAGCATTGGCACCTGTGGAGTCTTGCGGCCCAGCAATGACCCCAAGAGGCCATCAAGTCCAGGCCCTGTCGCCCCACCACACTGCATCCACAGTGGTGTCTGACTGGCCAGGGAAGGTAGCCCTCTCCAGCTCTCAGCTCGACTGTCATGGGGCTCTGGAACTCCCCAGCACTTGGGCAGGACTCCAGCAGGCAGCTCTGATTAGAAAGCCAGCTGGGAGCCCTGTGGGTGGGACAGGACTCCAGGTAGGACCTAGCAGGCCTCCATCCAAGAGGGATGTATGTGGAAAGCTCTCCACTCCCAGAGCCTTGTTCCTGAGGCTCTGCATTCATGACAATGGCAACCCCCTTTCCAGGTGAATCAGAAACAGGGTGCCCCAGAATCAGCCCAGCCATGAGGAGCATCTCTAGGGATCCCCATCTCTTCAGCCCCCACCAGGTTCACCACTCCTGGGCAGGTTCACGATTTTTCTTCGCCTTGCAGCTCCTTGGTCCTCTCTGCCTCACCCCTGCCCCTTTCTTCCTCAGGCGGGTGGCTCAGCCTCCCCCGCCGCCACCCTTTTCTTGGTTTCTGTCTCAGCATCTCTCTCATCTCTGAGCCCCTCTCTCTCCTCCTCCTCTGGGTCTCTCTTTTTCCTCCCCTTCCCTCCTCTCTTTCAACCACCCCTCCCACTCCCTCCAGTCCAGCACTGGGCTAGGAACGCAGCAGAAGCCGTGACAAGCCCAGGCGGCTCTCCCGACCCTTGGTGCCCCCGGGCCATTTCCCCGCGCTCCCTGTGCCGGCAGCAGCCGCGTGCGGAGAGGGCTCGGCGACCAGAAGAGGCAGCAGGTTCGAGCTGTGGGTACGGGCGCTCAGATCAAAGGCCAGGAATGGCCTCCTGGCGTGAGACTTCCTCCAGCCGTGGCCCCCACCTCGTGGAACGCCCGCCGTTCCAGGCCTCTGTGGGACTCGGGTCGGCTCATTCTCTGCTCTTTCTGCCACGGTTCCCTACACAGCGGTCCCCGCTCCCCACCGACAGTTCTTCCTTCACCCCAGACGCGGGCTGCGCAGAGCCCTGGTGCCTCAGGTGGTCTGGGAGGGGGCCTAGGGGAAGGCACCCAGGTGACCGGCCGTGAGTCCCCAAAACCTGACCACGATGTCAATACCACCCAGGGCTGAGACCTAATTCCTCGCTCTGGAGAGGGAGAGGAGAGGAAGCAAGCCCCGAGGGGGCCTGGAAGGACTCCTTTCCGGTGGGGAGGGGTGGGTATCTGGAAGCATTTGGTGTCCGCACAGGGCTAGAGCCTTTATCGTCAAACCCGAGTCTGGAGCTCCCTATCAGTAGAACCGGGGCCTCAGGCGGGACAGTCAGGCAGTGAGGGGCGCTCCGGAGGGCAGCAAAGTCCTCCAAGGACCTGGGCCGCCCTCGGCCAGAGCTGCGCGTTTCACCGGTCCCTGATGGTCCAACTAAGAATCCCAGTGAGGCTGTGGGTCATACCTCCGACCCTGGCCAGAGGTCGGGCCTGAAACCCCTCAAGGAGGAGAAAGTGACCCGACTCCGAGAGCAGGAAATGCGACTGGCCGCTGGTGTCAGTTGCAGGAAATGCAAAGGCAGCAGGAGGTCCCGATACCGATCTGATCCCTGACAAAAGACTCAAATGACACTCGGCTCCGTCCCCCGGCGCCGCCCGCAGCCAGACCTTCGAGCCTCAGCGGACTTTTCCGCCCGTTCCTGGGACACCCGGGAAGCGACCTCCCGCGGCCACGACTAGAGGCCGGCGGGCAGGCGGACTCTGGAGGCTGGAAGCTGGGAGGGGGTGCGTTCCCCCACCCCCTGATCCTGGCCTGCCCGAGAGGGGCTTCTGGAAACATCCCTGTGCTTTCTACCCTCGACTCCTCGCGGGCCCACGTCCCAACGGGTCACGGTCCCCGCCAGCAGAGGAGCCACCCGTTCATGCCCACGCCAAGCCCTCGCCACGTGAACACCTGGTTCCGAACCCCCGCGCCCTAACCCTGGCCAGCGGGGGGCCGCGGCGGTAGCAGAGGGTCCGGCCCACCGCATCCTCCCGAAGCCCCGCGGCGTCCGGGGCGCGGGCTTTGCCCAAGTTTGCTGGGCGATGCCCTTCCTGGAGCCCGAGTTGTGGGCCGGGCGGGAGGGGCGCGTGATTGACAGGCTGAACTACAGACTCATCTCTTACCTTAGGCCGCGGGCGCTGATTGGCTGCTCGCTGACATCCTCAAACCCGGCTGCTTCGCGCTGGGCTCGGGAGGGGGGCGGCTGCGGGTGGAGGTGCGCTTCTGACAAGCCCGAAAGTCATTTCCAATCTCAAGTGGACTTTGTTCCAACTATTGGGGGCGTCGCTCCCCCTCTTCATGGTCGCGGGCAAACTTCCTCCTCGGCGCCGCTTCTAATGGAGCCCCACCTGCTCGGGCTGCTCCTCGGCCTCCTGCTCGGTGGCACCAGGGTCCTCGCTGGCTACCCAATTTGGTGGTAAGACTCTCCTCTTGTCTGCCCGCGGCCCGGTTTCTCCGCCGCGTCCGGGGAAGGTGGGGGCGCCGGCCGGGGGTGGGCCGCGGCAGGGCTGGGGCTCCTCTCCTCGCCTCCCTCCAGCCCCCCACCCACCCACCCCTCCTGGATTTTCTGCTGGTGTCGCCTTCAGAATCCAACTCCTGGCTCCTCTGATAATCACCATTTTCCCTGCTCCCCGCTGCAGGGGCTGGAGGACTTTCCCATCACAGAAGGTTGCTTATTCTTAGATCCTAACCCTCTGCCCGTCCCAATCTAGAGGCCCCCGAAGATCCCCCATTTGCTTGCAGTTGGGTTTCTGGAAATCCAGCACTGTCCCTGGGGCCCAGCCACTCCTCTTCTCCATTTTGGGGTCTTCATGGGCAAAACCATCCTGTTCCTTCACTGCCACCCCACCTCTGCTGGCGCCTCCATCAAGAGATTCCCCCACAATAACCCCCCTTTGCCTTCCTATTTCAGACCCCAAAGGCTTCAGGGCTCCTCCCGGGGCAGGGGAGTGGGTGGGGGGTATTTCGTCAGATGCTCCCCACTGCTCTAGATTCATCTTGAGCCTCTGAAGTGAATATGGTATTTGCTGATCCGGGATGCCATTGAATTCGGATTTTATTCATTTCTTGCTTGTCCACCCTGGCAAAAGGGGGGTTCCTTGAAAATGGGTTGTCTGGGAGGGGTAGGCTTGTTATTCTTTGACCAAAAATCCCATTCTCCATGTCACATTTGTTCCTTTTGGAAAACCGAGGACCGAGGAGAAAGGGAGAGGGAAAGGAGAATTCCGTCCCTGAGAAATGCAGATACAAAAGACATTTTAGTAAATAAGGCTGGGAAGCCGGGCGCAGTGCTTGGGGGACTGTGCGTGTCTGGGGGGCCGGGGTGAGGAATAAACATCCCTTTGGGAGCCCCAGCTCCAAGAGTCCCCTTGTTTTCCGAGAGGCCCCATCGCCGCTCTCCCACCCTCCGCAGGTCCCAGGGGCCAGAGGGGAAGACACTGAAACCAGTTCTCTAAATTACACCCCGCCTCTCCCCAGTCTCCAGCCCCCTGCATTCCGGAAAACTTTAATTAAAGAATCTTCCCCTCCTGGATGCAGGAGAGCCTCGGCCTGGGGGTGGGAGGTGAGGAGGAAGAATTTAGGATCTGTGAGTGAGAAATGGGCTGTGGCCCCCGGGGTGAAAGTCAGAGAGAAGTGCCACCATGGTGCGGTACTGCCTGCAGGTCCCCAGACTGCCTGCCTTTCACCAACCCAGAGCCTAGGGTAGGAGGAGCAGAGACAGCGAGAGTTGGGGGCCACACCCCGAGTCTTCCAGTTGTTTGGGGGTGGTAGCATTTGTGTCTGGGTGTTTGGGGCCCCTGGGAGAGAGGGTGGGGACATGGCCAAGGGTCTCTGTTTAGAGGGTACTAGGAGTTGCTCCCAGGACAGCCAGCCAAGGGGAAGTCTTTCTTCTGCCCAAGCCACACTTTCCGTGGGGCTGGGCTAACCTGAGGCTTCCAGCACATAAAGAAGCCCATGGGGTGGCCAGGGCAGCCAGGGACCTCGGGAAGGAGGTTCAGCCAGTCTAGGGAAAGACTGCTGCCGACACCCGTCTAGCCTCACCCGGCCATTCCTGACCCTCTTCCCATTCTCGGGCCAAGGCCATGCCGTTTTTTGCCTTGCCTTCGCAGAGACTCTGGTGGGTTGGGGGAGGGTAGGAAGGAAAGGCTTGGCAGCCCATAGGTGGCAGGGACTGAGGAAGAGAGACCAGGCTCTCCAGCCCTGTGAGCTAGAAGAGGGCACTCTTCCAGTTGGTGGAGATTCTGGTGTTCAATGGTGTCTTGGGGACCATCTGGATAGGGGCTGCCCAATAGGAGGAAACACTGGGGAAACCTGGAAGGTCAAGACATTGGCCCTAACATAATGCTAGACACATGGCTTGTTTGGGAATTTGGTGGGGGACAGGAATGCTGCTTTGTCTAAGCCGAGGAGAGAGATGTGTGTGTGTGTTGTGTGTGTGTATGTGTTCTGGGTCTATGACCCCGAGAGGTGTTTTCTATACACTAGTGTGTCTCTATGTGCAAAAGTGTTTGTGCCTGCAACTGGGCTACTGTGGATGTGAAATCGTGTGGGTGTGTTGGGGAATCCATGGCCCATGACAGGTTGTGCTGTGTCTCTGCACACAAGTGTTAGCAAGTGGCTGATGCTGTGATGTGTGTATGTACGTGTGTGAGAGACAGAGAGAAGTCTAGAAGTATCTTTGCCCATGTAAAGGTCAGAGCCTGTGTCTGCTTGTGACGCTGGGCTTGACTGTGTTCATGACTGGGCATGTGAGTGAGTGTGTGTGTGTGTGTGTACGTCCGCGCGCATGCCTTCATGACAGTGTGGGGAAAGCCCCACAGATGTCTTTGTGCGTGAGTATCAGTGCTCATGGCCATGACCTGATTGTGCTTGTAAGGAGGAGAGCGATACTCAAGTCCATAGCTGTGTGAAGGCTGTGTCTGAGTCTGCCTGTGATCCTGTCCCCAGGTGCTGGGCCCGGGGCTGTGTGGCTGTGAACATGTTTGCAGACATCTACCTGTGGGTATGAATGACACCTGAGCTTGGGTGTGTGGTGGGCAGCCATGGGCCCGGAGGGAACGTCCAACAGGAAGCAAAAGGCTCACAAGGTGGCTTCGGGGGCACAGCTGGCCAGGGATAGAGAGGCAGGGGCAGAGGCTTCCTTGACACCAGCTTGTCCTGTCTGTCCAGGCGCCAGAGTCACTGGCCCTTCTCTCTGAGGCTGTTTTCCTTTGGTCTTGGAGCTGGGGTGGAGGGTGAGTCACCTTCTCAGGGCTAGGGCTGGGGCTGGAGGGTAGATGGGCCTCTGCTTCCTGATCCCATTTCTGCCCCCATTCCCCAGCCTAGCCCCTGCCAAGCAGTCAGATTCCAGCACTGAGCATCTAAGCCCATCTTAGCCTGCCCTCTTTGGACCACCCAGCTCACTCATTCCCCAGGAAGGATTTACAGGGGAAGTCATGTAGCTGGGATTTCCGTCCACGCGGACCCTCAAGCACAACACCCTGAGCCCGCACTGCTCAGACCCCAGTCCTGAGAGAAGGTTGACCAGAAGGGACAGCTCTAAGGGGCCTCAGACTGACATCCTTGCGAGGAAGAGATGTTCTCCAGGTAGTGACAGAGCCGGGACAGGAAACAGCAGCACTGATTTCGCAAATTCCCCTTGTCAGTCCCAGTTAGCTCCTGCTGGAGAAACTTGTCTTTCTTCTCCTTCTTGGGGGCGTGGGGTGGGGGGATGAACCTATGTTATTAGGGCCTAGCCCAGCACCTGCTACATTCCAGCAGTGGATGCGCAGATGGAGGGGCCTGCTGGAGATCAGGAGCTCACCCTGCCGCTGTGTGACTGAGGACCAGTGGCCACCCGTCTGGGTCTGCTTCCTTACACTTCACCCAGGGGTCCCCGGACTGCCCTGCCTCACAGCTTGGGTGAAAGTGTTTTGCAGAGGACAAGGGCAGTGAGCTGGGAAATAGGACACCTGAGTCCTAGTCATCCTGGGACCCATCCTTCCACTCGAGCACCTGCCTAGGACCTACCTCAGTTTCCCCATCTGTCACATGTCCTGCTGCCTCTCCCACCCACTCCCACCTCCACCCGCCTTTCAGAGGCCTGTGAACATGTTCAGTCAAACCCCGTGGGGGTCAGTGGGCTGGGCTCAGGGAGGCACCTGGAGACTGCGGGGGAGGAAGGCCCCAGGCCAGGTGTTAACACTTGTAACAGGCAGGAATTACAGCTCACTGGGGCTGGGCTGGCTGGGGCTGGTGAGGAGCTGAGCTAGCTGGAGGCTGTTGATCCCACAGACAGACAGACAGACAGATGGGCAGATACCAGATCGGATGGCCAGGCTTTAACCGGGTGGTCTCCCTTCCAGGGCAGACCTTTCCCTGGGGGGATATGGCGGGGAAATTAGTCCAGGTCTCTTGGAAGTGAGTTAACAGCCCCGCTGCTCACCCCGCCCCCATCATGGGTGGGGCTTTGGAGTCCAGAGGGAGCAAAATTGGTGGCTGATCTGTTGGTATTCTTCTGATAGGATCACATTTTGCTTAAAAAGAAAAAAACAGGTCAAACGTTATAATAATACCAAGAGCCTGAGCTGAGTTATGTCCTTAGAAGAACTTGCTTTAATATGTGTGGGGACGGCATGGGGGAAGGGGACGCTCTCAGGGAAAGTTCTAGACTCTCAGAGCATTTTGTCAACAGCTCTGGGGCCAAGAGGTGAGTGATGGGTGGAGTCTGAGTATCACCCCCACCTCCATCCCAGGGAACCTGAGGGCTTGGGTCTGTGATGTCTGCCCTGCAATTAATCCTGGCCTGGTGGGAAGACCTTTGGCAAGGAGGTCAAAAGAGGCAGGAGCTGGACTTTGGTGCCAAGTTCTTTAGGAGGTACTTGCTGCAGCTTCACTAGTGGCAAACCCAGCCAAGCCCTACCAGAGCCCACACTCTGGCATCTGGGTACATGCTCAGTCACTGACAAAGGTGGAGAAACTGAGGCAGAGAGGGTTAGCAATCTCTGGTTAGCAATCTCCAAAGAATGGACTCAGCCCAGCAAGCATCTCTCATCCTATTCACTACAGAACTTAATGCTAATAAACATGAATGGTACTTGGGCAGATGTAGAATTGGAAGAAGTCTCTCCTCGGTCTGCGCAGAAGACAAGAAGCCAGGGGATGGCACAGGAAAGGTGACTTATCTCACAGGAGGATGCAGCTAACAGACCCTTCAAGGGAAAAAGAAGTGGGAAAAAGGAAGATTTTTTGGTCTCAGAACGTCATGAGCCAGGAGTTGAGCAGAACCTTTTCCACCCACCTTGATGTGAGCCACAGAAACCTTCTCCAGCTGCCAAGGACGGCAAGACATCCTCCACCCCTCATTCCTAACACAGGGAGGAGGAATGCCTAGCCCCACACACACCCCCTGCAAAGGTTAGAGCCATCTGAGTTACATCTGTACATCCATGTTAGCTTGTATGCTGGAAAATGGTTAGAGTGGGGTGTTGGAGAGACCTAGGTCTGAATTCCAAGTTTAACACCAATGGCCCCTGTGGCCTAGGATGGGTCCCTTCCCTTCTCTGGGCTTCATTCAAGTCCCTGCCTCCTTCTGGGCTTCATTTTCCTCAACCATATGGAGGGCTCCCTTCCGCCTCTCAGAGTCACAGGGCTATGACAGTCTCTGGGCTCACTGCTGTGAAGCATGACACGCCACTGCACACATTCCGGGCCTGTATTAGACAGTCCACCCCTTTCTTTTTGTGACTCCATCTGACCTAAATCCCAAAGAGCTGGCTGCCCCACTCCCGCCAAACCAACCTGCTTGCACTTCCAAACCTCGCCTCAAACACTCCCACTCCTCTGGAGCCAGGCCGTCTGCATTCACATCTGGCTTTTTCATGTACTACCTGGGCAACCTAGGGCAATTCAACCTCTACAAGCCTCAGTTTCCTCATCTGTAAAATGAGTATAATGATTGCCTCTATTTCATAGGGTTTCAAAAATGATTGAGTGGATACTTCTTAGAACGATACCTTGTGTACAGGAAATATATCGATGTTAGCTGTTTTCACCTCCTATCTGCAAGCTATTGGCTCACTGAAGCCCTGGAGCCAAACCTGCCTCTTCCAAGAAGCCCTCCCAGATTTGCCACACCTGGCTCTGTTTTCCCCTTTTCTTCTTTTTGCCTGTTTGCCCCACAGTGCTGTAGCTTTATTCTTAAGTTGAGGGCACTGGGCCAGGCTAACCCCACCGCAGCTCTTTGCCTGCCCAGGAAGGGGAGGGCAGGGTAGAGAAGGTTACTGGAGTGTCCCCTAATCCTTCCCCGACCCCCAGAGTCTGCCAGACTCTCGCTAGGACCTAGAGCCAGGGGGCTGGGCACAGGAGGGGTGGGGGAGGCAGGCTTCCCAGGGGGAGTGGCACCAGGGCCGCCTGGAGCAGCCTGAGCAGAAGTTCCTTCTCTAGGAGCTGAGAGATGATTCAGAAGGTGATTTATAGTCGGAAGGCAGAAAGCTTGGCTCCTGGCAGAAGCTGCTGCTTAATTACATTCTTGGGGCGGGGGTAAGGGGGTGGAGGTATGTGGGCCGGGGACAGCAGGGGCCAGACTTCTACCTCCTCCCCGTCCAGGCCCTGTCCCTTTGGCTGTCCCAGCTCCAAGCAGGGTCCTTCTTTATCCTGCTGCCAGAGAGGGAATTCCTGCTCTCAATGAGAGGCTATGCCAGGAGTGCAGGAATCGCTTCTGGGAGTGGAGAAGGTGGGAAAAGAGGGAGGAGGCCGGACCCCACCTCCCAGGACTTCTCCAAGGGAGACTGGATGGTGACGTGCTGGAAAATGGGGAGACTGGATGGTGACGTGCTGGAAAATGGGCCTTCTGGGAAGGAGCACTGGGTCTCCTCCCTGCTTCTGGGCAGGGTAATAGCTAAGGCACCTGGGCAGAGTTGAGTTTCTTGAGTTTCTTTTTTTTGAAACAGAGTCTTGCTCTGTTGCCCAGGCTGGAGTGCAGTGGCACAACCTTGGCTCACTGCAACCTCTGCCTCCCGAGTTCAAGCGATTCTCCTGCCTCACCCTCCCAAGTAGCTGGGATTACAGGTGTGCGCCACAATGTCTGGCTAATTTTTGTATTTTTTAGAAGAGACGGGGGTTTCAGCACATTGGCCAGACTGGTCTCGAACTCCTGACCTCAGGTAATCCACCTGCCTCGGCTTCCCAAAGTGCTGGGATTACAGGCGTGAGCCACCACACCCGACCAGAGTTTCTAGAATCTTTTGGGTGGCAACTCCACACTCTCCTTCGGGCACCCTGTCCTGCTGCTGCCTGGGAGGGCCTGCCTTCCCGTTTGCTCCTTTTCTGTTGCTCGAGTCTCAGTGGGCCACGGGGGCTGGAGAGAAGGTCCTGCGCTCACAGGCTGAAACCCGGTTCTTCAGCGTTAGGCAGCCTATCTCTCGTGAGCAGAGCGGCTACCCCAGGTGCACAAGGGTTCTGCCAGCAGGCATGGCCCCATACCCTCATGTCAAAGTAATATCTCAGAGAGTCACACCAATGCCACTGGGTGCAGCTACAATCACTTCCACGCCATTGATAGGAGCCCCCATTCTGTTTCCATACCTGCTAAGTTGACATCAGCATTTCCCATATTAATACTGACCCATGCAGCAACCCGCCTGATGACACCTAAGGCCGCTTCGTTCCCTGCATGGCAGCGGTGAATCCCAAATCCCTCACTGCTAGTTCTTAAGGCTGGAAAGGTGTAGGGTGAGCAGGGGGTAGGGTTGCCGAAGCCGGTAGTGTCGATTTATCTGTTTGCAGCCTGGCTTGTACAGCCAGGAGGAGTTGGCAGGGGTCAGGATGGGGACACTAGACAGCTCTCTGGTTCCCCCTGAGGCGGGCCTTCTCAAAATGGCCTCATTATGTGTGTGGAGTGAATTCCAGAAATGTCAGGCACACCCATACATCTAGGGAATGAAGGAGACGCCAGAGCGGGCTCTGGGGTGAGAGGGGCCAGTGTGAGGAGATGGTCAGCTTCCAGGCAGGGAGTTAGGGCACCTGAGACCTGGCTCTGCCACCATCTTGATATTAGGCAACTCCCTTAACTGTTCTGAGTCTCAATAAATAGGAGAGTTGGGTAAGCTGCTGGCCAAGGACTTCTAGCTCCGAGATTGCAGTCCTGCAGGCTGTGTTCCACGTTCAGGTGGCCCAGCTATTTGAACCATCTGTGCCTGGTGGAGAGGGTAGTCACTGAAAGCTGATCTCAGGGAAAGGTGGGGGGTGCAGAGCCCTAAATTCTACACACAAAGAGCTGTGATACCGTCAATGAGTCTCCTCCCTCCTTCAGTTTTCTCATCTGCAAATTGGATGATGACAATAACACAACCACCTGCCCTGCCTGCTTGCCGGGCCATGAAGAACTTCAGGCGGAATAATCTTTGTGAAAGCACTTTGGGAAGTGTCAGGTTCTTTCCAGAGAAGTTAACTATCATTGTGAGTCCTAGAAAAGAGGAATAAGAAGGCTGGGTGTGGTGGCCATAATCCCAGCACTTTAGGAGGCTGATGGGGGGGTGGATCACCTGAGGTCAGGAGTTCGAGACTAGCCTGGCCAACGTGGTGAAACCCCGTCTCTACTAAAAATACAAAAAATTAGCTGGGCGTGGTGGTGGGCGCCTGTAATCCCAGCTACTCGAGAGGCTGAGACAGGAGAATTGATTGAACCTGGGAGGCGGAGGTTGCAGTGAGCCGAGATTGCACCACTGCACTCCAGCCTGGGCAACAAGACCTGTCTCAAAAAAAAAAAAAAAAAAAAGAGGAATAAGAGCTAGACCCTGCTCAGACAGTGCAAAGAATGAACCCTGAGCCTCTGAGCTTGAGGAGTTGCTATTTCTAGCAGAGGAAGAAGCGGGGCTGGACAGGGGAGTCCCCAGCTCCTTCCTGTAGGGGTCCTGCTGCTCAATGGAGAGCCCCCGGGGGAGGGCATAGAGGCCTCAGGTCTGAGGCCAACTGGTCACGGGGCATGCCCAGGTTCACAGCTCAGGGCATGGGGCTTGGTTATCCTCCTGGCCTAATGCAAAAAAATGCAAAAACCACCGGCCAGACCCAGAGTGAGCTTTCCAACCAGGGACACATGGGAAGATGTAGGTGGAGGTGAGGGGGGCAAGGGCAAAGGGCCGCCAGCTGGAAGGGGCTCTGCTGAGGCCTGTAGTTGTCAGGGAATCCTAATGGCCTGGGTAAGGCCTAGCAAACTAGGAGACAGGCACAAGCCTTTCCCTCCAGCTAGGCTGGAAAAACTGGGAGGACTGAGTGTGTGTACGTGTGTGTTGGGGAGGGGGATGGGAGCAAAAGGACCAAGCACCCAGGTCTGTCTGGAAGACCTTTCTGGGAAACCTGCCCCTGGGCACAGAGTCCCACTTATCTGCCAGAGCCAGCTGGGCCAGCAAGGAAAACCAATCTTATTAGTAATGCAAATAGGGGCTTGTGCCATGAGTGAGCAGGCATCCCGCCTCCTCTCCAGCTCCCACCAATCATCTTCACAGCTGCGGGTTGCTGAGGGTGCCACTCCCCTGCTCTAAAACCTCCCATGGCTCCCCTCTTCCTATCTGGTACTGAGGCTCCCTATGATTTCGCTTCTGTCCACCTGCGCGGTTGTACCTTTCACAAACCTCCCCCCAACATCCCTCTTCAACTGGAGTACTCACCTTTTTGCTTGTTCATTGAAATACTTCCACCTCCTCTCTCTGACTTTAAAAGGCAGCCCAACCCAGGGCCTGGTGACCAGGGGTCAGTCTGCTCTGCGCTGTTCAGCTTGGACCCCACTTGGCTTAGGTCATGTAGCCCTGAACTATGAAGGGTCCTTAGAGGGTCTCCCAAGATGGATGGGCCCCTCGACCAGAGCAGGCTGCTGTCCCAGAAGCGGAGATGAGCCTTTTCTCCACAGTGTCAATTCCCCTGGGTTTCTTTTTTCTATGTTTTTAAATCCCAGTTCCATTTGCAAACGTTTCCTATTCGTGTACTATTTCCCCCTCCACGCTCACCAGCTCACACGATGCTTAAGTGTCTAAGTCATTAATTTTAAGACTGCAATTGGCGGAAGTTGTTTCTCTCTCCAGGAACAGGTTAATATGTTTGTTGACCATGTGCTATGTGCTGGTCCCCATATAGACACCATGATCTACCTGAATCTAATTCTTGCCAGTTTATCGATAGGGAGTCCCATAGTGCAGCCTGGCTATGGCGTGGGAAGCCCTGAGCCCACATCCTGGTGGACCTAAAGCCCTTTTTCCTTCTACCACCATTCAAGCTCAGTTGTGGACTTGTTACTGGTGTAAAAATTTGCTTGTTCATTTTCTACTTTGTTCCCCCAAAGGATGGTTTTGAGGCAAGTTTACACTTGACCTTCCACTCAAAGGCTGATACTTTGGGCTTATAGATACTATTTGTGAACATCTGGGAAGTCTCTTATTTGGGGATGTGCCCTCCTCACTGGCCACCTTTCCACAAGTCATCAGACTGTCCTTAAGCTGGGACTGCACAGTTGCTGACAGCAGTGGCCATGTGAGCATTTTGTTGCCCCTGAGATGGGTAAGAGGCGACCTTGATCAAATCGCTGCCTCCAGGGCCTCAGTTTCCTCATCTGCGAAACCGAAAGGATAGCGTAAATGACCTCTCAGATTCCTTCCAGCACTAAGCTCTTTCCTTCTACTTAGTCCTTTTTGCTGCTTTGCATCTGGTCTCCATCATATAAGTGCCAGAAAGCAGCCGGGCGGAATCTTCTTTCTTGCCCTAGTCCAATTCTTGTGTTGGTATCTCTGACACAGCCAATTGTTCATTTCACTTTTACAATTCGACCTTCAGCTTTATTTCTCCCCAAGGAGCCAGCATGCTTTCTCCTTTCTGATAAAGCACGCTTCCCTTTATGTCCTGGATGTGAGAAAACTTAGAGGTCCACCTGAAGCCGCATCCTTGCACCCGTGTGGACCTTGACCCTGACCCTGCTCTTCTGTTTTCATTTTGTTATTGAATCTGATGTGTTTTCCGTCATCAGCCTCCTGAGGGCAGGCATGTTGGAGTCTTTGTACCTGGCCTGGGCATAGTGGATCCTCAATAAAGACTTGTCTTTAGGATACACATTTGCTGTCTACCTCTTCAAATCCTTTCTGGAAGGAAGCAAGGCACGTGCGAATTAAAAAGCAAAATAACATTGCTCTGGGAGGGAGTTGATCCTGACTGGATAGTTTTGAGTTGTGAGAATTCCAGTCCACTTCTGTTTCTTTTTTTTTCTATTTACTTATTTATTTAGAGACAGAGTTTTGCTCTTGTTGCCCAGGCTGGAGTGCAGTAGTGTGACCTTGACTTACTGCAAACTCCATCTCCTGGGTTCAAGCAATTCTCCTGCCTCAGCCTCCCAAGTACCTGGGATTACCGGCACGCGCCACCACGCCCAGCTAATTTTGTATTTTCAGTAGAGATAGGGTTTCACCATGTTGGTCAGGATGGTATCAAACTCCTGACCTCAAGTGATCCACCTGCCTCGGCCTCCCAAAGTGCTAGGATGACAGGCGTAAGCCACCATGCCCAGCCTTCTTGCTGTTTCTTTACTGTCAGCTTTTCCCCAAGTCTACAAAAATCTTGTCTTCAGAGAAGTCGCCTCTTTTCTTTCCTTCATGATCTTCTCCATTCTAAAGCTAAGGTTGGTTCCTAATCTTCCTCTAGGGACTGTCTCTTGTTCCTGGCCAGTGACTGTGTCCACCCCTTCCCCTGGCTCCCTTCACGTCTGGTTCCTCCCACCCTCCCTTGCCTTGAAAGCCCACAGTGCTATTGCCACCTTTCCACAGGTGACAGAGTGCCCAGGTGGCACCCACCCTCTCTCCAACGGAGCTGCTCCTGTCCCCAGCAGCCTTCGTGAGGGCCAAGCCCCACTCTGCAGATGGAACCCCAAGGAGAAGCAGAGAGGAGTGACTGGCCAGGGATCTCCCCATTCATCCAGCGAGTGTCCTCACAACTCAGACTGGCTCTCCCCTCCCCTCCGCTTCTGCCCTTGGGCAGCACATCTGCACATCACCCCACCTAGCCCCTGACTTCAGGGGAGAGAATGTCTAGCCTCAGGCTGGGCGGTCCTCCATCTTAACTGAAGCTTCTCTAGGGGATTCCGGAGCCTTTCTCTGCTACCAGTAAGGATGGAGTCTGTGACCTCTGCACTGTCCTGGAAGCTAAAGCAGCCTCAGGAAAGCAGCCTCTTCATCCCCAAGTTACCTGTGAGAAAACTGAGGCTCAGCTGGACACGATGGCTCATGCCTGTAATCCCAGCACTTTGGGAAATCAAGGCGGGTGGATTACCTGATGTCAGGAGTTCGAGACCAGCCTGGCCAACATGGAGAAACCCCATCTCTACTAAAAATACAAAATTAGCCGGACGTGATGGCACGTGCCTGTAATCCCAGCTACTGCAAAGGCTGAGACAGGAGAATTGCTTCAACCGAGAGGCAGAAGTTGCGGTGAGCTGAGATCTGGCCATTGCACTCCAACCTGGGCAATAAAAGTGAAACTCCGTCTCAAAAAAAAAAAAAAAAGAAAAGAAAAAAAGAAAACTGAGACTTACGGGACCCAACCGGGAGCTGTAAGGAGCTCAGAAGCAAGTGGGCAGGCTCCAGTGGCAGCAAGTAATTCCTTGCTTATGACGTCCCAGGTATCACATACATTGAGGAAACAAAGCACACACATTAGCTCATCCTCCCGACAACCCCAGGAGGCAGAGACTCTAGTTATCCCCATTCTACAGATGAGAAACTGAGGCCCTGAGGCACCATTCTGTTGCCCAAGGCTCCATGGTTGGTAAACCCCAGAGCACTGAACAAGAGACAAACTGCCTAAAGCCAGGCCCTTCAGTGACACCACACCACAGCCAGGAAGTTCCTCCTTAGATCTGGCTTCAGTCTTTCCTTAATCCAGACCCAGGTTTTCTTCCTGGGGAGGTGAATATCACTGTCAAGTTTCAGTTTTTGGTTTGAGACAGGATCTTGCTCTGTAGCCCAGGCTGGAGTACAGTGGTACAATCACAACCCATTGTAGCCTCAACTTCCTGGGGTCAAGCGATCCTCCTGCCTTAGCTTGCCAAATCGCTAAGACTACAGACAAGCACTGTATGTGGCTAATTTTTTTAATTTTAATTTTTATTTATTTTTGAGACAGAGTTTTCACTCTTATCGCCCAGTCTGGAGTGCAATGGCAAGATCTTGGCTCACTGCAACCTCCACCTCCCGGGTTCAAACGATTCTCCTGCCTCAGCCTCCCATGTAGCTGGGATTATAGGCGCCTGCCACCACGCCTGGCTAATTTTTGTATTTTTAATAGAAATGGGGTTTCACCATGTTGGCCAGGCTGGTCCTGAACTCCTGACCTCAGGTGACCCGCCCACCTCGACCTCCCAAAGTGCTGGGATTACAGGCGTGAGCCACGGGGCCCGGCCTTTTTTTTTTTTTTTTTTTGGAGAGATGGCATCTCCTTACATTACTTTTGCTTGAACTCCTGGGCTCAAACAATCCTCCTGCCTCAATCACCCAAAGTGCTGGGATTCCAGGGTTATGGTTCCAGTTTGTACTTGAGGACCAGGGTTTGTCTCATCTCTGAATTTTCCTGTCTGGAGTTGGTTCCTTCCGGTGGATTCGTGGTCTCACAGTGAGTCTTACAGCTCTTAAGGACCCCAAGGGTGAGCAACAGCAAGAGTTATTGTGAAGAGCTGAAGAACAAAACTTCCACAGCATGGAAGGAGACACAGGCGGGTTGCTGCTGCTGGGGGGCGGGGTAGGGTGCAGCTTTTATTCCCTTTTTGTCCGCCCTCCCCCGTGTCCTGCTGATTGGTCCATTTTACAGAGTGCTGATTGGTCCATTTTACAAAGTGCTGATTGGTCCATTTTACAAACCTCTGGCTAGCTACAGAGCACTGATTCGTGCGTTCTTACAGAGCACTGATTGGTGCATTTTGCAAACCTCTTGTAAGAAAAGTTCTCCAAGTTCCCAGTTGACCCAGGAAGTCCAGCTGGCTTCACCTCTCATTCCTTCTCTAGAACAATTTCTCCCAGGCAACCCATCCTCTACTCACCTTTAACTACTTGTTCTCCCTCTTCTGATCTCTCACCTGCTTTTCTACAACTTCCTGCAAGTCCTATAGCCACATGATTGCCTTTAAATCAGGGAAAGAGGAGGCCTGCCCCCAGTTCTCTGATTTAGAGGCTTCCCTCTGGCGTCTTACAGCGTTTCCCTTCCCCATAGGGCAGGGAGTCTGGAATCCAGCATGCCTGCGCTCAAGAGGCTTATGATGGAAAACACATCAAATTAAATAACAAAATAAAAACAGGCTAGTTGCGGTGGCTTGCGCCTGTAATCCCAGCACTTTGGGAGGCCGAGGCAGGCAGATCACTTGAGGTCAGGAGTTCAAGATCAGCCTGGCCAACATGGTGAAACCCCGTTTCTACTAAAAATACAAAAATTAGCTGGGCATAGTGATGCATGCCTGTAATCCCAGCTACTCAGGAGGCTGAGGCAGAAGAATTGCTTGAACTCAGGAGGTGGAAGTTGCAGTGAGCCGAGATCACATCACTGCACTCCAGCCTGGGCAACAGAGTGAGACTCTATCTCAAAAAACAAAAATAAATAACAAAAACAGAAGAGTAGGATCAAGGTCAAGGAGAAGACAAATATGCAAGTCAAGGTCACAATGCGGGTGCAAGGATGGAGCTTTAAGGATGGAGCTTCCCCTGAGTTTCCTCACAGCCAGGACATAAGGGAAAGCACACTTCACCTGAAAGGAGAAGGCATGCTGGGTCCTCAGGGAGAAATGCCCACCTACAGCCCGTGCCCACCCTCTTCAGCCGCATCATGAGAATTTAGGCTCCTGGGGTTTCTGGCCCAGACAGCTGTGAGCCTGCTTCCGGGCCCTACAGGCCTCTGCCTGGGGCTCATCCTGCCAGGGCAGGCTACACTACTGGTGGCGAAGGGCTGGTCCAGGGAGATTTATTTTCAAGGACTGTGGCTGGAGTTTGAGGGTGTGGCTGGGGCGTCCAGTGTGGGATGCAGAAGGGATGGGCAGGCTGCAGGCTCGGGGCTGGATCTCCCAGGTCACCACTGTCTAGTGTGAACTTTATGGGACAATCTAGTCCTCTAGGTGGCAAATACGGTTTTTGCCAAGATAGGAGGATAGAATGATTGTTTAACTTTTTTTTTTTTTTTTTAAAAAAAAACATAGTCTTCCACTGTTGCCCAGGCTGGATTGCAGTGACCTGATCTCGGCTCACTATAACCTCGCCTCCCAGGTTCAAGCACTTCTCCTGCCTCAGCCTCCTGAGTAGCTGGAATCACAGGCGTGCGCTGCCACACCTGGCTAAGTTTTGTATTTTTGGTAGAGACAAGGTTTCACCGTGTTGGCCAGGCTGGTCTCAAACTCCTGAGCTCAGGTGATCCACCTGCCTGGGCCTCCCAAAGTGCTGGGATTACAGGTGTGAGCCACTGTGCCTGGCTGAATGATTAACTTTTTAATGAAAGTATAGGAAAAGATGAAAAGTGTCTTTCCTCTGCTTCCACCCTGCAATAATCAGTACAGAAGACTTCTATGACCAAATGTGTGCACACACCAAGTAAGCCGTCAATTCTGTGGCCGACGTCAGTCAGCGTCCTCCAATCCAATTCAATTCTGACGCTCTCCACCTGGACATAGTATCTCATCCCATAGGTTGAGGTCTTAGTCCCCAGGACAGCCCCCCACTTCCAGTGTCAATCCCACACCCCAGGCTGCTTTACGTGTGCTCCTGACTGACCTGCTATAAATCAGAGTTCCCATGACTCCCTCCTTGGGTTCCATTAATTTGCTAGAGTGGCTCGCAGAACACAGGAACACACGTTTACTGGTTTATTATAAAGGATATTACAAAGGATACAGATGAAGAGGTGCATAGGGCGAGGTATGAGAGAAGCTGTACTGAGCTTCCATGCCTTCCCCAGGCACACCACCTTCCAGGAACCTCCACGTGTTCAACTATCCGGAAGCACTTGAACCCTGTCCTTTTGGGTTTGTGTGGGGGCTTCATTCCATAGGTTTCATTGATTAAACTATTGGCCACTAGTGATCAACTTAACCTTCAGCCCCTCTCCCCTTCCCGAAGGATGGGGTTGGGGTTGGGGTTGAAAGTCCAACCCTCTAATCTTGGCTGGGCGTGGTGGCTCACACCTGTAATCGCAGCACTTTGGGAGGCCGAGGCAGGTGGATCACCTGAGGTCAGGCGTTCGAGACCAGCCTGACCAACATGGTGAAACCCCATCTCTACTAAAAATACAAAAAAATTAGCTGGGCGTGGTGACAGGCACCTGTAATCCCAGTTACTGGGGAGGCTGAGGCAGGAGAATCACTTGAATCCAGGAGGCGGAAGTTGCAGTGAGCTGAGATCACAACACTGCACTCCAGCCAGGGAGACAGAGTCAAACTCCGTTAAAAAAAAAAAAAAAAAAAAAGAAAGAAAGAAAGAAAAGAAAAGAAAGTCCAACCCTTTAATCCTGCCTGGGTATTTTGGGGTAACCAGCCCCCATCCTGAAGCTCCCTAGGGGCTGCCAGCTCTCCGTCAGCTCATTAGCATACAAAAAGACATCACTTTGGAGATTCTAAGGATTTTAGGAGTTGTACGCTGGGAAACTAGGTCGAAGACCAAACATATATCTTGCAATATCACAAACATGCATACAGGCGAGCACACAACTTGTCAGTGTACAGCTTAATGAGCTGGATAGAATATCTTACCTTTAACAGTTTGTGAACCTGGCATGAAACTTTCAATACTTGGCACATGGTGGATGAGGCTTCATTGAGTGGTCTCACTCCAGGCAGGATCAATGCTGCAGTGAGTCCCCAGGGCTTGGCGGGGAAATGGTTCCACCAGGGTTGAACTGGCACAGCATCGGGAAGAAGGCTTGCCTCCTCTAGTGTGGCTGCATCGTCTCCATGCCTCCCTCGGCAGACCCACACTGGCACTGCCCTCCCTCATAGCTGTGGTCACTTACCTCCAAGTCCCTTTTTGTTAAACTTGGACCATGTTTTAGCCTTTCTCAGCCTCAAAGGATCTTCTTTTCTGATTAGTTTAGTCAGTCTTAATTTAATTTAATTTAATTTAATTTGTTTTTCAAGATGGAGTCTCACTCTGTTGCCCAGACTGCAGTGCAATCGCACAATCACGGCTCACTGCAGCCTCCACCTCCCAGTTCAAGTGATTCTCCTGCCTCAGCCTCCCAAATAGCTGGAATTACAGGCGCCCGCCACCATGCCCGACTAATTTTTGTATTTTTAGTAGAGACGGGCTTTCACCATGTTGGCCAGGCTGGTCTCCAGCTCCTGACCTCAGGTGATGTGCCTACCTCAGCCTCCCAAAGTGCTGGGATTACAGGCGTGAGCCACCATGCCCGGCCACTTTGGTCATTTTCAAACAGTCTAATTAGGAGTGCAGCAGCAGCAGATATGACTGTGTTGTTGTACACTCCTCAGCCTGGCCCCTGCCGCCCTACACCCGCTCCTCTCCCAGCCCCAACATGGGTAAGCACATGGGCCTGGGTACAGCAGTCCTGGACTCTAGATGGTTCTGCCTTTTTATCTGGGTGGACTTAACCTCTCCGAGCCTCAGTTTTCTCTCTGTAAAACGGAGATAATGAGGGCTATTGTGAGGATGAAAGGATATAACACATGTGAGACTAGCACAGGGTCAGTTGTGTACTCAGTGAGTTAGCCACACATTTTTCTGACATTAATTTCGTGTTATGGTCTACGTTGTTCTTCTGAGCATCTCACTTCTCCGTGCCTCTGCGCTACCGCCTCCCTTCTCTTGGGATGACTACAAACCCCTGTTCAGTCTTGAAATCATAGTTCAGGCATCACTTCCTCTGTGTAGCCTTCCCTCAGCACCGCGGCCCCAGCAAAGCCCCTTCTGAGCACATCTATTTCATGGACTAGACTGTAAGTAACCTGTGGGCAGGACCAGGTCTCCATCATCTTTCAACCCACACCACCAAACATAGCACAGGGCACACAGCGGATCCTCAAAGACAGGTTGTGGGATGAAAGGACACTGTTGAGAGTCCTGCTAGTCCCAGACTCTTGTCTCCCTGCTCCAGCTAGATTCTCATTGCCTCTGTGATGCTCTGCCAGGAAAACCAGCTGCTACTTGTTGTGTATTTTCCTGTATTCTCAGATACCTCTTCATGTGCATCTGTCTTGTCTTCCCAGTGCAAGAGTCAGCCCCTGAGGGCAGGGATTCTGCTCTGTAGGCCTCTGCATCACTAGCGAGCCTCACACATCATCCTGATTGTTGCAGGAGCATGGTTAGGAATTCTGTTATTAGACCAGACACGATGGCTCACACTTGTAATCCCAGCACTTTGGGAGGCCGAGGTGGGCGGATCACCTGAGGTCAGGAGTTTGAGACCAGCCTGGCCAACACAGCAAAATCTCATCTCTACTAAAAATACAAAATGAGCTGGGTGTGGTGGTGGGCACCTGTAATCCCAGCTACTTGGGAGGCTAAGGCAGGAGAATCACTTGAACCTGGGAGGCAGAGGTTGCAGTGAGCCGAGATCGTGCCACTGCACTCCAGCCTAGGCGACAGAGTGAGACTCCATCTCCAATAAATAAATAAATAAATAGGAATTCTGTTAGCACTTGGCCCAGGAATCAGACTCCTTCCCAAGCAGGTTGTAGTCCAGGCTCAGCTGGTCCCCACTCTCTGGGAGAGCACTCCCCTCGCTCTGTGATCTCCCAGGAAGTCCAGCTGTGGGCATCTACCCTTGCTGAGGGGAGGCAACATAGCACTCCAGAAAGAGGGTAGGCTCTGTGACAGAAGCACCTGTGGTGTAAATCCCACATGTCCACTTCACAGCTCTAGAACTTTGCTTTGGGTGGTTTTTTAAAAATCTGAGTCTCGGTGTCTTCCTCTGTATAATGGGGATAAAAAATATGATCTCAAGGTAGTTGTGAGGTTGAAATGAAATAATAGACAGAAACTGGCCAGGCGCAGTGGTTCATGCCTGTAATCCCTACATTTTGGGAAGCCAAGGCAGACAGATAATTTGAGGTCAGGAGTTCAAGACCAGCCTGACCAACATAGTGAAACGCTGTCTCTACTAAAAATACAAAAATTAGCCAGGCATGTGGCGGGCACCTGTAATCCCAGCTACTCAGGAGGCTGAGATGGGAGAATTGCTTGAACCTGGGAGGCGGAGGTTGCAGTTAGCCAAGATCACGCCACTGCACTACAGCCTGGGCAGCAGAGCAAGACTCCATCTCAAAAAAAAAAAAAAAAGTAGAAATAATAAAGTAGAAATAATAGAAACTGAGATGAAGTTGAGCAATTAAGGATGTTCTATAGGTCATCTAATGTAGCAGGGTTATACAAATATTCTATCCCAGGCCAGGCTTCTTTAGAGCAGAGAGATCTGAATTCCTTCCAAAACAGAAAAGGCTGGCTTCAGGGAATCCCACACACTTTACACTGGTTTGTCCCAACCAGTAAGCCTATCTGAAGAAAGAAGCAGGTGGGGAGGCATGTGGCAGAAGTCTGTGATTTGGTGGACAAAAGGCAACGTAGGCTCTGGCATGACCTTGTGTTCTGGTGTCCTGTCCGGCCAGAATACTCACAAAGGCCTCCAGTTCTCAGGAAGGGGAAGGGTGAATTAAATGTGGTTAGTTATCAGGGACTTTTTTTTTTTTTTTTTTTTTTTTGGAGTCTCGCTCTGTTGCCAGGCTGGAGTGCAGTGGTGTGATCTTGACTCACTGCAACCTCCGCCTCCTGGGTTCAAGCGATTCTCCTGTCTCGGCCTCCTAAGTAGCTGGGACTGCAGGCGCGCACCACCATGCCTGGCTAATTTTTGGTATTTTTAGTAGAGACGGGGTTTCACCATGTTAGCCAGGATGGTCTCGATCTCCTGACCTTGTGATCCACCTGCCTCGGCCTCCCAAAGTGCTGGGATTACAGGCGTGAGCTACTGCGCCTGGCCTATCGGGGGTTTTTATGGGGGTTCCAAGGAGTGGTCTGTGTAGGTTTAATATCACCCTAGTTAATGGTTGAGGCACTGACTGTGTAAGCCCTGATGAGCACAGTGAGTAAATGTGGCTGGAAGTGTTGGAGGCCTGGGTGGGATGCAGGCTGATCCAGGGTTGGCAGTCGCTATGTGCATCCAACCTTTAGGCGAGAGAGGGCTGCTAAACTCTGAGAAGGAATTCATGGTGAAGAACGGCTGATGTGCCAATGGTACGGCTGGCACAAGCCTAAGCAGACACCAGCTGTTCTCCTGCAAGCTGATAAAAAATATTTTTATTACATAATACTTGACATATACAAGAGAGCAATCATATATATTAGATATGATAACAGAATGAAAAGTTGAGCCTCACCATATCCCCGAAGGACCAGACCATGACTAGGCCATTGTGTCTATCTGTAGGTCCTCCTCAGCCCATTCCCCGTCTCCCTCCAGAAGTGACCACATCCTGAATTTTACATATTTATTCCATTACTTAAAAATACTGGTTTTTGGCTGGGCATGGTGGCTTATGCCTGTGATCCCAGCACTCTGGGAGGCCGAGGCGGGAGGATCACCTGAGGTCAGGAGTTTGAGACCAGCCTGGCCAACATAGTGAAACCCTGTCTCTACTAAAAATACAAAAATTAGCTGGGCGTGGTGGCGCATGCCTGTGATCCCAGCTACTTGAGAGGCTGAGGCAGGAGAATCGCTTGAATCCAGGAGGCAGAGGTTGCAGAGAGCCAGGATCACGCCACTGCACTCAAGCCTGGGCAACAGAGCAAGACCCCGTCTCAAAAAAACAACAACAACAAAAAAAAAACAAGCAAAAAAACTGGTTTTCCCAGGTAATAATACCTGAATGAAATGTTTTATTTTGCATATTTTTAGCATTATAAAAATGGTATTATACTGTTTGTGGTCCTCTATGTTGAGCTCTTCTCTCTCTGCATTGTGTTTGTAAGTTTCAGACTGTTCCTGGATCTTGCTGTAGTTCTCACATGCTCACAGCGGCATAATGGTCCATCATTAGAATGTACGGTTTATCTATTTTGTCTCCTGGCCATGGATGTGCGTCTCGCTGTGCACAGCAGGGAAAGGTGTTCATGGAGGTACCTGCCTAGGCGTGGAACTTTAGGTTGCAGGATGTGCGAATGTTCGGCTTTACAAGATGATGCCAAACTGTTTTCCAAAGAGCTTGTGCCCATCTGTGCTCTCATCTTTGCGATTGCTTTTCCCATAGCCCAAGGCCCTCCTTCCCACCTGGGGCAAGCCCACTCCTGAGGACTCCACTGCCTTGGGCCTTTACCATCTTTCTCTCAGGACCCTGTTCCCTACTGGAAAACTCTTTCCTTTCCCTCCTCCACCTGGCCCTGAACTTCCCAGGATTTTTCGAAACCCAGCCTGGAGCTGCCATCTTCCTGGGAGTCCTCCCAGCCTCACTTCCACTCTCTCCCAGCTTTTTGTTTGTTTGTTTGTTTGTTTGTTTGTTTTTTGAGGCGGAGTCTCGCTCTGTCGCCCAGACTGGAGTACAGTGGCCGGATCTCAGCTCACTGCAAGCTCCGTCTCCCGGGTTTACGCCATTCTCCTGCCTCAGCCTCCCGAGTAGCTGGGACGACAGGCGCCCGCCACGTCGCCCGGCTAGTTTTTTGTATTTTTTTTAGTAGAGACGGGGTTTCGCCGTGTTAGCCAGGATGGTCTCGATCTCCTGACCTCGTGATCCGCCCGTCTCGGCCTCCCAAAGTGCTGGGATTACAGATGTGAGCCACCGCGCCTGGCCTCTCCCAGCTTTTTGGAACAGCTTTTCCAGACAGCTTTTGGGCCAGAGCAGGACATCACATAGTATGTTTCTTATAACATCAGCCCCACATAATCCTATTGAGAAAAGCTTCTGGAGTCAAATAAACTTAGGAATCGCCACAGGCAACTTGGAGCCTCTTGGTGTTTACTGTGCTCATTTGAATATTAGCAGCTCATTAGCATAGTCGCGGCACTGAGAGGCCCTGCCAGTGTGACCCATTTTTGTTTGTTTAACTTGTTTTCCAAAAGTATTTAACCTCGGAGCCCTTTTCCCCCAACAAGTAACAACAATTACCCACTTGGAAGATGGGATCGAGAAGAGTCTTCTGCCTATTTCAGTCAGTTTGGTTTTGTGGTCTTACTTTCCTCGGTAACCAAGCTGAGAGTCCTCTGACTTCTGTTGTAATCAACCTGTGTGAACCCGTTCAGTCCAGACTATCCTTTCTGGAGGGGCTTGAGTTGAAGGAATGAACCAATGCACTCAGGAATGAATGCATGAAGCAGTCAGCTACTCAGTCAGCCATCCAGCTGAGCCCCCTCTCCGATGCAGCAGTCAGGAACCAGGGACTGATCAGGCACCGCTCATCTTGTACCAGGGGACACCCGGGCTGTCTGGCGGGTGAATCACTCTCCCGTCTTAGGCCCCTTGTAGTTGCATTTTTTAGGATCTGTCACCCATTGAGGCTGGGAGCCCCTGCGGGGCAGGAGCCAAGTTGCACTTGCCTCTCTATGTGCCCCGAGTGGGACATACAGATGGGATCTCTCATCCAATTCCTTCTGAGAGGGGCAGGCGAACATTGTGGTTAAGTCTTCAGCCTCTGGAGCCAGACCAGATGTGCCCCTAATTAGCTGGGTAATGTGGGTTAATCTCTGCCTCAGTTTCCCCACCGAGATCGGCGTGATGATAACATACCTTCCTAAAGGAATTATTATGGAGTTAATACGTGGCAAGCACACAAACAGTGCCTGGCACAGAGGATGTCACTGGTCTTTATTAACACTATGACAATGGCAACCACTATTTATTGTGCACCTACTACATGCCAGGGACTGTGATAAGAGCTTTAGCTACATCATTTCCATTATTCCTCTCCACAGCCTCTTTGAAGTGGGTGAATTTTCCTCATTAGGAAGTTGTTAGTCCTCCTAAGGAGACATAGTAATGGGTGGTAGCAATAAGATGAGGATTCAGGTCAGCCAGATCACAAAGCCCTGGCCTGCAGGCGTGGAGGGTGCCACCTACCACCTGCCACCTACCACCTGCGGATGGGACAGCTTCTCTGTTTCTTTTTACTGATAATTACCCTGCCGACAACCTGATCAGTTTTTTTTTAATCCTCTATTCATCTCAACAAAACGGAAATCCATGGGACTGCAGGGTTGGATTTAACATGTATGTGCACGTGTGTGTGTGCGTGTGTGTGTGAGACAGAGAGACAGAGACAGAGAGCAAGAGTGCACAAGTGAAGGAGAAGGAGTTATCTGAGAGGCCTGGGGGTTACCAGCACCTTCATGATAGACTCAGGAAGACAAAGATCCCCGGGTGGGGCTAGCTTTGAGGCTGCACAGCCACAGAATTGCTTGTGAGTCAACAGTGCTGCAGAACAGCAGGGCACTCCTGGAACTGGGCTTGGTGTCGTCACCCACTGCCCCTTGCACAGGGCCCTGTGTACCGGGAAATGTTTGCAGGCTGGACACCCGCGGCTGCTTTCAACCAGGCAAGTGAGCTGGGTTAGAGGTAGCCACATGTTCCTGAGGGCTCATAGCTTCAGATCTGAGAGGGTTAGACAGGGCATCGGGGACTGAGGGTCACTGGAGAAGAATTTGCTCTCATCCCTTTGCCCACGTGCCGGCAGGTCTTCTCAGACCTCAGAGGCCAGCTCTTCTGTTCTTCCCCACCTCGGAGGGGAGCCCCAGAAGTCACAGAGTCAGCTGTCTGCTTTCCACACTGCTCAGGGCTTTATTCTTGCACCATCCCCAGTTCTGGCCACACCAGGGAAGTGAGACATCGGGCGTTGGTAGAGGGGCCAAATGCGCTGGTGTGGGGTAGGAGGTTTCGGATACACATTCCAGAGGGTGTTTATGGGGGAACAGACAAGGCTGGAGCTTCATTCCTGGCAGGAAACAGCTCCAGCCCCCGAGGGCAGGAAATGAGGGCCAAAATGGTGGCTCAGAGGGACACAGGTGAGGTAAGCAGGGAAGAATTCCCACCAGGTGTCTCAGAAATGTCCTGGGAATGACCTGGCATGGTGGCTCACACCTGTAATCCCAGCACTTTGGGAGGCTGAGGCAGGCGGATCACCTGAGGTCAGGAGTTCAAGACCAGCCTGGCCAACATGGTGAAACCCTGTCTCTACTAAAAATACAAAAATTAGCCAGGCATGGTTGTGGGTGCTTATAATCCCAGCTACTCGGGAGGCTGAGGCACAAGAATCACTTGAACCTGGGAGGTGGAGGTTGCAGTGAGCTGAAATCACACCCCTGCACTCCAGCCTGGGCGACAGAACAAGAATCTGTCAAAAAAGGGGGGAAAAAAAGAAAAAAGTCCTGGGAAGCTGGTAGAAGGAGGTTGAGATCGAAAAGGAGGGAATTCCCAGGCATCTACAGACCAATAGGACTGTTGAAAGTTTGGTGTGAGAATGGGTTAAGGTGCTGAATTTTAGATTTTTATCCTCTCCACGGTGGTACAGTGTGTTCTGCAAACAAAGGAGAGCCTGAGCCTTGAAGAGCCCTTCTCAGAGCTCGCTACATTCTTTGGCTCCTTAGCCCAGTAAGATGGCCTTAGTTCTGAGCCCTGTACAATATGCAGGCTGGGTCAGAAGACCCACAGGGCTCCTTCCAGCTCTGACAGGTCCTGTTGGGGGATCCAGCCTGCACACAGGGACTGGGCTTCTTTCAGCCCCACAGATGGTGACCCCTCTTCACCGCTGGTAAGATCGAAGCTCATCAGCAGGACCTTAGGCCCTGGCCTCCTTCCTTCTTGGTCCCTTGGGTTTTGGAGTTTTATGTGACATCAGTGTCCCAGAAATGCCTATCTTCTTCCTTTTCTCTCAGGGCACAGTTCCCTGAGGTCTTGTGGTTTATCCACCCCCACTCCTGTTCTGTGTCCTCCTTCACTTGCTCTCCCCCATGTCCCTCCCACCAGAGAGTTTATAAGCTGGCTGTACCCTTGGTAACCTCCTGCTGTTCCCTACGAACATGGCCTGCCTGTTAGATTTCACCGCGTGACACTGCCTTGGTTATCTCCCTGTCGTGCCTAGTTCAGTGAAGAACACACAGCAGGTGCCACATAAATGCACTCTGCTGGAATAAACTGGTTATCTCCAGAGGGTGGGGTCTGGACAGAGCGGCAAAGTAGCGATAGCACGGGATGCTGATGGTAGTCTGTCATTGGTAAAGCGGAGCCGGCATCTCTACTCTCAGGGCTGTTGAGAGGATTTGTACCGAAGCTGTGTGGGGAAATGCTTTGCAGATTGGAAGGTGCTGGGAATGTGCGTCATCTACCCTGGCCTCTCGCTCGGGAACTCTTGCCCACATTTGTCAACATCTGCTAGGCTTGTTGTCTTGGGAGAGGTCTCGTTAACCCTCTGCCACCTTGAATTCTCTGGTCCCCAGAAATTCTCTGTCCTGTCTCACATACAAATGCCTCCAGCCCTCAGATCAGTGGTCTCCTCTCCTCCTGCAATACCTTGGGCGTGGGTCCAGCCTTGTCTGGCCCAAGAAATGGACCGTCAGCGAGGAATATCCGCACCAACATTCAAAAGTAAAAAGAATGATAGGCGGGAGCCCAGCATTTGAATTTGCGGGGTTGTTAACCCGGACAGTAACCAGAGCAGCAGAGCAGGACTTGCGTGCTTCCTTTCCTTCCCCCTTAGCCCTCCGTGAACATGCTCCCTACAAATCCTGTCCTGGTAAATGTCTCCCCTCATTTATTTTTATTTTTATGTTTATTTTTATTTTAGACAGGGTCTCGCTCTGTTGCCCAGGCTGGAGTAAAATGGCTCGATCTTGGCTCCCTGCAGCCTCGACCTCCTGGGCTCAAGCAATCCTCCCAACTCAGCCTCTCAAGTAACTGGGACTACAGGTGGGCACCACCATGCCCAGCTAATTTTTTTTTTTCAATTTTAATAGAAACAAGGTCTTGCTCTGTCTTGTCTAGGCTGGTCTTGAACACCTGAGCTCAAATGATCCTCCTGCCTCAGCCTCTCAAAATGCTGGATTTGCAAGTGTGAACCACCTCCCTCAGCCCTCACTGCTTTATTTGTCATCTCAGTGCCACCATTTCCTAGCTGTGTGACTTTAGACAAGTCACTTAGCCTCTCTGAGCCCATGTCATCATCCGTCAAATTGGGTTCTTTGGCAAATTAAAGGATGTATTCTATGTAAAGTGTTTTACATGGCAACTGGCACATAGTCAGGGCTCAATAAATGTTAATTATTATTATTAATAATGGCCACTGGCCGGGCGTAGTGGCTCCCGCCTGTAATCTCAGCACTTTGGGAGGTAGAGGCGGGCAAATCACATGGTCAGGAATTTGAGACTAGCCTGGCCAACATAGTGAAACTCTGTCTCTACTAAAAATACAAAAATTAGCCAGGTGTGGTGGCATGCACCTATAGTCCCAGCTACTCGGGAGGCTGAGGCAGGAGAATCGCTTGAACCCGGGAGGCAGAGGTTGCGGTGAGCCGAGACGGCACCATTGGACTCCAGCCTGGGTGACAGAGCAAGACTCTGTCTCAAAAAATAATAATAATGGCCACGCTGAGTGCCCCAGTAAATAGGGTCCCTTACTACCTTACTTAGAGCAGAGTTGAGGAAATTAGTGGAGTTCTTCACTACCTTATTAGCCACTCTCTACCCAAATAAATGTACCCCACCTTATCTTATTTATCGTGGGTATGCACCTATAAAAGCGTTATTTATTTCATTCACAGCCTGAGTGTCCCCATAAAGGTGCTCCATGATGTCATCACCCCCTCTGTGTGGAGGACAGCTCCTCCCACCCATGGTGATTTGGGCCTTCTCTTAGGCAAGGGTGACTCCTGGGGGAACCTTAACTGGAGCTAATGTGCGTTGACATTTTGCCTTTTGTGTTGAACACACATCCCATTTGTAGAGAATTAGAATTTTTTGACTTTAAATGTTTGCTGTTTCTGTGTGTGTATGTGTAAGAGAGAGTTCTTTTCTTTTGTTTTGTTAAGAGACAGGACCTCATTCTGTTGCCCAGGCTGGAGTGCAGTGGTGCAAGCATGGCTTACTACAGCCTCGAACTCCACGGCTCAAGTGATCCTCCTGCCTCAGTCTCCCTAGTAGCTGGGACTACAAGTGTGCACCACCACACCCAGCTAATTTTTCTGTGTTTTGTAGAGACAGGGTCTCGCTGTGTTGCCCAGGCTGGTCTCAAACTCCTGGCCTCAGGTGATCCCCCTGCTTCAAAATTCTGAAGTGCTGAGATTACAGGCGTAAGCCACCATGCCAGCCAGAGAGAGATTTTATCTTTTCTACACAAAGTGTGTTTCCCCCAGAAGAAATGCCTTCCTACTTTTGTGATGAATGTGGATAGAATGCAGACAGAAATTACAGAAATTCCCTGTGCCCCAGCACCTTACCAGGACATGCCTGGCCTGGTGGGGTGACAGGGTGTTGTACACAGTGAGGGGAGGGAAGGGAGTGGGAGAGGAGGTGAGGCTCTGCAGAGCAGAGTGGACCATTCCTGGTCAGAAAACAGTGAGGAGGCCGGACGCGGTGGCTCACGTCTGTAATCCCAGAACTTTGGGAGGCTGAGTCAGGCAGATCACTTGGGGTCAGGAGCTTGAGACCAGCCTGGCCAACATGTTGAAACCCCGTCTCCACTAAAAATACAAAAAAATTAGCCAGGTGTGGTGGTCCTCCTCTGTAATCCCAGCTACTAAGGAGGAGAATCGCTTGAACCTGGAAGACGGAGGTTGCAATGAGCTGAGATCGCGCCACTGCGCTCCAGTCTGGGTGACAGGGCAAGACTCTGTCTCAGAAAAAAAAAAAAAAGAGTAAGGAAAGCGAGGTCCTCGGGTGGGGGGAAATGTAGCTGCAGGCAAGAACCAAGGAAGGTGTGGAGCCCCTAACCCAGTAGGGGAAAGGCTTGCTACCTTGAACCCCAAGAGTGTCAGCATCCTGTACCTTTGCAGAGAGAACTTCCATCTACTCACAACGAGATACACCCCATTGCACGGTTAAGAAAACTAAGAGGGGAAATCAGGAAGAAGGGAAAAGAAAAGAGGAAAACCCCAGAGGAGACGAGGAGTCAGGCCTGGGCAGGGGTCTCCAGATGAAGCATGAGACTGCAGGAGGAAAGGTTTCCTTTGAAATACATCTTTTATCTTGTCCTTTTCCCATGTATGTGAGCGTGTGTTTTGGAATGCACATAAAATGCGAGCACGGTAGCTGGCGTCTGATTTCTGCCAAGGTGCACAGAAACGGAGGGGCATGCCCAAACACTTCTTCTTCATGGCTGCTGGATCAGGAAAGTTTTGCTTCTGTGGCCGTGAAGATGGAGATTTGCTGAGAGGCCAGGAGAGAGATGATGGGGGAGGGCTACTTCGGGAGAGGAAGTGGACAAGACCAGAGGTTGGAAAACAGGGGATGGGTTGATCCTAACAACTTGGAAAGGAGGGACTGGTACTGGGAGTAGGAGGTGGGGCCCAGGGGGAGGGCAGAGGACCCAGGAGCTTCAGCTGTGGACCCAGGGTGTGGCCGTGGGCAGGTCCCCAGCCCTGTCTGCAACTAGGGCAGTGCTTCTCAACCTTGAGGGAGTGGGGGAGGATACCACAGAGGGGAGGGGGCATCTAGACCATTTAAATCCCTTTCTCTGCAGGGGGCCCAGGCAGCCTTGTTTCTAAGCTCAGCAGGGCCACTTACTATGCAGCCAGGGATGAGAACCAATGGCCCACCCTGCTGGCTGCTGGAATATGTAATGAAGTCCTGCGTGGGTCTGTAATGAACTCAGATTTGGCTTCTAACAGGTGCTGAGTGCATGTTTGCAAACCCAGGCACCTGTTATAAGGAGAGGACAGAGCTAAAGCAAGGATCCTGCGGAGGAATGGGCGGCAGGGACTGATGAAGTTGGGGGAAGGAGGTGCAGAGGAAAATGTTGAGGCTCGCTCTGGACTGCCTCGCCTGGGGATGGGGAACAGGGCTGCGAGGGAGGGGCAGCCAACGCTTTGAACTTGGGTGGGGCCTCCCTAAATAGAGCGGGGGAAGTCCAGGTGCTGGGCAGGGCTGTCTTCACCTGCCCATCCTCAGCGCCGTGGGGGGACGCGGCGCAAAGAAGCCCTCCTGGGAATGTGGTGGAAATACCCACCTTGAAAGGCAGAGAGTGGGATCGTTGCCCTGAGCACCCGGGTGTGGTTGCAGCACCTCTTGTGAGGCCTCCCGACCTACAGCTGGCTCCTGCGTGTGCACCTGCCACTGCTGGCTCCAGGGCCAGGGCCAGGCCCAGGCCCAGGCCCAGCTGGAGGTCCAAGCTGGAACCCTGGGCAGTGTCCAGTGCTCTATGGCCTCAAAGTGCCGAGCCATGGTTTAGTACTCCAGCTGGCAAGGCCCTGGGTTCAAACCCTGCTCTGAATTTGTCCTGTTGCTTCCCCATGGTGTCATTTGGTTTGTTCCTCTGTCCCTTGTGTTCCCTGATAACCAGAAGTTACCTCTCAAAGCTTGGTTAGATCAGATGAAACATCTTTGGCCAAAGAACGTCACAGGGAAGGTTGGGGTCTTCCTGCTGCATCATCTCATACCATTCTGCTGTCACACTTCTGGCGGAGGTTTTTAACGATCCAGTTTCCTGGACTCCTCCCCAGAGGCTCTGATCCTGCCATGCTGATGTTGGAGCCCAGGTGTCTGTATTTTTCAAAACCACCCCAAGTGATCTGCTGTAGCGCATCGCCTGCATCCCTGACCCCAGTAGCCAGCTGGTCAGGGACTGTCCTTGGTTTTCTGAAGGGCATAGAATAAGGGAGTGGGTGGGACAGTCCAGGTAGGTGCCAGCCCTGGTGGCCAGTGCTGTCAGGTGTGAGGCAGGATGGGTGGCCTCTGGGCTACCATAAAGAGGGGGATGGGTTCCCTCGGGGCAGCTCCAGGTTCAGCTGGGAGTCCTTGCAAGACCAGGAGTGCCCCACGCACTGTGCTCCCAGCGTCCAGCATAAGGCCTGACTCAGCATGAATGTTTATAGAAAAAAGACACACACCAGGCTGGTGGCTCTCTGAGGAGCCCTGGGGAGCTGCTCTAAGAGTGAGCTCCCAGCCAAGCAGCACAGCTTTGTGTGTTCCCCACTGGGCTGCTTCTAAGATTCAAATAAAGGACTCCAAAACTGTGGAGCAGCTGTGTTAAAAGGCCCAGAGAGTCAGCGGGGCCATGGCCATCACCTGCCCTCAGCTCACCGTAGAGACAGCCTGTGGGATCTGGGAGAGACGAAGGAAAGGACTAGGCACTCAGAGTGCAGCAAAAGGAGGCAGGGAGGTCCTCACAGGGCCGCTGTGCCTGCTGAAGTAGGGGCTAGATTCCATGTGCAAATGAGTGAAAGAATCCCTCCTCTCAAAAAACTCACCATCAATGGAGTCGGTGGACAATTCACTTGAGTGTGTTGAAGTTTACCCCTGAGGGATGCATAAGAGCTGGGGAAATGACCAGAGGGAACAATTCGAACTGGAGACGTTAAAAGGGGATTTAAACATGGGACCTTGAGGGATGAATAGGAGTCTGGAGTCAGACGTGAACAAGAGGGCTGGGCAGGCTATGTCTTATCTTTTACCAGAACTGGCTTGAAGGGTATAGCAATGCGGGGACCCAGGAAAATCCTGGTGTAGGAATTAGCAGACTTGGCTTCTCAGAGCAGCAGCCTAACTCTGTAAGGTTCTCATTTCCCAGTCTGTAAAATGGGAAACTGACTTCGGGTGTGGAGGGCTCAGGAAGGGGGAGAAATGTTACAGGCAAAAATGAACTAAAGATGCAAACATGGCTTAGGAAAAGTTTGAATTAGAATTCTGCTTAGTGGAGTGGGAGGCAAAGAAACAGATGGCCAAGCTCCAGGAGGAAAAGTTGGCCAAGCTGAGCTCAACTTCAAGGCCCAGCTTGAATGTCACCTCTTTGAAGAGGTCTTCTTTGCCTTCTGCCACTTCCTTCCCCTCAGCACCCTATTCCTTGAAGTCCCAAGTGGGACTTCTCACACTCTGCAACTGACTGGTCACCTGCACTGAGGTGGGCTCACTGAGGAGGGCGGAGGCTACATCTTTTTTTTTTTTTTTTTTTCGAGGCAGAGTCTCGCTCTGTCGCCCAGGCTGGAGTGCAGTGGCACAATCTCAGCTCACTGCAACCTCCACCTCCCGGGTTCAAGCGATTCTCCTATCTCAGCCTCCAGAGTAGCTGTGATTACAGGTACCTGCCACCACATCTGGTTAATTTTTTCTATTTTTAGTAGAGGTGGGCGTTTCGCCATGTTGGCCAGGCTGGTCTCAAACTCCTGACTTCAACTAATCTGCCCGCCTAAGTCTCCCAAAGTGCTGGGAATACAGGCATGAGCCACTGCGCCCGGCTGAGGCTACATCTTATATATACATCTTGGGCACGTAGTATGCAGGTATTGAATGAGGCCCAGCCCTCAGATGGTCAGGTCTGGGAGGCTTCAAGAAGGATCTGCATGCTATAAGGGACACCAGCTCTGGCTGGAAGTCAGCATGCCTGGGCTGTGTGCTCTGCACTGCTTTCAACCAGTGGAGGAACGGAGTGGGGGAAGGCACAGCGCTTCTCTGGGCCTTAATTCCCCCAAGGAGCTGAACTAGATGATGTCAAAAGTCCCGCTTAGCTTTGACATTTTATGACCTAACATTGTAATGGAATCACTAACATGCATGGCCATTTACAGAATGCTCCTAAGGCCTTTCCAGGACACTCCTATTGTTCCCCCCACCTCGCTCCCACCAACTGCCTCCACCCTACTCAAATAGTAAGAAAACATTCACAGGTGGAGACTTTTCTTCAACAGGTCTTTATTGGCTGGGCACGGTGGCTCATGCCTGCAATCCCAGCACTTGGGGAGGCTGAGGTGGGAGGATTGCTTGGGCCCAGGAGTTTGAAACCCAGCCTGGGCAATATAGCAAGACTCCATCTCCACAAAAATTTTTAAAAACTTAGTAGAGCATAGTGGCATGTGCCTGTAGTCTCAGCTACTCAGGAGGCTGAGGTGGGAGGATCAGCTGAGCCAAGTAGTTCGAGGCTACAGTGAGCTGTGATTGTGCCTCTGCACTGCAGCCTGTGTGACAGAGTGAGACCCTGTCTCAAAAAAAAGAGAAAGAAAGAAAGAAAAGAAAAATGGTCTTTATTGAACATCTATCTTTGTACTGATGAGCACCCCAGAGACACCTGGGCCCACCAGGGTTTCTAGAATGTTCTAGAATGTTCAGGATCCCCTGAGTTGGCAAGACTAGACATTTAAGGGGAACTGTATGACAATCACCCAAAACTGATGGGCAGAAATGCTGTGACCCCAAATAGGCCTCTGGGCCTTGATGATGGCATCCTCAGTAACATAGACAGCGTGGCACCCCTTTGCGTGCCTGAACGCAGAGGGCTGGGACTCTACCTGAGCAAGCACAGGGCGTCTGGGCTCACCTGTGAGTCCTGAACTGCACAGCAAAGTGGAGAAACTGACCCAGCTCTCGGCATGTGTCCTTGGGAGCTACTTCCCTCTGTGGTCACCAGGCAGCATGCGCCAACCTGTGGGCTTGGTGCCTCTCAGGGAGACTCTCTGGGGTCTGAAGAGTGAGGTCCCTGCCTTTTACCCGTCTCTGGACACCCCTCTGGGCCTAGGCCCTTCCCTGTGAATCCCCTGCTTGAAGGAAGAGACCCACAGCCCTGGGGTTCCTCTGGGATGCCAAGTGGGGGACTGTGTTTGGTCCTGGGGAGGATGGGCTGCAGCTCCTGAGCAGGCCAGGGGTGCAGGACCCCTCCCTCCCCCGCTTCTCCTGTCCTCCTCCTTTTTCCACCCTAGACTCCTCTCACCTCTTGCCCCCTCTTCCCTCCTGTTCCCACTCTCTTTCCTCCTCCCCAGGTCCCACCAGACTGCTCCGTGCCCTGGCCCACAATTTGGCTGAAGGCAACAATCCCTCTCTCGCACCCTCCTCCCTTTTTCCAGTCTTATCAACTTCACTTTCCTGTGAAATGAAGGGGTGGGGTGGGGTGGCAGGTAAGAAAGAAAGAAAAGGCCGGGCGCGGTGGCTCAAGCCTGTAATCCCAGCACTTTGGGAGGCCGAGACGGGCGGATCACGAGGTCAGGAGATCGAGACCATCCTGGCTAACACGGTGAAACCCCGTCTCTACTAAAAATACAAAAAAACTAGCCGGGCGAGGTGGCGGGCGCCTGTAGTCCCAGCTACTCTGGAGGCTGAGGCAGGAGAATGG
>NC_045449.1:54163113-54204222 GCF_002776525.5 Piliocolobus tephrosceles | reverse complement strand
AAAAAAAAAAAAAAAAAGAAAGAAAGAAAGAAAGAAAAAGCACTTCATGCTCACAACACAACAAAAAACAGGTTTAAACATTTTACAGGTTTCAACATTTTTCAGGCCGTCTTGTCACATCTTATCAGATCAGCCAGAGCCGCAGGCAGGCGCTCCGGGAGCTGCTTTGGAGAACAGAAGCTGCAACATTCCAGCCCAGGCACTGCCCCGCCCTCCACACCCCTTCCCTCCCTTCCCTTTTCTCCCCAAAGAAACATCCCACAGGGCTCCCTGGGATGGAGCGCAGGGCCCGCAGCCTCTTCCCTCTGACTGGGGTATGGTCTGTGGCCAAACCCTTGGCTTTGAGCTTCTGCCTGCACCCTTTCCTTCTCCCCATGGCTGCCCAGAACCATGGTCCTCCTGGACTCTCAGGTGGTCCCTGGCAGCGGAGCTGTGCCACCTCCTCGGATGGCACCTCGTGGTCCTGAAAGGGAACCTTTAGAAGCGAGTTGCTAAAGTCGCTCACAGAATGTAGAAGTGGTCATTTGGCCAGCAGGGCTAGTGTGTTTCCCAGGCTCCTAGGGCCTGTCCTCAGGGGCTCCTGCCTGAGGGGAAGGAATAGCTTTTTACTTGGTTATCTTTTCTCGGCGTGCGTGGGTTTTTCTCCTGTGGTGTGGATCACTGCCTGGGATATCCCTTTCCACTCAGAGTCACCCCCAGACCTCACCTTTCTGTTCCTGCTGCACTCATGGTGACATTAGTGACACAATGCAGGGTGACAGGTCCAGGAAGGGCTGGCCAAAGCCCAAAGGCTCAGAGTTTAGCCGAGCCAACCTGAGGGACAGACCCAGAACCTGGGTCCCAGGACAACAGGGATGAGCTGGCTTTGTAGCTTGTAATAGGAGCAGGGTTAGGGCTGGGAGGTCCCACTGTGTGGTCAGAGAGGGGTCCCCAAGGGAAGGCAGCTGTGCACTGAAGGCTTAGGATGCATCATAAGAAAAGCAAAAGGAGGAAAGTGCAGAGGAGGGAGGGGCCCTCTGCGTAGGTATGTTGGCTGTGCATCTCGTGGAGACTTCGTCCGGAATACGGAAAACACAAGCCAGACCTGGGCGCCTGCTGCCAGTGTTGGCTGGGCAGGGGCTGAGGTATTGGGAGAACCCACCTTTCCAGCCTCCTAGTGTGAGGTTCAGGCCCTGAAGCTGGGCTGGCTGGCCCTCGGCCCCTAGCCCCTCCCTGGTGACCTCACCCCTTGGCATATGGCATCACTGCTCCCACCGTGAGGCTCAGTGTCCCCCCACCCGTGTGCCCACAGCCAAGATCGGGCCTAAAGTATAATTCAACTTTTAGCTCCCAGACAAGCATCCCCCGATGGATTTCTAGCTTCTGTTTCCCTCTTGGGCCCAGCTCTATCTCTATGTGGTGCCTGGAGTCTCTCTGGCCCCACACACTTCCTCGTCTTGTTCCCAAAGCTGCTTTGCTTCTTACCTTCCCATCTTGGTGGACACCATCTCCATCTTCCTGGTCATCCTGGCTCAAAACCTTGGCCATACTTTCCTCCTTCCTCCTGCTTCTCATGGGATCAAATGGCTACCAGTCCTTATTCACAGCTTCCTGTCTGTTCCTGAAGCCACTGTCCTGAGATGGCCAGGGGGCGCATCCCCTGCCACAGACCCCGGTCACCTAGGCACATGGGTCTTGGTCCAGCTGCACAATGAGAGCTGGGCCCTGAGAGGTTGCAATGGATCCCCAGGCCCCAGAGTCTCCTTAGCATCCACGCAACCCCGCCTCCCAGCCGCTTTCCCAGCACCCACCTCTTGTCTCATTTTGCACATGACTGACAGGACAATATTCCAAAGCCCAGCTACGGAACGTGCTAGTTTGTCCGATAATGCCTGGCACTCAGGGCCCCTCTCTAGCTGCTTTCCCTTCCTCTGCTCCTCTGTGTGGCTCCTAGACCCTGGCGTGGGGGCACATGCCACCTTGTCTGGAGCTGTCCCTCTGCCACCTGTCACCACCTGAGGGCCCCTAGCCATCCTTCTCCAGCTCAGTAACTGCTCCACATGGAGCCCTCCGGAGGTAGTGAGGACTCACTTGCCCCCGTTCCTGCAGATCGCTCGCCCTGACCATGCACCCTCTGGCCCGGAGGTTACTGGAGCTGAAAGTTACAAGTGCCTTGGGACCATGTCTCACTCATTTAAGTGCCCAGACCTAGTAGGTACTCAGGAGATGCTTGTTGGTCTGTTACTGACAGCAGCCTCCTGGGCTGGGTGCTCCTCGGGTGTGGATTCATTCATCTCCACGTTCTCAGACCTGGAACCCTGCCAGGCTGCGAGTCATCACTCAGTCCGTGTGTGTTGAGTGAATAGGCAGTGAATGACTTTGTTTACCAAAGCCAGACTTTAACCTGCTCTCTGAAGGACAGGCACTTCCTCTGACTCCACAAATCACCAGGCCCCAATCTTGACAGCTGGGGCTAAATCAAGACAGGAGCCCACTGGGCTTAGAGCCCGGGCAGCTGCTCCTTCAAGGTTTCATCTCAAGACCATGGGTCCCAGCTCAGGGCCTGCACCCACTCCACCCTCACCCTTCCCTTCCTGTCCTAGACATAGGCAAGGGTGCTCCCACCCCTGCTGGAGATGCAGGCGAGCCAGAGGGCCCCTGCCCCCTGTTGAGAGAATGAACTAGCCCCTAATGGCAAGGCCCGGAGACATCTCCCACTTCTTCGATGAAAGGCACCCCCTGAGGCACTGAGGCACTCTCTCAGAGCCACAGGACACAGCCCCACCGGAGCCCCTTTGGGCTCAGAAGAAACCCCCTACCCTTGGCCCTGTACTGAAATGTCGACAAGGTCCAGACCTGTGCTCAGTACCCGCAGGGTGCACTTGTGTTCCAGGAGGGCGAGGAACAGTGGCAGCTGGAATCCTGAGCTAGGTTTCTCTGGCTTTGTCACAAGCCCCCTGCCAAGCAGCCAGGTGAGCGTCTCCAGTCCAGGCCTGTGGCCTCCCTCATCCTCAGCAGTGATTGCCTCGTCACTACGGGTGTAAGCTTCTTGGAAGCTCCAGGAGTTGGGTGTGTCAGAGCCCACCAGGCCCAGCCCCACGGCATGCACATGTGCCCCTGAACTGGCTGGGCTTCCTGTCCTGACATCTGCCAATCCTGAACGGCTTCTTGACCTAAGTGGAAAGAAAGGTAGTGGCCTGAGTTCCAAAGCCAACGCTTGGTTCCTTACTTCCTGCTCTTTCCTCAAAGCTTTCCTTTCCCTTCTAGAAGTTTCCGTGGAGGGTGGAGCCCCTCTGGGCCCAGGAACAGGTTGGGCCTTTTTCCAGTACTGCCCAGGAGCCAGCAGGTGGAGCACCGGGCCCTGCGCTGTTGTGGGGTTGACAGGAGCACTGTGGCCCCCACTGCAGGGAGAGAAAAATGTCCACAGGAGAGGTGGTTTCTGACTCCCTCTCCTCACCTTCCCTCCTCCTCTCCCTCTCAGCAGCCATGTCAGTCGTTTTAAGAGACACTAGATCTTCAGATCAGAGTCTTCAGATGCCTTCCCTTTGAGGCTGGCAGAGATGGTTAGGTTTCCGCATGGAGAAAGGTGAGGGCAAAGGGCCCACTTCTGCAAAGAAGGCGTGACTGGGGGAAGCTTGGCCCTGGAGGGCATCCTGAGACCAGAGAGAAGAGCGGAGCCTTTCCCTGGGCCGCAGCCCCTGGGTCCACCTTCTACAGCCCCACCCACGTGGAGCCAGGTGGGTCCCTTTTGTGCCCAGCCCCAGAGAAGCCTCTGAGAATGTGCATTCATCACCCCCAGGTTAGGAGCCTGGTGGGTAAAAGAATCGTGAGCCCTCGGTTCTCCTCCCACCTCCCGGGCAGCCAGCTGTGTGACCCCGGAAAACGACAAACCCTCTCTGGGTCTCAATCCTCCCATACAGAGGAAGAGGGAATTAGACTAGACCCGGGGCTCTGGAATTTCGTCCTGCAGAGGGGCTCTAGGTGGGGAGTTGGAGATTGGGGATGCAAACACCTCCCCTCCTTTTATTTTTTTAAATTTTGCTATTTAACTATTTTAAAGTGTACTATTCAGTGGCATTAAGTACATTCCAATGCTGTGCGGCCATCACCACCGTCTGTTCTCATCATTCCTAACGCTGTACTTATTAAGCAGTAACTTCCCACTCTGTCCCTTCCAGAGCCCCTGGCAACCTCTGTTCTACTTTCTGTCCCTATGAATTTACCTAGAACCTCATGTAAGTGGAATAATACAGTGTCTGTCCATCTGTGTCTGGCTGCTGTCGCTTAGCTTGTTTTCAAGGTTCTTCTACATTGTAGCTTGCATCAGAATTTCATTCCTTTTTTTTTTTTTTTTTTTTTTTTGAGACAGAGTCTTACTCTGTTGCCCAAGCTGGAGTGTCTTTACCTAGAACCTCATGTAAGTGAAATCATATAGCATTTGTCCTTCTGTGTGTGGCTGCTATCACTTAGCTTGTTTTCAGGTTTCCTCTACATTGCAGCTTGCATCAGAAGCATCAGAATTCCATTCCTTTTTTGGGGGGGGGCCAGGGGGCAGAGTCTTGCTCTGTTGTCCAGGCTAGAGAACAGTGGCTCAACTGGCTCACTGTAACCTTGCCTCCCAGGTTCTAGCAATTCTCCTGCCTCAGCCTCCCGAGTAGCTGGGATTACAGGTGTGCGCCACCAGGCCCGGCTAATTTTTGTATTTTTAGTAGAGATGGGGTTTCATCATGTTGTCCAGGCTGGCCTTGAACTCCTGACCTCAGGTGATCCACCCACCTCGACTTCCCAGAGTGCTGGGATTACCACCACCACACCCGCTTCCTTCCTTTTTCTGGCTGAATAAGGTCTCGTTGTATGGATGGGCCACCTGTTGTTTATCCATTCGTCTGCTGAGGACTCTTGGATTGTTTCTACCTTTTGGCTGCTATGAGTAGCACTGCCACGAACACTGGTGTACAGGTGTCTGTTGGAGCCCCCATTTTCAACTCTTTTGGGTGTATAGCAGGTATGGCATTGCTGGATTATAGGATGATTCTCTGTTTAACTTTTTGAGGGACAGGGCTCTCTTTTCCTATGTTCTGTATGTAGGGTAGAGGAGGGAGATTGTGTGTGATTCCATCTGGGAGGCCACCTGGGTGGGTGCAGGGCTGCATACCCTAATGGATCACTCAGGGGAGTGGGCGCTGGCAGCACAGTGGGGATCCCTGGCAGCAGCTGGACCCCCATCAGCAGGGGATTGGCCGTCACTGGGTAGATGGCAGCATCTGAGGCCAGCAATCCCAGTGTCAGACCATGCGGGATGCCCTGCACAGGGTGCCTTTAGGTGTCTCACCATATGTAAGTCAATGCAGAATCCAGGCTGACCTGAATTCACTGATTAGAAATGCTCTCTATGGCCGGGCGCGGTGGCTCACACCTGTAATCCCAGCACTTTGGGAGGCAGAGGCAGAGGCAGGTGGATCACTTGGTCAGGAGTTTGAGACCAGCCTGGCCAATACTGCAAAAATCTACTGAAAATACAAAAATTAGCCAGGCATGGTGGCACATGCTTTTTTTTTTTTTTTTTTTTTTTTTTTTTTTTTGAGACGGAAGGCTGGAGTGCAGTGGCCGGATCTCAGCTCACTGCAAGCTCTGCCTCCCGGGTTTACACCATTCTCCTGCCTCAGCCTCCTGAGTGGCTGGGACTACAGGCGCCCGCCACCTCACCCGGCTAGTTTTTTGTATTTTTTTAGTAGAGACGGGGTTTCACCGTGTTAGCCAGGATTGTCTCCATCTCCTGACCTCGTGATCCTCCCGTCTCGGCCTCCCAAAGTGCTGGGATTACAGGCTTGAGCCACCGCGCCCGGCCGGCACATGCCTCTTATCCCAGCTACTTGAGAGACTGAGGCAGGAGAATCACTTGAACTCAGGAGGTGGAGGTGGCAGTGAGCCTAGATCACGCTTTTGCACTCCAGCCTGGGCAACAGAGCAAGACTCTGTCTCAAAAATAGAAAAACAAATGTCCTCTCTGCCTTGTGCTCACCATGCAGGCCTCCTGCAGCCCTCTGGCCACAGCAGGCATCATCAGGGTAGAGGCACAGAACAGGGGTAGGGGGTGGGAGTTCGATGAGGCCACGCACGAGGTTTAGGTCTGGCTTATTTGGAGAGGAATATTTCACTCCAAGGGGTCAATACCAAAGTTTCCACAAACAGCCTGTTGTGCAGTGCACGCACAGCCCATCCGCCTGGCTGCCCGTGTCTGTCCTCAGCCCAGCTGGGCAGTGGGTGGTCAGGGTGGAGGATGAGCCAGCTTCAGGAGGAGGGTGGCAGGGCCCTAGGGAAGGGAAGGACCAGCCCAGGAGTTGAGTATAAATAGCCCCTGACCCAGCTGCGAAGGCCTGGCAGGGTCCTCTGCCCTCCCCCTCACCAGCTGCCAGTGCCAGGCAGGTCTCTATCCCCCTTGGGAGCCTGGCCATCGTCTCAGATCCTAAACGTAGGAACTTCCTCAGCGGAACCAAGGAGTCTTGTCCTGTGTGTAGGCGGAAGCTCCGGATGCCGGGAGGTCTGGTGAGTGAGGGGCATCAGGCTGGTCCTTTGGAAGAGTTCTTCATTCCTTTCCTCCAGAATCAGCAAATACCTAGCATGTGCCTGGCCCTTTGGAAGGCCGAGTGGGCGTGTGTGTGTGTGTGTGTGTGTGTGTGTGTGTGTGTGTGTGTGATGGGGGAGGGACTGGGGAATAACTGGAGAACATACTACCTCTCTTCTTGGACACAGAGACCGGCACAGCCAGATGGAATTGGAAACAAATCAACTCAGCACTTTGGGATAAGAAGGTTTGAATTAGGTATAGGAAAGACTCAGGTGGAGGAGAGGTGACTTCTGTCTGGGAGTTCACAGAAGCCTTTAGAATGGTGGCGACCTAGGAATGAGGTTTCGAAGGATGAGCAGGATATTTCCTGGGGGCCTGGCAGCGGAGAGGTGCTCTGGGCCCAGGGCTCAGCATGCGCAAAGGTGTGGAAGTGTGAAACGGCCCCGCTGGAGTTGTTCAGCAGGCTAGGCAAATCCGTCAAAGCCACGCGCACTTCAGCACAAAGAATCCAGGAGCATGAGACTCACTGTGCCACCTCCCTCAGTGGAACGTGTACTTCAATAATGGGGAATAGGAGTGGCGAGTTAATGTGTCCGCGATGGTGGAATTTCAGCAATGTGGGGGCAGGAGGCTCAGGGTGGGGGTGGCCGGGCATGTTTGGGGGAGGGCAGCCATCCTGCAGAAATCAGTCCCATGGCCACTGCCTCATTAGTCTCTGACACCGGCCCAGGAGCTAAGCCCCATTGCCAGAGGCCTTGCTAATTACTCGCAGGATGTCCCCATCTGAACTGAAGCCTTTGAATGGAGCATCCTGAAAATGTCCTTTTGCCTGCACTCTTTGAGTGACCTTGAACCCTCAGCCAGATCACAGCTGTCTTTGTTCCGCCACCCCTGTGAGGACTGAGGTCTGATCCAGGCATCCTTCCCAGTGTTGGATGGGAAGGGGCTGAGATTTCTGATGTGTTCTACCAAGTCAGGGATGCAAGGATGGAAGAAATGAGGTTGGTGACAAGGCAGGGAACAAAGTGCTGGGGACAGCTCCAAACACACCGTAACCATAGCAACCACCATCTAGCAAGGGCTCCCCACGTGCCACACACTGGATTGTGTCACTTATTCCTCCTGTCATGTCTATTTTACTGATAAAGAAACTGAGGTATAGAGAAGTTAAGAAAATTGCTGAGATCAGCAGCTAGGAAGTGGTAGAGCTGGATGGGACCCTGGCACCATGGCTCCCAGGTCCACAGTTGGTGGGACCTGGGCAACAGGAAGGAGACAGGGTTTGGTGGAAAGAGGGAAAACAGCTCATCATGTCTGAGGCTCAGGAATTGTTCTCAGAGGACATCACACTGGAAGTCAGACAGACCCAGGGCTTGAATTCTGGCTCAGCCACTTCCTTGCATAAGTCACCCAACTTCTCCATGCCTGTTTCCTCATCTGTAAAACGGGGATGACAACGCTGACCTCTCAGAGTTGCTGTGAGGATTCAGTGAGATCATGTATTTGAAGTGTCTGGCACAGAGCAAGTACTACATAAATAGTTGTCATTAGTATTGCCAGTGTCCATGTAACTGCGGGGACGGAAGGAAATCCCCGTGGGGCAGAGGAGAGACTGTGTCTGCACAGCAGGAAGGGCTCAGTGGCGCCTCCTTCCTGGAGATGCCTGGGGAGCACTCTGGCCTTTGCGGCCAATCAAGCCATGCCAGGCAGTGTGCCAGAGCTCAGGTGCTCTGCTGGGCTGTGAAGACCCACCTGGGAGGAAGCAGGGAAGCCCTTGGAGAGCTGGGTGAGGAGCCGCCTTGCCAGCGTGGGCCCCCCGACTCCTCAGTCCCCTGAGCCAGCCGGCCTGGCTCTGTGGATATGGCTGTGTGGCCTTGCACAAGTTGCTCCTCTTTGATGGTCTGTGCTTTGTGCTTTTTCTTTTTCTTTATTTCTTTTTTTTTGAGATGAAGTGTCGCTCTGTCACCCAAGCTGGAGTGCAGTGGCGTGATCTTGGCTTACAGAAACCTCCACCTCCCAGGTTCAAGCGATTCTCCTGCCTCAGCCTCCTGGGTAGCTGGGATCACAGGCGTGAGCCACCTGGCCTGGTCGGCCTCTGTTTTTCATCTGTATAATGGGCTTAGTGCTCCCTTAGGGCTCCGCCTGTGGGTTCCGCTGTTGGACCAGGGCTCGGCCTCCAGTTTAGCTTGAGGGTGCCCAGGCCTGCAGAAGGTATAAAGCAAGGGCTGGGAGAGTGGGAGGAAGGAGGAGGCAGGAAGGGCAACGGGAAGGGGAGGAGGAGGGCAGAGGAAGGGTCTCTGAGTGCCTCTCACTCCTGCCTCAGCTCCTCGCTGCAGTGGTCCTGCATAGGGCTTTGGGTCCCAAACACCAGAGGAAGGAGCGGGGACAGTCCAGCCTTCTTCCCTGTATCTTGCTCCTGAGCTGCCCATCTAGGATGGTGCAAGGCCAAGTTGTCTGCACTGAACCCTCCCTCAGTTTCCCCTCCAGTGATTGCAGGGCTGTGGGGACAGCTGGCACAGCAGGACTGGACGTGCTGCTCAAGAGCATGGGAGGGGCAGCCTGAGCCCGGAGGGAGGCTCAACGGGGACATTTGCAGCCCTGCAGACAGGGCAGGGTACCAAAAAGCCTTAAGCAAGCTCATTTACTCTCTAAACCTCAGTTTCCTCATCCAGGAGATAGTGATGTTCTTCACGTTCGGGAATTGATCAGAAATGTTGCCTATAAAGTGCCTGGCAAGCAGTAACAGTTGCTAAATGGCAGATGTTTGACTTGGCCCTGCCTCCAGCCCAGAAGTTTTGTGTACTAAAAAGTACACAAAAAAGCTGAACCCTGCCCCATGGGGTCTTCTCCCAGGCCCTCTTTCCGAGGCTTTTGCTCATCGCTTTTTGTGGGAAACTTGACTTAGGCCAATGCTGGACCAAAGCCTTGGTCAGTGCTGGACACATTGGGAGAGGAGATGGGCCCCTTCTTCCAGCTCACACTGCCCCTGGTCATACAGCAGATTGCAATTGTCCTTGAAGGTCACTGACACTCACGGGTCATTTTCTCAGGTTCTCCCACAAAATGTCATTTCTGCTGTTACTGTGCTGAGGGGAGGGAACGGAAAAGTATCAATTCCAACCTTGGTTTTCTAGTATTTTAAACTCTTCTGCCCCACCTCATAAGGTCATTCTTTCTGTCGCTGACTCATTATAAAACCTGAGAGAGTTGATGGAATATTGATTGAAAATTGAGGGGCAGAGGAATGGAGTGAATTGACCAGTCACTTGGTGTTGGGTGTGGGCAGTGAGATCTGCGATCTCCCTTCTGACTCTGTACGAAACTTGTTTCGAAACGAAGCCAAGCTCCAGTCTCTCATGAGAAAAGAGGTGGAGCTCTAGAAACTTTTAGGGAACTGGAAAGATGGTCATGGAGGCCCTGGTAGACAAAGGGCTTGGTGCAAGCCAGTGATTCCTTGGGCAGACTCTGGGAGGCTCTGGGCTGGGCTGGCAGCATCGTGGGGAAGAGGCTGAGGGCATTGCCAAGGGTGGTGTGTGTGTGTGCGCGCGCGCTCACGCACACGTGCGTGTCCCATGAGTCACCGGAAGTGTCCATGTGGCCTCGGTATCCTGGACTGCCTTGGAAATTGCCCACCCTGATCTCTTCAATGCCCGTTAGGGAAGCTGGACCCAGAACCTGGAAAGGACTGGATCTGGGCCCCAAATACCATCTTTCTAGCCCAAACCTCTTTTCATGGCTTTGCATTGCCCCCATGGGCCCCCACAAGCAGTTTCTGCTGGTCCCATCCCCCTGCAAGCTGGATACAGCCAGAGGGCTGACTTGCCTGGGTCAGAGCTCTGCGCTTTGAGGGGTGGCACACTCCCGAGGTCAAAGGTAGCACATTCAGATGCCAGGGCACAGGCCCTCTGCCTCTCCACCTACGCCAGGGAGTTCACAAAGCGTCCATGGAGCCTAGGATGGGCTCTGCGCTTTGTGCCCGCAGTGTCACTACCCTCTGTCTGCCTGCAGGTCCCTGGCCCTGGGCCAGCAGTACACATCTCTGGGCTCACAGCCCCTGCTCTGCGGCTCCATCCCAGGCCTGGTCCCCAAGCAACTGCGCTTCTGCCGCAATTACATCGAGATCATGCCCAGCGTGGCCGAGGGCGTGAAATTGGGCATCCAGGAGTGCCAGCACCAGTTCCGGGGCCGCCGCTGGAACTGCACCACCATAGATGACAGCCTGGCCATCTTCGGGCCCGTCCTCGACAAAGGTACTGCCTCAGGGCTGAGGGGGACAGGGGTAAAGGCATGGGTGGGGGGAGGGATCAGGACTGTATGCCCTTCCACCCCAGTAAGGGTGCCTCTTCTCTGAAGCCAGGGTCCCTCTGGGAGGGTGATAAATTTGGTTGCATAGCTGCCACACCTTCCCAGGCGCTGCTGGGGGCTGGGCCGCCTTGAGATGCGCCAGGATCCTGAGGTTTGAGGGCCGACACCAAGAAGGCCACAGACTTCCTTCCTGGCTTTTGCACAGTGGGAGCCTCAGGCTCCCGCTGTGGACATTTGTGACATTTTCCCAATGCTGTGTTAAGTGCTATGCAAATACCGCTTTGGGGTGGGACTGAGAGCATTGCCACCCCCAGGTCCCTCCCATCTAAAAAGTCCTCAGGAGCCGAGGAAGCTGCTTGGTGCTGTCATAGCATTGCGTTGCCCCCCAAGAGCCCCTCTGGGTTTCTGTTCATCCTCATGCACTGTCAGCTGGATACGCCCAGGAATCATGGTGGGGCTAGAGGGTGCACTGGCCTCTGGGTAACTTTCCAGCAATCTTGCAGCCCGGGAGTCTAACTGGCTGTACCTCAAGTGGACAGGGAACCACGTGATTTGACTTTGAACCTGGAGGCCCTGGGAGGGAGGCTAAGTGGGACAACTGCTCCCAAGAAGGGGACTTGGGGGCTCACGGACTGGGTGGAAGATGGGCAGCTCTTTGTGGAACGGTAGTGTCCAGGAATTTAACGATCCCGGCTGGGGGGGCCATCGCCAGAGTTGCTCTGCCACCCAAACTGCTGAGCCTAGCCCTCCCTCCTATTAGAAGCTAGGGAATTAATGGGAGCTGCTTGTACAGCCAGAAAGAAAAGGGATCTGACATTCGGGTGAAGGGGTGGGGTGCTGGGTGGGGTGGGGGGAAACTGACCACCCCCATTTTAGAGTGCAGTTCTCCTTTACCGGTGCCTCAGGTGCAGAGGGTCTGTCCCACCTACAGGCAAAGTGCGGGCTATTGTCATGGGACAGGAGGATAATTAGCAAATCAATGGATGATGATTCTGTTTACGCTTCTATTACCAAAACTAATTATTCCTTGTTGACATAAAAGATTTGGCCTCTTAATTGGGGCCAAGTGGCGGCGGTTTGCATTTCAAACTCGATCTTGTTGGTGTGTTGGTCTCAGCGCTTTCCGGTGCCCCTTCTCGGGCCAGGTAGCGCTGGATCAAACAGCTTGCGTCTAGACGCACTCCCCAAAAGCGAGTCACCTCTGATCGCTCTTCCCGTCTCCGGCCCAGAGCCAGGGGAAAGCGGGTCTGGGTGCGCTGCCCATTCACTCCGCGTTGAACGTTTTAAGTCACCGCCGTAGGTTCTGGCACACGCCCCGGTCCCTAGAGGGCCCGAGGACAGGTTTGGGTTGCGGCGGGAGGGGCGATGTGTGCCCGAGAGTTTAGGAATTTGCTGGTGGCAGCGAGGAGAGCATCTCGGAAGACGCCGCGAGCGCATACGCGCCCCAGTCGGTGCCCAGAGCCCGGGCCTTGAACCCAGGTTCGCGCCCAGCTCCGGCTCCATGTTTGCACCCCGCCCCCGGCGAGTCCCTCCACCCCAGCCGCGTGGACGGCCAAGGGTTAATCTCTGCCCCCCGCTTTGAGACCCGGGGAGCAGGGGCTCTGGCAGCCCGGGGCGCGCGTCTTCCGCGAGTCTGGGGGCGGCGGGGTCGGCGGCCGGAAGGGGCGAGGCGCGGCGGCGGCGCGGTTGGCCCTAGGCGCTTCCCCGGGCTGGGCTGGGCGGGGCGGGGGCGGGGCGGGGGCGGGGGCGGGCGCCGGAGGGGCCGGGGCGGCCTGAAAAGCGCCCGAGCGCCGCCCCCCACCGCGCGGCCCGGGCCCCGCGCCCGCTGCGGTCGCAGTGCCATTCACACGCCCTCTGGCCATTCGGCGCGGCGCGGGGGCGGGGGGCGCCGCTTCAATGGGGATTTCGCGGCCCGGCGCCGGGGCCGGGGGCGCGGCCCGGCCGCGGGAGCCGCCCGTTGCTACGCGGTGGCGGCCGGCCCGGCGGCCCGGGCCCGGCGGCCGCATTATGCGGGTAATGCGGTGTGACACCGCGCGAACAAAGGCGGATTGAGCGGCCCAGCGGGCCCCACCGGACGGGGAAGGCACAGCGGGGCTGTCAGCGCCGCTCCCAGGCTAATCCCCGCCCCGCCCCCGCCGCCCCCGCGTTCCAGGGGCTGGGAACCCAGCGCGGCCCGGGGCCCAGGCGCCGCTGCTGCCGCGGGCCGACCGGAAACGAGGGGCGCCTGCCCTCGTCCCCTCTTCCCCGGGGCGCCCCGAGGGCTGGGGCGGCTGGGATTGGGGCGAGTGAGCGGCGCGGCGGGGACCCTGGGGCCGGGAGCACAATTGGACGCGGGACCTCGGGCCCCGTTGCCGCAGTCCTAGGTCGGCCTTGGCAGCGCAGGCGCGGGGCGCGGGCGGCACCGGCTCTGCACTCTCCACCCTCCCGTCGGTGGAACTGGGACGGGCCCCTCTGTAGGTGGCGCAGGAGGGCGTGGGGGCCGCGGAGAGCGGCCGCGGGAGCCACGAGGGGTCCCGGGTTTCCTTCTTGCAGCTCTCGCCCCACAGCCCAGGAGAGGAGGCGGGCTCCTGGCTTCTAAATAAATTTGGTCACATTTATGACCAATTTTGCCGACTAGGCCGGCCCGGTGTTTCGCAGCCTGTGCCAGGTGGCGGGTCATCTCCGGCTCCGGGGTCCTGCCGTGAGGAGAGAGATGGTTGGGCTGCAGGTCTTACAGGCCTTGTCCTACCTAATCGTCAATGTCCGCATCTATAAGATGAGTAAAACTTTCTATGTGAATGAAGCACATGCAGAGATGATGACTGTTGTGAGGAGGTTGGAGCACACCCCTGACAGTCTCCCCTTGCCCTGCGCTGGACCCTGGGATAGAACCAGGGGAATTGCCCCGTGTCTCTACCCTTCTGGGTGGGGCTTGGCCGTGTCTGGGCGTGAGGGCAGGAGAATGGGGATGGGGAGACTGAGGCACGGGCCATTACCCTCCTGGTGAGAGGCGCTAGGGGCAGAGGGAAGCCGTGTCCATTTTTTTACAAAAAGGGCGACAGAGACCAAGAAAATGAGAGGGGTCGCCCCTATGCATCCAGGTGCGGAAGGGGTGGGCCTGGGCAGGTTGAGGCTGTAGATTCCCAGGCCTCCCTCCTCGCAGACCTGGAGCTCACTCAGGCGTGGGAGGGCTAAGGCCTGTGCTGGGTGGTCTCTGGACTTCGGGAAGGTGGAGGGCAGGGGGTGTGTGACCAGCTCAGAAGTGGCTTCTGTTAAGGTTGCTGCCTTATCTCTGCAGCAACCTGCCAGAGCTTTGGTGTTGGCCCCTGTTTCTAACAGGCACTGCTCTGCCCTGTGGCATTTGAGGCCCTGGGCTAATCAGTTAGCAGCCTCAGCCTGGGGCCTCAGTTTGCTCATCTGTGAAGTGGGGATACCCAACTGGGTCTAAACCAGCCAAAGAGGGTGGCGAAGCTGCCTCCCTCTTGCCTCAGGGCTGGTGAGCTCTTCAACTCTTCCTGGTCTCCTTCCCCTAACGTCCTGGCCTGGGAGGTGGAGGCAGGGCAGGTGCTCCCAGGCCGGGTCCTGAGTGCTGCCTCCCCACGGCCTCCCCGCAGCCACCCGCGAGTCGGCCTTCGTGCACGCCATCGCCTCGGCCGGCGTGGCCTTCGCCGTCACCCGCTCCTGCGCCGAGGGCACCTCCACCATTTGCGGCTGCGACTCGCATCATAAGGGGCCGCCTGGCGAAGGCTGGAAGTGGGGCGGCTGCAGCGAAGACGCTGACTTCGGGGTGTTAGTGTCCAGAGAGTTCGCGGACGCGCGTGAGAACAGGCCGGACGCACGCTCGGCCATGAACAAGCACAACAACGAGGCGGGCCGCACGGTGAGCCAGGCTGCCCTCCCCCAACCCTGCAGGGAGCCCCCCCCCCGCTCTTCCCCTCCGGAGCTGGCCTGGCCCCCACCCCACCCCTTCCGGCAGCCCTGTGGGTCGCGGACTCCTTTTCCCCTTGGCCAGGCTTGGCCCCCTCCCCACCCCACAGCCACTTCGGCTGTCCACCCTCCTTCCTCCTTGGGCAGTTGGGCAGTTCCTGGACTCCACCCCACCCGGGATGAGTCGGCCTGGGAGCATGGCCACCCCGTGGGATCAGGTACCACCCGCCCATCCTGTGCACCTTGGCACGCAGTGTAGGGCTGCCAAGTCCTGGGAACCTGGCTCTCAATTCAGCCTCCACGCCCTTACTGTGCTTGTATGATCTAGGGTGAGTCACAGTAAGTTCCCAGCCTCAGTTTCCCCATGTGTTAAACGGAGATAACTCCTATTTCTTTTTTATTTTTATTTTTTGAGACGGAGTCTCGCTCTGTCGCTCAGGCTGGAGTGCAGTGGCTTGATCTTAGCTCCCTGCAATCTCCACCTCCCGAGTTCAAATGATTCTCCTGCCTCAACCTCCCAAGTCGCTGGGATTACAGGCGTCTGCCATCACACCAGCTAATTTTTGTATTTTTGGTAGAGACGGGGTTTCGCCATGTTGGCCAGGCTGGTCTTGAACTCCCGACCTCAGGTGATCCTCCCGCCTCGCCTCCCAAAGTGCTGGGATTACCACCGCGCCCGGGCAACAACTCCTATTTCATACGCTGTGAGAAGTGGACGTGCTGTCTGCCTGTGCTTGGGGTGTGAAGGGGGAGGGAAACATGGTCCTATTCTTTAGGTCTTACCTCAGTCCCCATCAGTTCTCTTCTTGGCACAGAGGAGTAGAGAAGGCTGGAGGGAAGGGGGTGGGCAGGGGCAGAGAGGGAAGGCCCGGATGTGCCCCCTCATGAGGTCAGTCTGGGGGCCAGCTGCCACTCCTCTCCCCCAGACTATCCTGGACCACATGCACCTCAAATGCAAGTGTCACGGGCTGTCGGGCAGCTGTGAGGTGAAGACCTGCTGGTGGGCGCAGCCTGACTTCCGTGCCATTGGCGACTTCCTCAAGGACAAGTATGACAGCGCCTCAGAGATGGTAGTAGAGAAGCACCGTGAGTCCCGAGGCTGGGTGGAGACCCTCCGGGCCAAGTACTCGCTCTTCAAGCCGCCCACCGAGAGGGACCTGGTCTACTACGAGAACTCCCCCAACTTTTGTGAGCCCAACCCAGAGACAGGTTCTTTTGGCACAAGGGACCGGACTTGCAATGTCACCTCCCATGGCATTGATGGCTGTGATCTGCTCTGCTGTGGCCGTGGCCACAACACGAGGACGGAGAAGCGGAAGGAAAAATGCCACTGCATCTTCCACTGGTGCTGCTATGTCAGCTGCCAGGAGTGTATTCGCATCTACGATGTGCACACCTGCAAGTAGGGCACCAGGTAGGGCTCCGGGAAGGTGGGGGAGGCTGGGAGCCTGGGCGCAGGGAATGGGGTTGTTTGCTCATCTCTTCTTCTTGACGACCCCCTTCTGTTGCTGAGCTATCCAAGACACACAAGTTCCCACAGTCAAAATAGGAAGCCAGGATTTTTCAAGCTTCCATGAGAATGGTCCTTGGGCAGAGACTTGGTGGATTGCACAAAGCACAGATAAAAACCCAGTGTTGGCTGGGTGCAGTGACTCACGCCTGTAATCCTAGCACTTTGGGAGGCTCAGGTGGATGGATCACCTGAGGTCAGGAGTTTGAGACCGGCCTGGCCAATATGATGAAACCCTGTCTCTACTAAAAATACAAAAATTAGCCAGGCGTCGTGGCAGGTGCCTGTAATCCCAGCTACTCGGGAGGCTGAGGCAGGAGGAGTGCTTGAACCTGGGTGACGGAGGTTGTAATGAACTGAGATTGCACCACCGGACTCCAGCCTGGGCGACAGGGGGAGCCCAAAAAAAAAAAAAAAAAAAAAAAAAAAAAAAAACCAAAAAAACACAACAACAACAAAAACAAAATCCAGTGTGTGCACATTAGCTACCAGCAATTTATTAACATTTTTACACAAGTTAGTAAGTTATGAGCCAGATCAAATTTTTGCATAGCCACTAGCTGTCATTCTTGAGCATTCTGTGGAGCTGTGGGGTTGGAAGCTGGGAGGCCTGATGTCTGGTCCTAACTTTGTCAGTAACTTTCTGTTCTTTCACTTTTCTGGGCCTCAGCTTTCTTACTATAAAGTGGTGAGGGTGTTGGGGGGTGGGGGCAGTTTAAATACCTCAAGCGGAGAGCCGAAATGTCTCCTCTACCCCTGAGGCAGAGTCAGTGTGCATCCACCTTGAACTTAGAGGGCAAGTTCTTGCACAAGCATAAATCTTACCGACCTCAGGGAGGTGGGTGGCGGGAAGCGGCATATAAACCCATATCCTGACAGATCTGAAGCTTGGGTGGAGTGGGGAGCACTCTCACCAAGTTTATGGATGATGACGGGGAGCGGGAGGGATTCAAGTTCAGAGTGGCTGGGATGAGTAATCAAAGGATCAAAGGCTGGTGGATTTTGTTCCCAAGCTTCCCAGAGGTGGCCTGCCTGGGAGGCGCTATGCACTGGCCCTGGGTTTCACAGCACCCCGGGATAGGTCAGCATGGATGAGTAGTAGTCCTGGACCCCAGGAGTGGAAGGTTTTTGAGGCTGGGGTGCCCTCTCCTCCTTTTCTCTCCCCTGAGAAGGAGCCTAGTGTGTCGAGGCATGAGCATGGGTGTTGGAATTAGGCCCTGCCGTGCTCCAGCTCCTACCACTTGCCAACCGTGTGACCCAAGCAAGAAATTCCTCATAGAGCTGGTTCCTCATCTGTCGTGCTCCCCAGAGGTGCTGTGAGGGACAAATGAAAGGACCCTGGGGACAGGGCTTGGTTAATTGGGAAGCACTTCCCTGCTGGGTCATTGTTGGCTGGGGTGGTGCTGGGGGACAGCAGTCTGTGAAAAGGTAGAGTCCCCCCTCGGTGATGCAGTTCCGCAGGGCACCTCTGAGCTGCTGGCACATGTCTGTGCCATAGGGAGTAGGGGAGGGAAGTGGACGGGCCTCTCTTGAGATATGGGAGGTACCTGACATCATGGAGAAGAGCTCTGGCTGAGGGGCGACTCACTCAGCCCATCTAGGAAGCCCCTCGGTGCAGCTCAAGTTCTGTCCTGGTGGGGACAGTTCGGAAAGGCAGCAGGTGGCACTGCCTTTCTTGGTGTCTGAACAAAAGCAGTGTGGGGAGTGGGAGAGGACGAAGGTGAGTCCAGTGGCTCCACTCGTCCGCTCAGCTGTCTGGCCTGCGAGTGCCAGTTTCCTCCTCTGTTCAGTGGTGGTGACAGTGGCAGCCCAGCAGAACTTTTTTTTTTTTTTTTGGAGACTGAGTTTCGCTTTGTCGCCCAGGCTGGAGTGAAGTGTGCGATCTCGGCTCACTGTGACCTCCGCCACCTGGGTTCAAGTGATTCTCCTGCCTCAGCCTCCCAAGTAGCTGGGATTATTATAGGCGCCCACCACCATGATCGGCTAATTTTTGTATTTTTAGTAGAGACGGGTTTCGCCATGCTGGCCAGGCTAGTCTTGAACTCCTGACCTCAAGTGATCCACCAGTCTTGGCCGCCCAAAGTGCTGGGATTACAGGCGTGAGCCACCGCGCCCAGCCAGAATCAGTACTCTTCATCAGCCCTCTTTCTCCCCATTTCTGAAATGGACAATGAATGTTTTTTTTTTTCCTCAATCTTATGTAAAATGCTACATAAATAAGGTTTCAAGATGCTGTGGTCCAAGTGGTTTCTACCCTGAATGCCTTCTCTGTGGAAGCTCGGGAGGCCTCACTCTGTGACCAGTGGAGGACACTCTTCCGACATGGTGCCCTTTTGATGAACACTCCCAGGCCAGCTCTACTGCCTCACTGAACCCTGGCTTCTTCATTTGTGAACTGGGGATGAGAACTGTATTCTGTGTAGGGTTGTCCTGTGGACTGGAGACCTGGCACATGAAGGGCCTGGCCCGGGGCCCAGGTGCTCAGAGGATAGCCAGCCACAGAGGCTCCTGGGCCAAGCAGAGCTGACCTCCCAGAGCCACCTCTGCAGGCGAGCGCCCTGCTCTAGAGCAATGGGCTCAGGCTTGGCCGAGACTCCGCTACTCCCTGCCGACGCTGTAGGCAAGACGGGAGCCTGCGGGACGCACTGGCGGGGATGGCAGGGGACAGAGTCTTTAGCTGTTCTCTTGGCTTCCCCGACAGTCTTGGCAGTGCAGGCAGGAGAGAGAAGCGAGTCCCAGAGCAGGCCCCGGGCCTTCCACACGGCGAGGAAAGAACCCCTGTCAAATGGCTTGTGTCCTTCCTTTGTGGGGAAAACACCTTTTCTGTAGCTTTCTGTAGCTTTTACCCAGTGTCTCTGGCTAACCATTGATTTGGTGCCTTACAAGTGCCAGATTGATTCCTCGTCACTCTGCTGTTGTGAACATGGTGAGCTGGAAAGGTTCCGGCAAGAGTCAAGTGGCCTGGCTGTGCCCACGTCCTGGATCTGTTACTACCTTGCTGAGAGACCTTGGATGTGTCCCTTCAATCTGGCTGAGCCTGTTTCTGCCTCTGTAAAGTAGTCTTACCGTGGCCTCGTCAGCCCCTAGAGAGCTGGGGGTTGACTGGGAATGCTTCAAACCCTTTGTGAGATATGACTATGCAAATGAATAAAATGAGCACACTGCTGCTCCAATGGGAAGGAATTGTTCATAATTAAGTAGGCTTTCTCCCATTTGGACAGCTCATTATCAAGCTATTTAGTGCGGTACAAAAACACAGTGCATGCCTGGCGTGAGCCCAGCACAGCAGTTCACTCGGAGTTGGGGACTGGGCCCTTGGCGGGGCATTGTTTCTCCCATCCTGAGTGACCTGCTCCTGGGCTTCCTGTTGTCCAAGGCCCTCAGCTAGAGGTGGGGGAGGTAGAATTTCCATCCCATTCTGTGAACTCAAAAGCCCTGCTTCTCCTGTGAATCATGCAACCTCCCTCAACAGTAGGCCCAAAGCACAGAGGTCAGCTTGGAGAAGCCACCCAAGTCCTCATCACCTCTGAGCATCAGGGACATGTTCAGCTTCATCAGCAGCCTTTGATCTTTGAACCCCAATGGGTGGTCTCTGGGAACGGAATTATGTTTCTAATTCTTCCTCTTTATTTTCCCCAAGGGCGCTGGGAAGGGGTGAAGTGTGTGGCTGGGCAGATTCAGCGAAGTCTCATGGGAAGCAGGACCTAGAGCCGGGCGCAGCCCTCAGCGTCAGACAGCAAGGAACTGTCACCAGCCGCACGCGTGGTAAATGACCCAGACCCAACTCGCCTGTGGACAGGGAGGCTCTCCCTCTCTCTCATCTTACATTTCTCACCCTACTCTGGATGGTGTGTGGTTTTTAAAGAAGGGGGCTTTCTTTTTAGTTCTCTAGGGTCTGATAGGAACAGACCTGAGGCTTATCTTTGCACATGTTAAAGAAAATAAAAATGAAAAAAAAATTCGACTCCAACAGAATAGGCTGGGCTAATGTGAGCTCTCGGCCTGGCAGTCAAGATATCAGCATGGGCAAGGTTCTGTTTCCAAACTGCTGCTTCTGGTGACATTCCAAGATGCCTGTGAGGTGGGAGTCAGGAAGTAGGGTGCACCCCTGCAGTCTCCTTTTCTTGGTCTACTCCCATTCAAATTTGAGCTAATTTCTCATTCAGATAAAAGCCATAGGTTTAGCTAGGATGAAGTGGTAGGGAGGTCCGCAGCAGTTGTTAGAGTAGGATTTGGAGTTTGGAAGAACTGGCAGCTCAGGGTGGCCTGGTCAGCCATTTGAAGAGCAGCTGTGTGTTGTTCTGTCTCATTTTCTCTATAACCCTGTTCTGCACGAGAGGCAGTCAGATCTCAAAATCTTTTTCTACCATTCTGCAGTTTCCACCGTCAATGCAGTTCTTTTTTTTTTTTTTTTTTGTGGTAGTGGACGTTGTAAATAGGTTATGTAAGGGGGCAAGTCTTCTCCAGCTCAAATGGCTTCCTAAATAAAGAAGCAGTATCTTCGGAAGGGGCCATTCAGTCCTTCCCAGCCCTGCTCACCTGCAGATTCTGTGTACAAATACTCCAGGCAGAGCAGCTGGACTCCAGGTCACCTTAGTATAAGTTAGACAAAGAATCCATGAGGGAGTAGCAATCGATTCCTGAAATTCCAACCTTGTGACTAGCAGATGGGAAGGATGAAAACCATCCGTTTGTTTCGTCTCCAGTACGGACCCATCTTACTGTGTCCTTTCCTCTCTGGGGCCAATGTGAGTAAACACGGACAGAGTTCTTTCCCCCAGCTGCTCCTCCCTCACCTGCATGCTGAGATAGCTTCCACCCATGCAGTTCCCAAGGGTCTGGATTAGAAGTTCAAAGGGGAACCAGCAGTCACGTACTCCCTCGGGTGAAGCAGCTCATGGCTGAGTTCTCCCTGGGGCATACTGGTCCAGCCAAGGGTCCTAGAGAAAGCTAGCAAAAGGGAGGCACATGGATTTCACAGTACGAATCAGTTCAACAACTGTCTTAGGGAGAATCAGAAAGAAGAGATGCAGCAGGGGAATGAGCAGAACAAAGGTTTTTCTTTCTCCCCCTTCTCTCTGGGGTCTACCTGAGCCTGACCTAAAATACCGGGGCAGCGATCTCCCAGCTGGTGCAGGCGGGCCTGCCAAGGCGGCCGTCCAGGAGCCCGCCTTCACTCCTAAATCTGCTGGCCACAAGCCCTGCTAAAGATACACATCTCCCCACCTCCGCCGAGTCTGAAATGCCCCTCCCCATCTCACCTTAGACTGAAAAGTTTTAAATCATGTCAACTGGATAATGCTTGCTTTATGTGAGAATACTTCAGCAGAATGGATACGAATTTTCAAAACAATCTTTTCATATCTATGTATTCTATATTAAAAGTGATAAAGTCATGTTTCTGGGGCGTATTCAAGTAGCTGACAAGTAATTATTTAATAATAGTACATGAGTCCATTGTAATGATTCTCGCCGTAGTCAGGTAATAGTATCCAACCGAAATTTCCTACCAACCTGCTGTATCCAAAGTTTTGTAAAAAGTTGTAGAAGTTGTTGATCTTTTTGATTTTATATTCAAAAAGTCTCTTTTTATAAATATTATTTATTATACAATGTATATACCTTTGAGTTAACTAAGATTATATATTATATAAATATATATATATTTGGAGAAAATATATTTCATCATGCAGTTTTTTTCTGTTAAGTCATTAAAGAGAAGGTAAACAAACCTAAAATGGATACATTGTACCCTGTGTGGAGTTTCCAGATTAATGCTCAGGAGGTCAAGGATATGAGATTCTGAACATAATGGCCTCAGCTAATTAAATGACCAAGTGAAGGTCATTTCCTCTTTTCTCTAAGCAAGATCGTCAGACATGTCACAGACAGTGGGTCTGATATACCATAGGACATTCTTAAGTTAACTTCTAACAATGAATTTCCAGTTTTAGAAAACAACAATGTGGGTACTAATTCATTTCACAGACTCAAGTATTTTCCATGTACAAATTAATGTCACAGGCACTCCTAAAAGATGTGGCCCAAGGCCAGCAGACCGCAGGGGTGGCCACTGCCTTAATCCCCTCCTCACCATGTTTTCAACTCCATTTAATGGGAAAATAGGATTTTCTCTATTGAAAATGAAACTTGACTGAAAATGGTCTGTCCCCTGCTCGCTCCACTGTGAGAGCTAAGCCGTAGAAGAGGTAGGTTGGTCGACAAGAAGAAAGGGTGTGCCCTGGGCTGGGGGCTGTCTGGAGCAAGTGTCATTTGAAGTTGGGTTTGGGTTTAGGTAGAAAGGGCCTGCCAGTGGGCATGCTCTGGGGACGGGCACCTTCTCAGACTGCCGCTTCACAGGACCCAGTGGAAGCTCACAGGTTATGCCTTCTCAACAATGAGATACCACAAGTTGGTTTTATGACAACAGACACTCCTTTAGTTTTCAGACCTACCCATAAAATGTCACCTTTGGTTTATTCGGCACATTATTTCAGAGAATGACAAAAATGTTTTTTCTTTCTCTTTCTCCCGATCTACTCAATTAGGAACAAATCTTACCTCACTACAAAGAGAAATAATGAGAACAGGCTGGGTGGGGTGGCTCATGCCTGTAATCCCAGCACTTTGGGAGGCCGAGGTTGGCGGGGGCGGGGGGGGATCACTTGAGGTCAGGAGTTCGAGACCAGCCTGGCCAACATGGTGAAAGCCCGTTTTTACTAAAAATACAAAAATTAGCAGCTGGGCGTGGTGGTGCATGCCTATATCCCAGCTACTCGGGAGGCTGAAGCAGGAGAATCACTTGAACCTGGGAGGCGGAGGTTGCAATGAGCTGAGATCGCACCACTGTACTCCAGCCTGGGCAACAAGGCGAGACTCCATCTCAAAAAAAAAAAAAAAAAAAAAAACAGGAAAATAAAGCTATGAGCCACCTATGGTGGAGGCGGGCTGCTCTGCGCTGCATTCAGACCTCTGACCTGAGGTTAGGGATAGCCACCAGATGTTCATGCATTGTTTTGCCCATGATGTGTCTTCAGCCCCTGAAAAGCTGAACCCACAAAAACTGTTACGCTTCAGCTGTACAACGAATTGGACGCGTACAGGATACAGATCTCCTCTACATCTTACGGTCTGGTCATTTTTTTTTTTTTTTTTTGAGACGGAGTCTCGCTCTGTCCCCGGGCTGGAGTGCAGTGGCCGGATCTCAGCTCACTGCAAACTCCGCCTCCCGGGTTTACGCCATTCTCCTGCCTCAGCCTCCGGAGTAGCTGGGATTACAGGCGCCCGCCACCTCGCCCGGCTAGTTTTTTTTGGTATTTTTTAGTAGAGATAGGGTTTCACAGTATTAGCCAGGATGGTCTCGATCTCCTGACCTCGTGATCCGCCCATCTCGGCCTCCCAAAGTGCTGGGATTACAGGCTTGAGCCACCGCGCCCGGCCCCAGTCTGGTCATTCTTATTTCATTTTGACTTTTTATTTTACTTTTGCATAAAGCTAATGAAGGTTGACTACACCTTTTCTGAAATGCTTGGGACCAGAAATGTTTCAGACTTTGGAAGATTTGCATATATACAATGAGGTATCTTGAGGATGGGACCCAAGTCTAGACACGAAATTAGTTTGTTTCATAGGCACCTTACACACATAGCCTGAAGGTAATTTTATAAAATATTTTTAATAATTTTGTGCATGAAACAGTTTTGACTGCATTTTGAATTTTGATTGCTGTCACACAAGGTCAGGTGTGGAATTTTTCACTTGTGGCATCCTGTCGGTGCTGAAAAGTTTTAGATTTTAGAGCACTTCAGATTTTGGATTTTTAGATTAGGGATGCTCAACCTGAACTTACCTATCCCAGCATTCTGGGTACTTTTTCCTTTGTTTTTTTTTTTTTTGAGATAGGATCTTGCTCTGTTGCCCAGACTGGAATGCAGTGGTGTGATCATGGCTCACTGCAGCCTCAACTTCCTGGGCTCAAGTGACCTCCTACCTCAAGCTCCCATGTAGCTGGGACCATAGGTCATGTGTCACCATGCCCAGCTAATTAAAAAAATTTTTTTTTAGAGATGAGGTCTTGCTATGTTGCTCAGGCTGGTCTTGAACTCCTAGCCTCAAGTGATCCTCCCACCTCGGCCTCTCAAACTGTTGGGATTACAGGCATGAGCCACCCCATCTGGCCAGTCCTTTTTCAATCAATTAAGATTGCCAAATATTTACATGGCCCATATTCATACTAATGAAGACCATTTGTAATCCTATAATTAATCATAGTTTTTAATTTTTTTTTTTTTTTTTTTTTTGAGGCAGAGTCTCACTCTGTCAACCGGGATGGAGTACTGTGGCCGGATCTCAGCTCACTGCAAGCTCCGCCTCCCGGGTTCACGCCATTCTCCTGCCTCAGCCTCCCGAGTATGGGAATACAGGCGCCCGCCACCTCGCCCGGCTAGTTTTTGTATTTTTTAGTAGAGACGGGGTTTCACCGTGTTAGCCAGGATGGTCTCGATCTCCTGACCTCGTGATCCGCCCGTCTCGGCCTCCCAAAGTGCTGGGATTACAGGCTTGAGCCACCGCGCCCGGCAGTTTTTAATTTTTTAAGAGACAAGTGTCTATGTCACTCAGGAGTACAGTGGCATGATCATGACTTAACATGCCTTGACCCCCTGGGCTTAAATGATCCTCCTCGGCCTCCCAAGTAACTAGGACTCAGGCGCACTCCACCACGGTAATTCAAATCTTTTGTAGAGATGGGGTCTTGCTGTGTTGCCCACTGGTCTCAAACTCCTGGGTTCAGGGGGTCCTCCCACCTCAGCCTCCCAAAGTGTTGGGATTACTGGGTGAGCCACCACGCCCCGCCCAATCTTATTTGATGGTTAAGGAGAATACAGTTTATAGCTGTGCTTGAACCTGTAGTTTCCCCCATGTATAAATGCTTATAAACATCTAAACACAAGAGGACGTTGTTTAAAAATCTGAAAGAGACAACATAATGAGAAGATATCTTTCAAAGCAATATTACTTTATGAAGAAAGAAGGGAAGGAAAGCATGTGAGACAGTTCAAGGATGAGGGAATGAAGTACAAAGAAAGGTAGAAGGAAAGAAGGTAGGGAAAAAGCAGAAAAGCAAGGAAACATGATGGCGAGATGATTCTTGGTGTTATCTAATGCTGTCTCCTGTGGTGGCTCTGGACGTAGGGACATGTTCTCGTGTGTGTGGCTGGTCTGCACACGCGAGTGAGGTCAGTGCAGCTAAGCATTGCTGCTACACTGCCACTGTTACTCCCAAAACAGTAAGACAGAAGTTGTGTGGAGTATATGCTGGGAAAATTTCAAACATGATCCTTCCTTGGATCTTTTGTCTTCACCCACTTGGGATGCTTGCCCATCACAGGCACTATCTGCTGCATCTTAATGCCATGGTGCCCGTCCAGCACACACCCTTGTGGGCTCATCTCCAGGACCCAGTCTCAGTACGGCTTGCCAGCTGATGAGAAACTCTAGATTGCTTTGCAATAAATTCTGCAATTTACATGCTTTCTTGAACTCTCATACACACCCTTCCCCAGTCACTTAGACAGATGCCCAAGCTGGAGTGCAGTGGTATGATCTTGGCTCACTGCAACCTCTACCTCCCAGGTTCAAGCAATTCTCCTGCCTCAGCCTCCCAAGTAGCTGAGATTACAGGCATGAGCCACCACGCCCGGCTAATTGTGTATTTTTAATAGAGATGGGGTTTCACCATGTTGGTCAGGCTGGCATCGAACTCCTGACCTCAGGTGATCTGCCTGCCTCGGCCTCCCAAAGCGCTGGGATTACAGGTGTGAGACACCACGCCCGGCTGCCCCCAGTCACTTCTTTAAAGAGGCTATGGACCAAGTTGTCAGGCAAGGAAAATGAAATCCTGCTTTCACCTTCTGTGTTTGGGCTGGAGTGGTTGTTTATAGCTGACTCACTGTTTCAACAAGTCTGTTGATCAGGATTTGATTCTTGTACACACTTCACTCTACTCCATGATTTTGTGACTTGTTGCTGAAACTTTTAAAGGGGAGGCTGCAATTTTTAGGATATGAAAAGACAGCCTTAAAGTAAAAACACATTTCCGACTTTAGCCACAATTATGCAATTTTTCTGTGTGACATTGAAAAAAAAAATGTCCCAGTGAAGATGTACAAATTTAGAAAGGATAAAATAACCTCCTCTTTTGAGGTTTTGATCTCAAAAACATCTTCTGACAAAAAAATAGCCAGTTAACAATTTGCCCATAGATGAAGAAACCTAAGGCAGCAGCTAGCTGGAGTCTCCTTTGCTTCTTCACAGGCCATTCTGTAATCTCATACGCTCTGCTCTACAGCACTGGCTTTGAAGAATATTTGGGCAGCTTCAAGAACCCGCCTTCTCAAGGCTATGCAGGGACCAGGTCGGCCTCAGGGTCCTCCTCCCAGGAACTCCCGTTGTGGAAGTTCTTGAAGCTGGCCTCTTCCCCACAGGGCCTTGTGGATTTTCTGAGCTGCCTCCTGTCCTAACCTGAGCCAATGCTAAGGATCAGGGTTTAGGAGGCTAAGAGATCTAATAGCTCAGAAAAATGTAAAAAACTATGGCGGATACAAAAATGAACCATGTGAAGCAATCTTACTGAGAGCCTTTAAGTTCCTTGGTTTGTACATTTCACAGAAAGGAGTAGCTCTAATTGAGCGACAACTCTTATTACTAACCTTGTTTGTGGCTTAGGTACCTGAGTTTTTTCTTTTTTCTGAGACAAAGTATTGCTCTGTTACCCAGGCTGAGTGCAAGTGGCATGATCTCGGCTCACTGCAACCTACAGTATCAGAAAAAGTTAATATATAACCATCTTTATGCTTTATACTTATCTTACTAAAAAAAAAAAAAATGCCCGGCACGGTGGCTCATGCCTGTAATCCAAGAACAGGGAGGCTGAGGCGGGCGGATCACTTGAAGTCAGGAGTTCAAGACCAGTCTGGCCAACATGGTGAAAACCTATCTCTACTAAAAATGCAAAAAACAGCTGGGTGTGGTGGCACATGCCTGTAATCCCAGCTACTCTGGTTCTGCCTCCAGGTTCAAGTGATTCTCCTGCCTCAGTCTCCTGAGTAGCTGGTATAATATAATATACCATATAGTATATAATATACTAAGGAAAGTAACTATACTTTCTAAATAATTAAGAGATTTTTAAAATAAAAATCATCCCTCACATTATGCTACTTGTAACAAAACAAGGAGAGGTTTCTTTCCTGAGCCCCCCTCCTTCTTCCTCCATTCCTGTCAGCTGTCCATGTGGTTCTATATGAAACACTGGTCTACAGAACATTTTCAAGTATATTTACTCTTTATTGCATTCCTTCATTTGCATTAAACAATATGTATATTTTTCAATATAGTTTTGGACAAAACACAAAGACATTAAGCTCATTTAACAAGAGACATAAGTTAACACAATGTGTGCTGCTTTCATGAGGAGGCAAGAGGCAAGATCTTAGAGGAATCCAGGATACTGACCACCAGGAATCACAGGAGCTCACAATACAATCCACTTCTTTAAAAGCCACAAAATAAGCTAGGGAAGAAAACCCAAAACAAAGAAGATATAACATACAAGTCTCCAAGTAAAGTATATAAATAGCAAGATTTGGAGATGATTTGCTTTCTCACATGGGGACAAATGACAGAAGAGCCACACCCAAGTGCCACTGTGGCCACAAGCCTCATGGGTGGCATGTGGTGTAAGCACCTTAGGATGGCTTCTAATCGCTTGTCCTTGCATTTTAAGCAGCAATGGGGAGAGAGAGGCACGCTCCATGAGTCTCATCACCAAATATGACCTAATTAAATTCCTGCTAAGTCAGTCAGTGATAAGACAGGTCGCCCTCAAAAGGACTCAATGGGTGCTTCCTTTTGGAAGAAGTGTGTGGAGGGCAAAGGAAATGTGTTCAATGTATTGGAGTGGACAATAAAGCACTGAGGGAGAGGACTAGAAAACGATTGATTTTTCTGGAGAATAGTGTTTTATGTAGACACTAGATAGTACAGATGAATTAAAATAAAGGATAAATTCTAAGTAAGTCATTAAGCTAAGGAAAAAGCAGTGATACTAATAAGCCTTAATATTATACTGAGGAATTGACCCACTTGGAGTTGGACACTAATTAGTGCCAAGAGGTTTGTAAATTACTTTAATAACTCCTTTCTGTTTGGGGGTGTATGCTTTTTCCATACCTGTCTTTCACATGTTTTTAACAACATCTACTAAGTGGTAATAATTAGCATATCTCTTACCACAGAGCAAATTAGTTATACTAAGGGGAAGTCACAACCAACACGGTAGTCATCTGACTTTCTATTAAGAAAGATCTTCTGACTGCAACTTGAAAACATCTCTGACAATGATTGAGAACAGCATTTTAGACATTCAATGCCTTGTTTCTTCAGGCAAAGAGAATAACCAGTCTTGTGGGAGACCTTTAACCAAATACCCAGTGACCTTTAGTGTTAGCTCAGGACAGCTGTCAGAGAATCTCTGGCCCATGCCTCGATTTACTAAGCCAGGTTTGGATGTAGAAAGTCTGCCTTCTAATCGGCTAATTGTTATCATGCAACATTCATTACACTGACTGAGAGTTTTCAGGGGTGATGTGCTAGCAGAGAGCCTGAAACGTGTAGTGTCCACAAGTACTGGATGGTTCCCACACAGAGGGACCGAGCAAGAAGGAATCACTTGAGCCTGCATGGGAAGGTAAGCGCAGCATTCTAAACCAAATTTACACCTTCCACAAGACACTAAGCTATCTCAGTACGCATAAGGAAGGGGGTTTTATTGCACTAATCATGCAGAGTGAGCACGTGTTGAAGGTAGAGAACGTTCCACTTAGTCCAGTATCTTGAGTAAGACAGTGAAGATCCCAGGCCATCTTCACCTTGGTCACTTCCCTTGGTCACTGTGGGTTTCAAATAGTTCATTTTCAATCAAAATCAAGGGGGCTACTGCAAAAGAAATACCAAAACACAAAAAACCAGATGAGGGTCTGTAAAAAACTATCAAAAAAAAAAAAAAGTCACTAAAAGCTTCTTAATGGTTATCCTACATTTCCCACTATGCATTTGCTATTAGATGAGCACTTCACAAAAGAAAATGGTCACATCTCCATGCATGTAAAAGCAGGTTCCGATAGATATGTACCATTAAGTTTTTCCTGCATTGTGACAAGGAAGTTTTGCGAAGCAGGACAGGGAGAGCAAACCAACAGTACAACCAACTTCCTTGCTTGGTCTCTCGGACCTACAACACAGCGAAGAATTCAAATAAATGGAAACAAACTTATCTAGGAAAGCAACTCTTACAATAGGCACAGGGATTTAACAGGGTGGTAAGTTTGGTTGATGGCCATTAAATGTTGTGTGTACTTACGCTCCTTCTTCTCTTAAGAGGGCCAAGAATTTTCTCACACGGTATTCAGGATCCATCTAAATACATCAGAAGAAATGAAGATGGGTTAATGGTACCTTCTAACAACTCTGCACTTGCTTCATGCCAAGGCAATGTTCGGTTTCACACTTCATCAATGCTCCACTAGGTCACTGAATGTGTTACCTGCTCCTTGACCAGCATTCTCACACAAAGCAGATCACATCATTTGGAGGAAGTGAATGGGGTTTTCCAGAACCACGTACACTGGGTTCCAAAAGACCCAAGTCCACTGGCTATCATAAGCACTTGGGCCAGGCGTGCCCTGTGCTGGTACCTGTGAAGCATCACTGTGAGACTGGACAGGGCCATTCATCAGGGTTCAAATGACACCCAATTCATCTGTTGAAGGTATAAAAGTCTACTAAAGTCGCAGCAAAGTAGAAGATACCAAGTTGAGGTTAATTCAACAACTAAAAAATAGCTTATTAACTCTACATAATCAACAATATAGCTTTTCTTAGCTTCAGTATCCGTCATATAGTTTCTTCTTTGTAGTAACAAAGTTGTGCTAAAACTAAAAAAATGAAGAGTACTGCTGATTCCTGAAATAATCTCTAGATGAATCTGGGTCTCCTGTCATGAGTCTAAGAAAAAATGGTGCAACTTTTGTTTCGGGTGCTTGGTTCAGGTGGTTATTACTAACTATCTGTACTGGTTTTCATTTTCTATTCATATTTATACTAACTTGTTAATATACTTTATTCTCGTAGGCCCACAGGAGATACGAAGTTATACAGAAAACAATCATTAAAAACATCTTTAATTCCTGAAGATGAATTTTCATTGTAAGAAACACACCTAACTTTTAAAATATGTTTCAGAGCAGGAGTCTGTTTCCCAAGAGGGAACTCCCTGCCCTCCAGGAATAACTTTCAAATGCTCAGTGCAGCTGTGGGTAGATGTGCAATTGGACTCCCCCTCCAACCACGGATTTTTTTTTCCTTTTTTTTTTTTTTTTTTTTTTAAGATTTCTTCTATCTCAGAAAAACACTGAACAGAAGTTTCAAATGTATCAAAGGTAAGAGGTCAGACTACAAAGGACTAAGAAAAAGTGTGAATAGCTAACAAAAGAAACATTTTTCCTCTTTGGGAATAGAATTACATATGAATCAATTGTCAAGTTCTTAAAAAAAAAAAAAAAAAGGAACTGGCTGAAGCACAGTTGTAGTTGGTACTTGCAGTTCTTTGCCCATTAAATATATTTAATATATATGAGCAACAACTTACTGACTTGCCTGTAGCTATGGAATTAAAAGTCAGGAGAAAGGGAGGAAAAAAGTAATCTAGATAAATGACTTTATTCCCTCAGGTGACATCCAGTCAGAGCAGATCCTCAGCTCTGTGCAAGTTTTAACAGAATCGCGTGTAGTGAACAGAGAGGTAACATGACTTATATTCTGCAAAACTACATGCCTCTTCACTTAGGCTCAGCCTCTCTAAGGCAGATCTAAAGAGAATTCACTCAGCTGCACGAAATCCATTTGACATGAAGGGGTTCAAACTCAGAGGCCTATGAAATGTCAGTCGCTGCAGATTAGGCCTGAGTGCCCCACTCTCACTCTCTACCCCACATGCATAAGAAGCATTAACTTGATCACTGACCTGCAGGCATCAAAGGAAGGGAAAGGGATGAGGGCTGGGGAAAAAAATCCACATAGTTTCTTCTATGCAATTATTGAAAAAAAAATTAAACTGAAACTTAAAAAAAAAAAAAAGAGCTGACAATCTGACAGATTTATCTTTTTTTCAAGGAAAGAGCCAATACACCTGTATTTGCACCTTTACCAAGAATAAGTCTAAACAAAGTGGTTAGTCTGTAACTTTAATTTATGGTTCATAATGGAAAATAAATTAATTGACTTAAAAATAGTCCATCTGAAAGCTTAGTAGATTAGATTTCTGAAAGCCACAAAAATTTTATTTTCAGATAAATTTACCAGAAAAGATTAAAAAGCATTCACTTCATGTTTCCAATGTGTTATTGGTCTAAGAGCCTATTTCAGATGTAACTGAAACAGAAACTTCACCTCTGCCACTCACTGCCCATACTAGCAGAATGGCAGGACCATCAGTAAGTAACACATGATGCCTAGAATACAGTCACTCTGTCCACCTAGGACCAGAATGAATTTATAGTTATTCATCCAACAAAAGTTTACTGACCGGGTGCAGTGGCTCACGCCTGTAATCCCAGCACTTTGGGAAGCCGAGGTGGGCAGATCACCTGAGGTCAGGAGATCAAGACCAGCTTGGCCAACATGGTGAAGCCCATCTCTACTAAAAATACAAAAAATTAGCTGGGCGTGATGATGGGCGCCTGTAATCCCAGCTACTCAGGAGGCTGAGGCAGGAGAATCCCTTGAACCCGGGAGGTGGAAGTTGCAGTGAGCCGAGATCATGCCACTGCACTCAAGCCTGGGTAACAGAACGAGACTGTCTCAAAAGAAAAAAAAAAAAAAAAGAAGTTACTGAGGGCCAGGCATGGTGGTGCATGCCTGTAATCCCAGCACTCTGGGAGGCTGAGGCAGATGGATCACTTGAGCTCAGGAGTTCAACACCAGCATGGGCAACATAGTGAACCACGTCTCTACAAAAAAATACAAAAATTAGTTGAGTATGGTAGCACATGCTGGTAGTCCCAGCTTGGGAGGCTGAGATAGGAGGATTGCTTGAGCCTGGGAGGTCAAAACTGCAGTAAGCCGTGATCATGGCACTGCATTCCAGGCTGGGAGACAGAGCGAGACACTGTCTCAGAATAATAATAATAATAATAATAATAATAATAATAATAGTAATAAAAGTTTACTAAGCACCTTCATATGTGTTGGCTCTGTTCCAGGGGCTTTGGACTCAACAGTAAGAGCCAAGGTCTCTGAATTCATAGGGCTTGATAGGGAGATATTTATCAGCTAACTAGTATGTCAGATAAGGACAAGAAGACACAGGATGGGAATATGGAAGGGTGGAGTTCTAAAAAGAGGAAAGGTAAGTTGCCAGGAGATATGAGAAAGTCCCAAAGAAGTTTCATCTGTCTTTGTGCAGGCAGCAGCCTGGGGCTTAGTTTTCTTCATGATTCTGGATGCTTCAACTCTATAGTAGTTTGCATGAAATTTCTAGGAGCCCAGCCAGGGACAAATATACAGATCCCAGGCCTAGACTGCACAACATAATTAACTTGTCCCTTAAAACAGTCTCCCAGACACCATTTGGTGTATGTGCGGTCGCCTACTGACTTGAGGTGCAACACCATCCTTTCTCCATCAATATCAATAACCTGGCGAAGTGATCTTGGATAATTCACTGACAGCCTGTGGCACACACAGTATCCTCATCTCCAAAATGAGGGGGCAGCAGAACAACTGCTCTCTGAAGTCTTTTCTAGTTCTAAGATCTAGTGGCTCCCTAAATTAAAACTAACTTTACAATCTTTCCTTCCATTTTTGAATTTTAAGAAGTTGAAAAGTATTGATAAGTGGTCAATCGCAGAAGCAGGCTACCAAATTAAGTTTGGAAATAATATAAGAAAATCAAAACTTTAATTAAAACCCTTGGCAAAGGAAATACTGGACCCTCTTGGTGTGTCCTGAAGCTTTGTTCTGTCTGAGTCATATGGAGAAGGAAGTCCCTTACCTGTAGGGACATCTCGATCAACATGAGTAACTTCTTGATTCCTATCCAGACCTTCTTCCCTTTGACTTGCTGAGAAATTGTGGTGCGTTCCTTATCCTTGAAGTTGCCCAAAAGCTACAAAAACAATAAACAATAATCAAAGCACTTTTACAGTGAACACATCAACACTGGTTAATTCTATTTACCTTTAAAAGAAGAGTGATAAGAATTACCTAACTGTTCAAGTTGATAGAATTGTCTTCTACTTTAAAATCCAGTCTGACCTTCCTAAACCCATTAGGTGCAATCAGGAACGTGAAAACTGGTATCCTAAACCCCATTTTCTTATGGACCTCCATATGACTTATATTTGCTGGGAAAAAAATAGCTCCAATCCATAATAAATATAAATTAAAAATTTTAACATTCTTTTCTAGGAACAATCTGTATGTGTCAAAGCACACTACCTTTAATTGTCTTACCTAGTTCCTGCACAAAACCTGCCTACATGGGTAACCTGAAACATTTATCATATAGATACGTTTCTATTTTGTTGGGGGCTTTGAGGACTTTAAGAAGCTTTACTGACTCTACCACTGCTGAACAACTCAGTAGGTAACATTTTCCAATAGAGCTCACCAAGTCACTTGTGAATATTGATATTAAAAGTTAAATGAAGAACATTCTTTAAAAATGACTGTCATTTTCAAAAAATTAAGAAAACATTTCTATTTCTAAACTTGTTAATAAAGTTCCTTTTACTTCTGTAGTTTTTGACATTTCTAAGGCTTTAATCATCGTTCCAATTTATTAAATGCAAGGAAATGTGCTAAAAGCCATTATGAATGGTTAATTTTTCTATACAGTGATTACCTTACCCCCACACTGCCACCCATTCAAGTTTCTGGTCCAAGTAATCTATATGCATCACTCATGCTGGATACAGAGCAATTAATTCCTGGCAGTTTGTAGCTGCCTACATTGAGGAATGGGAAATTAATTCACTGTCATGTATACTCATCTTTCTCCTCTAATTCCTGAAAACAACTGGAGGTACAGGTTGAGTATCCCTAATCCAAAAATCTGAAATCTAAAATGCTCCAAAATCGGAAACTTTTTGAGTGCCAACATGACATTCAAAGGAAATACTCACTGAAGCATTTCAGATTTCCAGATTAGAGATGCTCAACCTAAATATAATGCAGTATTCCAAAATCTGAAAAAATCTGAAATCTGAAACAATCTGAAATCTGAAACACTTCTGGTCCTAGGCGTTTTTTGTTGTTAGACGGCCTTGCTCTCTCGCCCAGACTGGAGTGCAGTGGCACAGTCTTGGCTCACTGCAAGCTCCGCCTCCCAGGTTCAAGCAATTCTCCTGCTTCAGCCTCCTGAGTAGCTGGGACTACAGGCGCCCGCCACCATGCCCGGCTTATTTTTGTATTTTTAGTAGAGATAGGGTTTCACCATGTTGGCCAGGCTAGTCTCGAACTTCTGACCTCAAGTGATCCACCTGCCCTGGCCTCCCAAAGTGCTGGGATTACAGGCATGAGCCACCGTGCCTGGCCTAGTCCCAGGCATTTTGGATAAGGGATACACAACCTGTAATATCCCCGGGCCCCATGTTCTGGATTAGCATAAAAACGAAACACCAGGTATAATGTGGTACCACTTATTTCAGCCTCAATTCCTTTCTTAAAAACAGTGTGCAATCCATTGACTCATTTTCACCTCCAAAGCTTCCAACAGCTGCTCTCCTGTGGCAATGTTGGGCACGTGGATGGTGGTGCTGAAAGCATTAAGCATTTCCATCTCCTGAAGGACATCTTTGCGGCTAGTGGTCCCAATGATAAGAAGCTTGCGGCCCTGATCATAGGGAGAAAATGTGTTAAAATGTACATAAGACTAATTAGGAAACTAGAGTAAGCTTGAACACAATTTGCAAAAGCCATTGATTTAATCTTACAAATGCAAATGACTGGCAAAAGAGAAGAAAACAATTCAGGATTTTCCTGAAAATCCTGAAAAAGGTACCAACATGATTCAGAAAGTGGCAACATGTGAACAGCTCCTTCTCATTCACATCAATAAAACAATGGATTAGTAAATCAGGTAGATACACAAACCAAATGGAAAGATACTGACATGTATGTATGTAATTCCTTCCTTAGAGCCAACATGGCACACGTATGGTGGGAAATGGGGAAAAAAGATGAAATGAATAAAAAGTATGTGGCGCTGGCTTTACAAGGCTTTAGTACACTTTTTAGAAGGAGCAGGGTAATAATAGTTTACATTTATGCAACACTGAACTGTAAAAGGCATGGGCTAAAGTGCTTTCCATAATTGTCACATTTAATATTTTTCATTTTTACTTTTAACCCTGAAATATTTAAAAAAAAAGTTTAAAAACTATGCCAGGCTTTTGCTACCATTCTCAGTTCCCTTTCTTCAAAGGCAACCATTTTCAATTCTCTTAGCTTTTCTTCTTATATTTACTTCCTTATCTTTAAATAATAAGGTTACATTACTAGTTTTAGATTTCTGTTTTCAGCTTTATGTTTTTTTTTTTTTTTTTGAGATGGAGTCTCGCTCTGCTGCCCAGGCTGGAGTGCAGTGGTGCGATCTTGGCTCACTGCAAGCTCCGCCTCCCGGGTTCACGCCATTCTCTCGCCTCAGCCTCCCGAGTAGCTGGGACCACAGGCGCCCGCCACCACGCCCAGCTAATTTTTTGTATTTTTTTTTAGTAGAGATGGGGTTTCACCATGTTAGCCAGGATGGTCTCCACCTCCTGACCTCATGATCTGCCCACCTCGGCCTCCCAAAGTGCTGGGATTACAGGCGTGAGCCACCGTGCCCGGCCTGTTTTCAGCTTTAAATTCCTACCATAGAAGATGAGGATTTGTTATTAATTTTGCACTACCTCCCTCCCCCACCACATGCCCCTTTTTACGTCCTTCCAATATAGTTATTTCAGTCTTTAGTTAAATCTATATTCAGTATTTATTATGTTTATACAAATGTGGTTTACAGTTAGGCCACGCAGAGTACTATTAAATTTTCCTTTCTTGGACAACATTTTGTTTTACTGGAGTTAATTGCCTTTTTCCCCTTCGCTTAGTTTACCAGGTGCTTACCACAAGTTTGTCTCTAAACACAATCACAAGTCTCCTTTCAGTATATTCAAACACATTACATAGTTTAAAGTTGTGTTCTTGAAGAAATTCCCCTCCAGGAGTCCTCTGTGTTCACAGTTCAATCTGAAGTGGTGACTCTCTAGGCCTGGGGCACTGCTGAAGTTCTGGAGCGTTCCTCTCTCCTCTGTTAGATTCCCTGTATCCTAGCCTTCCTTTTCCTCATCTAGCCCCTTGTCTGTGCTGCATATACCCAAAAGCTTCCTGAGAAAGAGTGAAAGGGAGGTAAATTTTTTATTTTTTTTTGAGACGGAGTCTCGCTCTGCGGCCCAGGCTGGAGTGCAGTGGCCGGATCTCAGCTCACTGCAAGCTCCGCCTCCCGGGTTTACACCATTCTCCTGCCTCAGCCTCCCGAGTAGCTGGGACTACAGGCACCTGCCACCTCGCCCTGCTAGTTTTTTGTATTTTTTAGTAGAGACGGGGTTTCACTGGGTTAGCCAGGATGGTCTCGATCTCCTGACCTCATGATCCGCAAGTCTCGGCCTCCCAAAGTGCTGGGATTACAGGCTTGAACCACTGCGCCCAGCCGGTAAAATTTTAAAGACCTTGCATGTCTGGAAATACCTTTATTCTAGCCTTCATATTATATCCTTTGTCTTAATAGTTTGTCTAGCAGTAAAAAATAAGGTTAGAAGCTGGGTGCGCTGGCTCATGCCTGTGATTCCAATGCTGTGGGAGGCCGCGGCAGGTGATCACCTGAGGTCAGGAGTTTGAGACCAGCCTGACCAACATGGTGAAACCCCATCTCTACTAAAAATACAAAATTAGCTGTCCTGTAATCCCAGCTACTTGGGAGCCTGAGGTAGGAGAATGCTTGAACTCAAGAATCAGAGGTTGCAGTGAGCCGAGATCACACCACTGCACTTCAGCCTGGGCAACAAGAACGAAACTATCTCAAAAAATAAATAAATAAAAAGGTTAGAAATAATTTTTTTCTTGCAATTTTGAAGGCACTGAAGGCTAAAAGACAAATGCTATCTGATCTTTGATCTTTTGTTTCTAACCTTTTTAATACAAAACTTTCAGAATCTTTTCTTCATCCCTATGTTCTGCAATTTGAAAACTGCATATCCTAAGGTGGTTCTTTCTATACTCATTTTGTTGGCACTGGATACCTTCTTTCTAAACTGGAAATTCCAATCATTTAATTCTAGGAAATATGTCTCCTGGAGACTTCCTCCCATTCATTTTCTCTGTATCACCCACTGGGAACCTCTTAGTTGGATATTGATCCTCTAGGACTAATCTTCTAATTTTCTTATTTTTTTACTCTTAGTTTTTATTTCTTTCTCTTTCTAATACTTTTCAGGTTAGTATCAACTTTGTCTTCCAACCTTTAAACTAACTTATTTTTCAGTTCTAAGAGCTCTTCTTGTTTTCTGAATGTTTTCTTTTTAAATTGCATCCTGTGCAATTAAAATACAATATCTTGTTTTAGATCTCTGAGGCCAGTGGCTCACACCTGTAATCCCAGCACTTTGGGAGGCCCAGATGGACAGATCGCTTGAGCCCAGGAGTTTCAGACCTGTATGGGTAATATGGTGAAACCTCGTCTTGACAAAAATACCAAAATTAGCCAGGTGTGGTGGCAAATGCCTGTAGTCCCAGCTACTTGGGAGCCTGAGGTGAGAAGATTGCTTGAGCCCAGGAGGCTGAGGCTGGAGTGAGCCGAGATGGCACCACTGCACTCCTGCCTGGGTGACAAAGTGAGACTCCATCTCAAAAAACAAACCTGTGAATATTATAGAATGCAAAAATGATATTTTCTTCTGTTCTTTGTTTTGTCTGTTTCCTATGACTTGCCCCTTTTTCCAATTTGTTTACAGGAGGCTTTCCTCAAAGTGTCTGGTGATTGCTGGATAGCTATTCATATTTAAGAGCTAAACTATGGGCCGGGCGTGGTGGCTCACACCTGTAATCCCAGCACTTTGGGAGGCCGAGGCGGGCAGATCACAAGGTCAGGAGATGGAGACCGTCCTGGCTAACAGGGTGAAACCCCGTCTCTACTAAAAATACAAAAAAAATTAGCCAGGCATGGTGGCAGGCGCCTATAGTCCCAGCTACTCGAGAGGCTGAGGCAGCAGAATGGCATGAACCCAGTGAGCCGAGATCGTGCCACTGCACTCCAGCTTGGGCGACAGAGTGAGACTCTGTCTCAAAAAAAAAAAAAAGAGCTAAACTATGACTGGAAATTCTGTGTCCAGGAGCTTCACTGTAGGATGATTAGGTAAGACTTGGCTGACTACTGGGGATCCCTCAAAGGTCAGTATGTGTACATTCTTCCCAGAGAATAATCTTCCAGTCTCCTTCCCAAAGACTATAAAGTATAAAGCCTCGTTGCCAGCATACTGGAGTCAACAGGGTAATATTTCTGGGTATCTCGCCATTTAATAGGGAGAACTCCGCTTAATCCTCTTTTGCAGTATGGCACCTCTCCAGATCAGTCTCTCAATTAATGTTCATTATACTCATGAAAATGCAGTACTAGTACTATCCCCATTTTACTGACGAAGCTATTGAGTCTCACAGATATAAGTCATTTGTGTTCAAGGTAAATAACCAATACATGATGGAGCCAAGACTGGAAACTGGATCCAGACCCAAATCATATACTGCCTCTCTTTACAAAGAAAAACACATTACTAAAAAAGTTTACTTGGAAAATGGAAGAGGAATAAGTTTTAAACCTATATCACTAGATTTATAATATACACTTAGTCCATAGATAATTCTTCAGTAAAGACTAATCATTGAACTTATACACAGATCTTAGAAATTCAGAACATTAAAATAAATGTGCTATCGGGAAAAGATTTTAAGAAACCAAAACAATTTCAATTTGGGTTTGGTAAACATTATACCACTACTGTCAATAAGACACGTCAGCCTTTCTCAATGTTACTCATTGTTTTTATCCACCTGCTGTGCCAAGAATGGGCAATGTACCACCACAAGCCAATGCAGATCAAAGGAACAAAGCTGAGACCCTCTGGTACAATTAGCCATTAGCTTAACAGATGACTGTGCAAAGAATATGAGATAGAAGTACACCTGTGAGTATTCAGATTAAAGGGTAATCATTATTATCATTTGAGGAACCAAGTAGGCAAAAATCAAATGCTTATTATCAGACATTTACCAAGTTCCTAGATGAATATGCAACAGACCTTTCACAGAAAGATACAAAAGAGATAATTATAATACAATATGGAAAGGTGGAGGTATTATGCACAAGGATGTCAGGTAGAGGGAAGAAACACGTGGCAGAGAAAGCTTTTTCTGGAGGAGATGATACATGAGTTGAGTCTTAAGGAATTAGTAGGTTGATTAGGAAGATGAAGGGGAAGGACATTCTAAGACAGAGGAACAGAAATACGTAAGTCCAAGGGCAAAATAACAACAAAAGTTGGGGTGTTGCAGTAATTGCAATCGAGTAAAGACATACGTTTTTACTATAGCAAAAAGTGGCGCTTTTATACTTATTTTTTTAACACTAAATTCCAATTGCAAACTTGGGAACACAGTCCTAAAGACTAACAGATGCCAAAGGCCACACATGCCGATACCTCAGTATGATTAAAGGTAACTGTTACTTCTCTTTTTCCTTAGCTTTTTAATGTCCCATAGTCCATAATGCAAACTTCCTCATCTTGCTCCTCTCTCACAAAGGACAATGCTGGCCCTAGAAGAGTGGCACTGAGGAAGAAGCTTCTTACTCATTCCAGAAAGCCGGACTTTTAAAATCACTGCCAGTTTCCTCATGAGATGTTCTTACATTAACAGTGACTATGCTCTTCAAAGTGCTGAAAGATTGGGAAATGTACAGCAACTTATAATGGAGACGCTAATTTATGTTTTGCTTTTCTTCTTGTTTAACAAGACTCCAAACACTGCAAAGAGGTCATGACCCAGGCAAGTTCGGGTCTTGACTTGTAAAGCACCATCTTTAAGAAAACATTGAAAAACATTACCAAATTATTAAGTTGTGCCGGTCCATTTTGTGTATTAATTAGTGGTAATGCTCGTAAGGAAGCTTTATGATGAAAAACAGCTCCGAATGTATTAATGTGATAAATTGCAAGGGATTCATCTGAAGAGAAATGCTGCCAGCAGCATGAAATGGGGATGCAGCGTTAAAAATAAAAGTGGTGCTCATCCCAAGAGGGGACCTCCACCTTACTAATGTGTGGCCACCAGCCTTAATGTCCACAGTGCCCAAACATGCCCCTTGACGGAAAGCAAAAAAAGCAGAGTGATAACCTATTTGGGAAAAAAGAAATTGCTCCCAGCATACTCTTTGCTGAGATCTGCTAGTCCTGATGCTACAAAGAAAGAGCCTAAGTAAAATGACTATCTGCCAATCGGATTATGATAAACATTGTTCCGAGGTTAAATAAGTATTAGTTAACTAATTCTTAGTACCATAAGCAGCAACTCAGGTGAAAACATTTCCATGAAAAAGGCAGGGCTCAGTCAGGTGTTGATCCTTCAAAAAAACACTTCTTTACATGATGAAGAATGAGAGAGTACTAAGCAGCATCTAAGCCTTTTGCCACACAAA
>NC_045449.1:54151556-54160113 GCF_002776525.5 Piliocolobus tephrosceles | reverse complement strand
TAACTATTTACTTCCACTCTCATAGATCTAACCAGTATTCTGATACAATGAATGCTTAAGGTCTGACCACTAGTAATAGAAAATTGTACAGCTCTCAATATCTGTGAGAAAATCACATAAAAAATCCTTATCAGGTGGCTAAAAAATATACCTACCTTCTATTTCTTGCCCAATAGAAAGCCCAGCCCATTTTCTCTGTAAAGTAAAAGAGAAAAAAAAGATACTTAAAACCAAAGCAATCAAAATTAGACAAGAAAAAAAGAGGAATTTTAATGAATTTTCGGAACACATTCAAAGATCAAAACATGGTATGCTATTATGATTGAACTGTGCTCTCCCCCTCCAAAGTATGTTGAAGTCTTAGCCCCCAACACCTGTGGATGTGACTTTATTTAAAAATACAGTATCTGCAAATGTAATCAAGTTAACATGAGGCCATAATGATTTAGGGTGAACCCTAAGCCAATATGACTGGTGTCCTTCTCAGAAGAAAGAGACATAGACATATAGACAGAACACCATCATGTGACAGCAGAGGCAGAAATTGAAATGATGCAGCTACAAGCCAAGGAACACCAAAGGATTGCCGGCAACACCAGAAGCTAAGCACAGAACAGATTCTTCCCTAGAGCCTTCAGAGAGGGAATAGCTCTACTGACAGCTTAATTTCAGACTTCCAGCCTCCAGAATGGTGAGAGAATAAATCTCTGTTGTTTTAAGCCACCCAGTAATGGTTCTTTGTTACTTACCCTAGGAAAGTAATGCATGTGCTATAGTTTATATCTGAACATCTGTTCCAAAACGTGCAAAGCTTGCCTTTTGCAGCAAAGCTGGCACCACTGAGAAGGATGCTCCTTTGCACAACATGATGCTACAGAAGGTCTTCACTGTATCAGATCACACTTCAGTGTTCTAAATGTACTGCTGCAGTTAGTTTTACTGTTTGTTACAGTATCTCAAAAAGGAAGACATTTGATTCATGAAGACTCAATTAAAACTGGTCAGAAAATCTATTTTGAAACCCAATCAGGGACCAAAATCATTAGATAGTCATAGCTACTCTTTGTATACTAGCCAGAAGACTTTTAGACATTTACAGCTAGATTTTAGGCTTTCCCAAATCCCTACTGTTTACAATGGCAAGAAATATGAAGGCAGGCCAGATTGCGTTTAGGCAGGAATTTGGGGCTTGCTTGGTATAGATTCAAAATTAGTAATTACTGATAACACTCCAAAGAACAATGAGAAAAACAATTTTTGGTTGAAAATCAACAGTTTGCCTGCTCATCCAAACACTGCAGACTCTGTGGTGGGTAATTTAGAAGATGCTGCACTGTGAATATGTGCAACAAGTGCTCTCCCTTGCAGCTTTCTTACCACATCCTGTTTCCCTCCTCTCTGCCCTTCACCTCCCCCAGAAGACCTCTTCTGTAAAACCCCACCCCACTTCCGGCCAACCTGAAATTTAGCACCATGCTCGTTAAGCTTAGATGTTAAGTCAAAAGGAAGCCACATTTAGGTTCTGTACTTCAATCCCAAAGACAGCTGATATGGTTTGGCTGTGTCCCCACCCAAATTTCATCTTTAGTTCCCATAATCCCCATGTGTCATAGGAGAGACCCAGTGGGAGGTAACTGAATCATGGGCATGGGTTTTCCCATGCTGTTTGCATGGCAGTGAATAACTCTCATGAGATCTGATGGTTTTATAAAGGGCAGTTCCCCTGCACATGCTCTCTTGTCTGCCACCATGTACGACATGACTTTGCTCCTCCTTTGCCTTCCACCATGATTGTGAGGCCTCCGCAGCCATGTGGAACAGTGAGTCCATGAAATCTTGTTTTTCTTTATAAATTACCCAGTCTCTGGTATTTCTTCATACCAGTATGAAAATGGACTGATACAGCAGTCCTTAGGGATAACAACAGTAGCTATTGTACAAGGCTGTTTGGATAATTAAAAGAGCTAACACATGCCAAATACTGAGAATAGAGCCTGGCCTATAGTAAATGTTGGGGGAAATTTTTTCTTTCTTTTTTTTTTTTTTTAAATAAAACAGAGACAAGGAGAAATGGTCACACCTCAAGCTATTTCTAACAATCAGAATCCCAAATGGAACTCTGTAAAAGCTGACGAACCCTGGAATATCCCAAATTTTTAATCTCTAGAAATAAATGTGAAAGTGGTCTGGATAATGAAGAGGTATCAAACAGACAGGTGGAATAGTAAGTGAAAATTTCCTGTAATTTTTGAGGGCTTCAAGAGATCTTCAATAGTTCCTTTTTTTCCTCTTTTTAAAGAGACAGAATCTCACTCTGTAGCCCAGGCTGGGGCATGGTGGCACAATCATAGCTCACTACAGCCTCGACTTCCTGGGCTCAAGTGATCCTCCCAACCTCAGCTTCCCAAGTAGCCTGGACTACAGGCATGTGACACCATGCCCAGCTAATTAAAAATTTTTTTTTTGTAGAGACAGTGTAGGTGACAAGTCTTGCTATACTGGTCTGGAATTCTTGGTCTCAAGCAATCCTCCTCCGCCTCCCAAAGCACTAGGATTACAAGCGTGAGGCACCTGACCCATCTAATAGTTCTTTTGTTTGTTTGTTTGTTTTCTTTTTTAAACAGGGTCTCACTTTGTCACCTAGGCTACAGTGCAGTGGCAGTATCTCATCTCACTGCAGCCTCGATTTCCCAGGCTCAAGTGATCCTCCTGCCTCAGTCCCATAAGAAATTAGGACTACAGGCAGGCACCACCACACCCAGATAATTTTTGTACTTTTAGTAGAGATGGGGTTTCGCCATGTTGCCCACATGGTCTTGAACTGCTGGACTCAAGTGATCCACCAGCTTTGGCCTCCCAAAGTGCTAGGATTACCAGCATGAGTCATTGCACCCAGCCTAATAGTTCTTAAATGAGTGTTTGATCTCTTTCTCTAAACCTTCAGGGAAGTCAACCAATGCTCATTAGCATACTAGGAGGAGGTAGGGATTGCACTTACATTACTTAGGACTGGGGTCAGTCAGCAGCCAGAGTAAAATGATAAGGGAGAAGAAGATACAGACTAGTATTTGTGGTGCTTTATATTCTGTATGATGTGCCTGGGACAGTGCTAAGCAATCTAATTCTCTGGATTCCAGAGAATCCACCAACAGTTGTAACTGTAATCACAACCCATCCAGTTGTTATGGGAGCCTAGCAACTTATGTTGTAATTTGAGATTCTTTCCAAATTCTTTACTATAACGCCATCACAATATAAAATCACTATTCTTAGATACCAATTTTACAAATAAAATGCTTTTTATCTTTTCTGTTACCCTGGAGTTAACATTAAAATAACTTGACCCTTTATGTGATAGCTGACTGATTTTACTGCAAAATCTTTAAAAATTAGGGAAAAAAATCTAGGCAAAAGAAGGCAGCCATAGCAAAAATTGGCAGTTAAGAATCTGTCTTTAGGTTGGGCGTGATGATTCACACCCTATAATCCCAGCACTTTGGGAAGCCAAGGTGGGAGGATTACTTGAGCCTAAGAGTTAAAGACTAGCTTGGGCAACACAGTTAAGACCCCATCTCTACAAACAATTTTAAAATTAGTCAGGCACAGTGGTACAAGCCTGAAGTCTCAGCTACTTGGGAGACTGAGGTATGAGAATTGCTTGAGATGAGGAGCAGTGATCGTGCCACTCCAGCCTGGGTGACAGAACGAGACCCTGTCTTTAAAAAAAAAAAAAAAAAAAAACAAGACTGTATCTTTAAATTCCTTATATAATACTTAGATATTTTTCTTCAGTATGAATCAATACAGTAATAGGGTGATGCTTGCTTAAAATGAATGGACTATTTATATTCTATGACTTTCAAAAACAGAAGAGAATAAATTAACATCTGAGTTACCTGAGGTAAACTGAATGCAATGCTCCCTGGAACCACTGACGGATGTGTCTTCAATGTAAATGTGTACCTGTGATTGGGAGAGGTCCTCACAATCACATGCCTAAAGGACAGAAACATAGTTAATACTCCACATTGAAGGAAATGAAGAACATAATTTCAAAATGTATTTCTTTTCAAACTGATATTTAATGAGTATCAGGTGGAAACTACATTATCTGTGTCTTGAAGAAACAGAACCACAAATTTAGTTTCCAAAACTATCAGCAATCCCAAATGTGTTCCAGATATAAGGAGCACCTTGGGTCAAACACTCATCAAGCAGAATCCAGCCAAAATACCATCCAAAACACCAACTTCATTACATTTCCAGTTTACATAAAACTGAAGCCAGTGACTTAGAGTCCTTGATATCAAGTAAAAACTAGATGAATTTCCTCTCCTGAGAATTACTTCACATCCTAATAAAATAAGGAGAGCCAAAGATAAAAGAGTTAGGATATAGCAATCAAAAAAGGTTTTTAGACTACTTATTCAATTTATTTACAGACAACAGGCTAAAACAATAACAACCTACAAAATAAAAAAAAAAAGATTTAAAAAATTCCCAAAATACATCAGCTTTCATGTAGACATCAATATTTACTGTTTTAAAAAATTTTGTGCTAATTCCCTGTTCAGAAATTACCTATAAATAAAATTTTAAAAAAAATTGTCCTCTCATGATAATCTCCTATACCAGGTTACTAGAAAGTACTATGTGTAAGACAGAAGCTTCAAATCCTGTTATGCATCAGCAGTATCTTTTTTTTTTTTTCCAATAGATGTGGTCTTGCTATGTTGCCCAGGCGGGCCTCAAACTCCTGGGCTCAAGGGATTCTCCTGCCTCAGTCTCTAAAGTAGTTGGGACTACAGGCATGCCCCAACATGCCTAGCTTACTACCTTTTTAAAAATTATCTTTTTAGAATGCTGTGATTTTTCACATCAATGGCTAATGTTTCTATACATATTTTCTTGCCACTAGAACACATGTTCCTTATATCAACTACATTTTGAGTAACCCCACCATGAGCACAGTGAACATTTAACATATGTAAAAGAATTCTACAAATTCTCACATTGCTTATCTATACTTCAGTTTATCTGTTAAAGTCCTGTGCTCAATTTAGCATCACAGAATGTTTAGCACTGGAAACAATGTTAATATCACCATATAGTACAGCCTCTTACTCTGAAGCTGGAAACCAAAGATGATTAGCATTTCTAACTCTGTGAAACTCATGTATTTCACAGATAACATTTTAAGAAAAATGCTCAGTTAAAACCTTACCACCTTGCCTCTTATTTCCCTACAGCCCCTTCATCTTCTTATCTATACCAATCTCAGAAGCATATGGATGGAACTGAACTTGCAGCAGGGTCTTTAAAAGTCTTGGCAGTGGGGTGATATGAATCAGTTAAAAGAAATTACAATTGCAAAATGCCTTTAAGGATTCTACATTTGCTTTTCATCTTCCAATTTTCTCTTTCCTTTTTTTTGTTTGTTTTTTGTTGTTGTTGTTTTGTTTTGTTTTGTTTGAGGTGGAGTCTCACTCTGTCGCCCAGGCTGGAGTGCAGTGGCTGCATCTCAGCTCACTGCAAGTTCTGCCTCCCGGGTTTACGCCATTATCCTGCCTCAGCCTCCCAAGTAGCTGGGACTACAGGCGCCAGCCACTTCGCCCGGCTAGTTTTTGTATTTTTAGTAGAGACGGGGTTTCACCGGGTTAGCCAGGATGGTCTCGATCTCCTGACCTCGTGATCCGCCCGTCTCGGCCTCCCAAAGTGCTGGGATTACAGGCTTGAGCCACCACGCCCGGCTTTCCTTTTTTTTTGGATACAGAGTTTCGCTGTGTCACCCAGGCTGGAGTGCAGTGGTGCCATCTCAGCTCACTACATACAGTCTCTGCCTCCTGGGTTCAAGTGATTCTCATGCCTCAGTCTGCTGAGAAACTGGGACTACAGGCACACACCACCAAGCCTGGCTAATTTTTATTTTTAGTAGAGATGGGGTTTCACCATGTTGGCCAGGTTGGTCCCAAATTCCTGAGCTTAGGCAATCAACCCGCCTTGGCCTCCCAAAGTACTAGGATTACAGGCATGAGCCACCACACCCAGCCCATCTTCCAGTGTTCATGTCTCTTGGATTACCATGGTAATAATAACCATAACAGCTAATATTTGCTAAGGGCTTGTTAACATGTTGGGCACTGTCCTAAGCGCTTTATTTATGTAACTTACTCTTCATAGCTACCTTGAGGAAGAGATCATCTCCATTATACAGATCAGGACATAGAGGTAGAGAAATGGTCACCCAGTTTGTAATTGGTAGAGCCAGGAAAACTCAAACAATCTGAGTTGGCCAAAGTCAAACACCTAACAACTCTGCTATATATGATTCATACAACCAGTATGTTTAGCTCTCCTAAGACAACCGATGAAAACTAAAGTTTTATATATAAAAAACTGTATGTGATTTTAAAAACATTATACAGTATTTATCAAGGTTTGACACAGTAATGATTGAAATACACAACTTTTCGTCATCTTCTCCATTTTCCAACTCAGCAAGAAAAATTAAAAAAAAATATTTTCCAACGTTTCCTAAAAATGACTCTCTGGAAGTTTCCCAAATGCCACTTAGTAGGTTAAAAGAAAACAAAGTCAGATACTCACTGGCCAGACTGGAAATCCTTTTCATTCACAACTGCACAATTGGTTAAAGATAATTCATCTGTAGGACATCTCGCTGCTTGCATGCTCTGTAAGAATCAATGATTAGGAAAATCAAATTAAGTCATGTTCTATTCCCTTAAAGAATACTTTATGCCTTTCTGTCTTCTCTTCTTTATCACTCTCATTGCTATAACGAACATCTATTGTTTTTGACTCCCAGCATCCCTTCCTCTGAAGTAAGAGCAAACCCTTCCTTTGGGAAACTGTTCCTTCCCTATTCCATGTGGTTTTGTGAGACTGCCAGTCAGCACACAACTACACCTACTCTATCCCACCCACAGGATTTTATATATGCTGGCACTAGACCAAAGGCATTCTTCTGCAAGTCAGAGCACCCCATGGAGAAAGACTTTCCACTCTAAAACAGTAAAACTATCACAGAGACACAGACAAGCTAACAGATAACCTGGAAACACACACCTGGCAACCAAGTTCTGGAGACCAGTCCTGAATATTAGTTACGAGCCAACAAACTTTTTTTTGCTCAAGATTTTTTGAATTAGTTTTCCATGTCTTCCAAAGAATCTTGACTAATAAAAATGCACTAAAGTAAATTCAATAAATTTGATAAACTTTTGTATCAAATTTTATATATATTATCAAAAGTATATTATGAAATTTTATGTATGTTATAAAAAGTATACTATGAAAAAGTATCTTTTTATAAGAGATCCCAGGTGGCTACAAACTGTATCTCCTATAGATTGAGAAAAACCATCTTCCAAATATCTTTCAACAAAAATAATTACAGACTATATTTAAAAAAAAAACAGCCTTTTTGGTCAACAGCAACTAGCAAAATGTTCCTTTATACAATGTATTTAACCAATAACCCTTCCATGGTTCGATAGGGTTTCCTAGTGAGCTATGACAGGTAGTCATAGAAGTGTTCATTCTCCAAACCTCAAGACAAAGCTGACTTTTTTTTTTTTTTTTTTTTTTTTAAGATGGAGTCTCGCTCTGTCACCCAGGCTGGAGTGCAGTGGCACAATCTTGGCTCACTGCAAGTTCCACCTCCCGGGTTCACGCCATTCTCCTGCCTCAGCCTCCTGAGTAGCTGGGACTACAGGTGCCCACCACCACGCCTGGCTAATTTTTTGTATTTTCAGTAGAGTCGGGGTTTCACCATGTTAGCCAGGACGGTCTTGATCTCCTGACTTCACGATCCACCCACCTTGGATTCCCAAAGTGCTAGGATCACAGGCGTGAGCCACCGTGCCCGGCCAAGCTGATTATTCTTACATTTGTCTCCCAAATACAAGTTTATAGAGGAAAGTGAATTATTTTTGGCTTTGTTTTATTTTAACTAAAAGGCCAGTTTCAATATCATTATCCCTGTTGTTTAGGGCAGTAGTCTCTAAAGTGGGATATGTGTACTTGAAGGGTGTTTGTATTATACGATAATCCTTTGGGGTGTAAAAATAAAATATTAGTACTTGTATTTATATTGACTTTACACCATTTCTTATTTATTTTTGTTTTGTTTCGTTTTTTGACACACTCTCTCTGCTGCCCAGGCTGGAGTGCAGTGGCGGATCTCAGCTCACCACAACCTCCGCCTCCCAGGTTCCAGCGATTCTCGTGCCTCAGCATCCCAAGTAGCTGGGTTATAGGTGTGCTCTACCACGCCCAGGTAATTTTTGTATTTTTCGCAGAGATGGGGGTTTCATCACGTTGCCCAGGCTGGTCTCGAACTCCTGAGCTCAGGCAATCCGCCAGCCTCAGCCTCCCAAAGTGCTAGGATTACAGGTGTGAGCCACCGCATCCAGCCATACCATTTATTTATTTATCTATGTATGTATGTATGTATGTATGTATGTAATTTATTTATTTTAATTTTTTTGAGACGGAATCTCACTCTGTCACCCAGGCTGGAGTGCAGTGGTGCGAT
>NC_045449.1:54052196-54148489 GCF_002776525.5 Piliocolobus tephrosceles | reverse complement strand
TCCTTGAGTTGTGGAGATCAAGGAAAGCTATATGGATAAGCTAAAACTTTACTTGGGTCTTAAAGACTAGCTATAATTTGTTAAACAGAAAAAAAAATGGGAGTACAGTCTAGGCAAAGGCATGGCTACAGGTATGGTTGGAATTTAGTAGACCAATCTGGCTGCAAAGAATTAGGTGAGGGAGCAATGCAGATATGATTATGTAAAACCTTGACTATCAGCTACAGGAGTTTGAAAGTTACACAGTGAGGTGTGGAAAGCCATTGAAAGTTTCCAAGCCAGAGAGGTTAAATTACTAAAACAGGAGAATTATTTTATTTTGTTTTTTGCTTTATGTTCAAGTGTAGACATGCAAAGGATTATTTTCGAATCCATATGTAGAGCGCCCAAAAGGAAAAGCTTATTTCAGGGAGACAACTTAGAAAGGTCTTGCAAAACGTAGGAGTAAAGTGTGAAGGGGCCAAATCAGATTGGTTGTAATAAGAGTGGAAAGAAAAAGCCTAGGATGTTTCAACAGAGGGCAAAGCTTTGGTGCTACCTGGCATAGGGTTTCTTTCTGCTTATTTATTGATAGTGATAAGCTTTTGCCTATTTTTCTGTTGAATTATGTACCATTTTTGTGTTGATTTGTAGGAGTTTGTTTAGACACATAAGTGCTTTTTGATAAAATACTTACATTCAAAGTAATTAACTGGCACTGTCTGTCCAAGAGATGGGATGGATAGGAAGTTAAGCTTCCGGGAGATGCCTCATCATTTGTGCCAGTGGCCCCACATTGTTTCTTGATGAATTGCGCAAACAGGGAAGCTGATAGCTCTGGTGTTATTTTCTGTAACTGAATATCCCCGACAAGGTTGCCACGATTCTTTTACTTATCCTGTTCATTCTTTTCCTACCTATTCAAGGATATAAACTGTGTTTCTTCACAGAAATTTCCAAGGAAACTATATTTCTCACATTGATGGAAATGTATGGAAAGCATACAGTTGGACCGAGAAACTGTGAGTATATTCTCTCTGAATATGACAGAAAACTAACTGCATTGTAAGATCCTTCTCAGTCCAGAATTTTGAGGTCAATACCTCTGAAAAAAGATATTTCCCTTCCATTCCCCAAATCAGCCTCTGTTGATTGCAATCCTATGGTTATTTTAAAATTAAATTTGGTAGGCTCTCTTTAAGAGGCAACTTAAATTTCTTTATCATACAAATAATACATGATTATATTCTCTTTTTTCCTCTTTTATTTTCAGAGTCAGGATATTACTTTGTCCCCCAGGCTGGAGTGCCGTGGCACAATTACATTTCATTGCAGCCTTCACCTCCCAGCCTCAAGCGATCCTTCCACCTCAGCCTCCCAAGTAGCTGGGACCACAGGTGCATGCCACCACGCCCACCCAATTTTGTATTTTTTGTAGAGACAGGGTCTTCCCCTGCTGCTTAGGCTGGTCTTGCACTCCTGAGCTCAAGTTCTCCTCTCACCTTGGCCTCCTAACATCCTCATATTACAGGCATGAGCCACTACCCCCAGCCCAATTCTATTTTTAATGTATAAAAATGCAATAACAGTTATAACAAAAACCCTCCTTGTGCCCTACTCCCTCATCCCTGAGGTAATGCTACTCTGCATTTAGTATACATGCTTCCAGAGTTTTTCCCATTTGCCTACATACATATTTACATAAAGCAAAATGGATTTGTTGTGTGGTTTGAAAAATCTTTTTTCTTTACATAAATGGTAACGTCTTGCAATTTGATTCTTTCACTTCATGATATGCCTTAGATTTCTTTCCTTCCCAGTACTCAGACGATCACCCCATTCATTTAAACTCCTGCATCATCCATAGCCTGGATGCATCATGGTTTATTTAATAATTCTCCCATTGATGAATATTTAGATTATGCTTACTTTTCTTGTTACATGCATTGCTGCAGTGAAATCCCTGTACATGCTTCTTTGTGAACATGGGCAAGTATTCCTGTAGTATAGATATCTAGAAATGGAATTGTTGAAGTGAAGACTATGTAGATATAAAATTTTAATTGCCCTCAAAAATGTTGTGCCAACTTACTCTAAGTTGGAAAATACCCAGCAGTGAAAAGGTGTGGAGAGATGACATCATTCATTTCCCCCACACCTTTTCACCGCTGGGTATTCTCCAACTTTTTGTTGACGTTATGGATGAATAAAAGGGATTCCACCTAAATTTGAATTTTTCTGATTACTCATGAATTTAATTAAATATCATTATATGTTTATGGAACATTTGTGTTTCTTCTCTGAGTTTTCTATCCTTTGTTCTTTTTCCTGTTGAATTGTTTCATCCTTTTCTTACTGATTTATAGAAGGAATTGATTTAGACACAAATGATTTTGGAAAAATGCTTATATTCGAAGTAACTGGCATTTTTCACAACAGTTTGTGTGTCACATTACCAGTTCAACTTATATAGACAAGCCATACATGAGTTCTAAATTAAAAATAAAACACATGCTAGGTGCGGTGGCTCACGCCTGTAATCCCAGCACCTTGGGAGGTCTAGGCGGGTGGATCACCTGAGGTCAGGAGTTTGAGACCAGCCTGGCCAATATGGTGAAACCCCGTCTCTACTAAAAATGCAAAAATTAGGCAGGTGTGGTGGTGGGTGCCTGTAATCCCAGCTACTTGGGAAGCTGAGGCAGGAGAATTGCTTTATTTATTTTTTGAGACCTAATTTTGTTCTTGTCGCCCAGGCTGGAGTGCAATGGTACGATCTTGGCTCATTGCAACCTCCACCACCTCCACCTCCCGGGTTCAAGCAATTCTCCTGCCTCAGCCTCCCGGGTAACTGGAATTACAGGTGCCCGCCACCATGCCCAGCTAATTTTTATATTTTTAGTAGAGACAGGGTTTCACCATGTTGACCAGGCTGGTCTTGAACTCATGACCTCAGGTGATTCACCTGCCTTGGCTTCCCAAAGTGCTGGGATTACAGGTATGAGCCACCATGCCAGGCCAGAGCTACATTTTAAAAGCAAGACAATTATTACAAAAGTCAGGATAGTTGTTACCTAATTTGGGTTAGAGAGAGGGATTTGATTGGAAAGGGGCACACTGGGGCTTCTGGGATGCTAGCAATGTTCTTTTGTAACAATATGGGTATCTCCTTTTTAATTGTTAAACTGAATATTTGGCCAGGTGAGGTGGCTCATGTCTGCAATCGCAACACTTTGGGAGGCAGAGACAGGAGGATCACTTGAGCCAGGAGTTTGACACCAGTCTGGGAACAGAGTGAGACCCTGTCTCAGAAATTAAATTAAATGAAATACAAAGAACATTGATGACCTGTGCACTTTCTGCACATGGTAGTTCTCACATTTTTTTTGATGGGGGAAAAAGGTTGAATGGCTTCACTTGCAGCCCTGACATGGTTCCATGTGGGGCTTTCATAATAAGGTTTGGGAAAAGAGGAGGAAATGGAGGTTCTGCTGATCTTGGTACCACCCAGAGGTGGATTCTAACAGGGACTTTGGGATCTAGAGAGGAGGCAGTTTGGTGGGAAGAGTGGGTAGGGGTGTGCTTGTGTGTGTGTGTGTGCGCGCTTTCCTGTGTGTGCGTGTGTGTGTGTGTGTGGTGGTGGACAGAGATGGACACAACAAGGAAAATGTAAGGAAAGGTTTGAATGAAAGCAGAGCAGATACCACCGTCTTGAAATGACCATGACCCAGCTTTCCCCCACATGCAGGACATAGTCCTGTGTGGCAAATAGTTGTACTTTGCATTTTAATCTAGAAATGACTTTTTCATTTTCCAGAAATCTCAGTGAAAATTATTTGACTGAATTACATAAGGATTCATTTGAAGGCCTGCTATCCCTCCAGTATTTGTAAGTAAGTTAATCACATTTATAAGTTTTTAGTCATATTATCTGTAAAATGAATAAGGGGTTCAAATTAGATAATCTCTAAGATTTCTTCCAGCAATAAAATTCTGCAATTCTGTAGGTTTGTATAGGGTCTCAGCCCATCTCTAGCATTAGCTATGTCCTATGCATTTTCAGTTTTTAAATTATATAGACAAAATGCAGACAGAAAAAAGTTTCACATGGTAAGAAGATCTGAGCAGTGACTGACACTCATATGAACCTTGTTTTATAAGGGTTCACACACCATCTTCTTCTATTCAGTCTACAACCAATAGATCAAATCTAATCTATGGTCTATTTTTAAATAGCCCATTAAGTTAAGAATGGTTTCTGCATTTTTAAAGGACTGTGAAAGTAAAAGAAAAGAAAGAGAAATATGTGAGAGATCATATGTGGCCCACAAAGCCTAAAATATTTACTGTCTGACTTTCACAAAAAAAGATTTGAAAAAATTAGTTGAGTAGGATGAAAGGAATTAAAGTTAACTTCAGATTGTTACCTAAAGGAGAAGAAAATATAGACCACCTACATTTATCTGAACATCATTAATCCAGAAATTTTTGGTAATTTAATATGAATTAAAATAACATTAAATATTAAAAATCAGCTGAATTGTATAAATAATAGATCAAGAATATTAAGCTACCAACAGAATAGACTAGTATTAAGGATTTCATTTCAAGAATTGTTATATGAAAACAGATGTTTAAAATGATGGTTAAGTGGTAGAGCTAGAAATGTTTACACTAAGAAGCATACCAGAAATGCCCCTAACTCTTCACCAATTACAAAATAACTGTCTCCCCAGCCCTGTTACCAAGAAAGGGATACCCACATAGTATTTCTGTCTGTTTAGAGACAAGAAGATACTATGTTCATTGCTATGGAAGCTTGATTCTTATCCTTTGTCCATAGAGGTGTGTATGTCGTTAATCCTTATTAAGCTCATTAGTGATGCTGTTTTGCAAACAGATTCTTTCAAATGTAGAGGAATTAAGGCAAGTGGATATAAAGACCCTCAAGTGGATGCCAAAGTGCTACAGTGGCTGTAAAGTAATAAAACTACATTTCCTTTAAAATAGTCATTTTCCTTCTACTCCCCCAGCTATTCATTTATTTAACAAATATTTGAATTTGCTTTATTTCCATGTGTCAGTTTTAAACATGGTGGGCAATGCAGATGAGCAAAACCTAGTCCATGCTTGCAAGGAGTTTATGCTCAGAAGAAATGGTATAAAAAATAACTACATTAAAAAGAAGAAATGGATGTGGGCATGAGGAGGGATACATTGTTTCTGGAGCATAGAAAAGGGAAAAAGGCCTTCAGTCTGGACCCAGGAGGATGTTACTAGAACAATGCCGTTTGAATAGGACTTTGAAGGGCCATTGTGTAACATCAGACAGACATCTTAGGGAAAATATTCTAAACTTGCAAAAGGAAAATGGGAGAAGGGCAAATCACAGGAAAGTATTCGAGGAATGCCATGAGTACCTGTAGAATACAAGGAGGGAGAGTAGGACATTGGAACCAGATCTTCTAGGGCTTTGAATGCCCAGCTGAGGAGCCATCATGGGGAACCCTGTTACTGCAGCAGTGCTGTAGATAGATCTGCATCACAATCACTGAGAGGTGCCTTAGAACTCAGTTCCGGACTCCGCCCTCGTGGTTACTGATTCAGTTGGTCTAGAGTGGGACCAAGAATTTGCATCTTCAGTAATTTCCCAGGAAATGCTGGTCTTTGCAAACCGCTTGTGGAGAGTTTATCTGATGACTGTGTGCAGGATAGTTTAGGAAGGGAGAGACTAGAGATGGAGACATCAGCCAGACAGCATTACACCATCCAGGTAAAGAGGGAGGGACAAGCCCCATCACTGTATAACTGAAGAAATTGCTTTCATGAAGTATTAATGCAATATAAAACCAAAAATGAGTTTCTATTAATATGATAGAAATTGATTCTATGAATATGATTTGAATTAGTTCAAAGTTATGTGTTAGTTAAAGGGGTAACTTCCTTTCAAATGATGTGAAAGTATGTGTTTTATTTCTTCTGATATTGAACTGGCTTAGGAAAACAGACCTAAACTAGGAAGGTGTATAAATGTGAGACTATGACCGGGTGCGGTGGCTCAAGCCTGTAATCCCAGCACTTTGGGAGGCCGAGACGGGTGGATCACGAGGTCAGGAGATCGAGACCATCCTGGCTAACCTGGTGAAACCCCATCTCTACTAAAAAATACAAAAAACTAGCCGGGCGAGGTGGCGGGCGCCTGTAGTCCCAGCTACTCGGGAGGCTGAGGCAGGAGAATGGCGTGAACCTGGGAGGCGGAGCTTGCAGTGAGATCCCACCACTGCACTCCAGCCCAGGTGACAGAGCGAGACTCCATCTCAAAAAAAAAAAATAAATAAAAGTGAGACTATTTTTTTTTTTACTATTAGAAACTATATATAAAAACTTTGAGCTCATAATCTAGGATTTGATGAGACTACAAAAGGGCATCTAATCAAGTCTGCTGCTCTCAGGAAAAATTAATTCCAAAGTCTATTAAGATGTATATTCTATTTATGAAAACCATGAAGGTGAGACTCTAGGAGAGGTATGGGCAGGGTTAGGGGCTCTGGAAAGTTCAAACACAAGTCGAGACATTTAGAGTTGAGATGAAAAATGTGTATTCAATATTATTCTAAACTCTTGCTATTATTCATACTAATCAACCTCTAATAACTAATCAAGGCAATATTTTCCTTTTACTTTTTCCTAGAGATTTATCCTGCAATAAAATACAGTTTGTTGAAAGACATACATTTGAATCACTACCATTTTTGCAATATATGTAAGTTACAAATATAACTTGATTACATTTGAAATTTTTATAAAACTTAATTATAAACCTCTTTGAAATATGATTAAAATTTTACCAGTAGGAAGCTACTAAAATTATATAGCAAATCGTTTTTGTCTCTAGCAAAGATTAGTGTGAGAATTACAAAGATCATAGTGAATCATGAGAGAGCAGTGGTTCTCAACTGGTGTGATTTTGTACTCAGGTGACATTTGGTAATGTCTGGATACAGTTTTGGTTGACAAAACTGTGGGTGTGCTCCTGGCATCTAGTGGGCAGAGGCCAGGGATGCTGCTAAACATCCTCCAAGGTACAAGACAAATGCCCACAGCAAACAGTTATAGAGTCCAAAATGTCGATGGCACTGAAGTTGTGAAATCCTGTTCTAGAGAAATAAAGATCACTTATCACAGGTATTTACTGAGCATTCACTGTTTTGCAGCTAATACACCACATGTGCAATGCTAAAGTATAAATCATAAGCCAGTATCTTCCACAGTGAGATTTCCTTAGTGCATAGGGAAAGGATTAGGGTTATGTTCCATCCTATATAAATTAGAATCACAGCAAATGATAAATGTTCTGAATTTTTTTTTTCTTTTGGCTTGTGTCTTCTTTTGTAGAAATCTTCGTTGCAATTTACTCACAGAACTGAGCTTTGGAACATTTCAGGCCTGGCACGGAATGCAGTTTTTATACAAGTTGTAAGTGAAATAGAAGATGAATACATGTAAACAACTATTTATGTATAAAAATACATACAGTTATTGGTTAGCTGGGTATAATCCCATTATGAACTCTGAAAAGTATGTCTTAAGATCCATTCATTTTTCTCAAACGGGGAGACTAAGGTACAAAGAGGCCAAGAGACGTACATAGCTTATATATGACCTGCTCTGCTTGTGCTAGTTCTGACCTTTGGCATGGGCAAGAAAAGGCATCAAACAAGTGACCCTCAAATTAGCCTTGTTGCTGGGTGGGGTGGCTCAGGCCTGTAATCCCAGCACTTTGAGAGCCACATGTTCTCACTTATAAGTGGGAGCTATACATTGAGTACATATGGACAAAGAAAGGAACAACAGGTACCGGGGAGCTGTTGTTCCCGTGGCAGGTGGGAGGAGGGTGAGAATCAAAAAGCTACCTATTGTGTACTATGCTTATTACCTGGGTGACAAAATAATCTGTACACCAGACCCCTGTGACATGCAATTTACCTGTATTAGAAACCTGCACGTGTACCCCTAAACCTAAAATAGAAGTTACAAAAAATAAATGAAGGCTGGGAGTGGTGGTGGCTCATGCCTGTAATCCCAGCACTATGGGAGACCAAGGTTGGTGGATCACCTGAGGTCAGGAATTCGAGACCAGCCTGACCAACGTGGTGAAACCCCGTCTCTACTAAAAATACAAAAATTAGCCGGGCATGGTGGCAGGTGCCTGTAATCCCAGCTGCTCAAAGGGCTGAGGCAGGAGAATCGCTTGAACCCAGGAGGCGGAGGTTGCAGTGAGCTGAGGTCATGCCATTGCACTCAAGCCTGGGTGATAGAGCGAGACTCTGACAGAGATGGGGTTTTACCACGTTGGTCAGGCTGATCTGGAACTCCTGACCTCAGATGATCCGCCCTCCTCGGCCTCCCAAAGTGCTGGGATTACAGGCATGAGCCACCATGCCCGGCCAATAAATGGAAATGTTGACTCAAAAGAAGAAAGGGAGGGAGGGAAATGAAAGAAAGAGAAAGAAAGAAAAGAAAAATGTAAAAACCCGTAAGGTTAAAGTAAACCCTTTTTCTTCCTACAGATTAAGCACATGAGTTCAGATTACAGCTTTGCTTCTTTTTTCTTTCTTTCTTTCTTTCCTTTGTTTTTTTTTGGGGGGGGGGATGGAGTTTTGTTCTTATTGCCCAGGCTGGAGTGCAATGGCACGATCTTGGCTCACCGCAACCTCCACCTCCCAGGTTCAAGCGATTCCCCTGCCTCAGTCTCCTAGTAGCTGGGATTACAGGCATGCGCCACCACACTCGGCTAATTTTGTATTTTTAGTAGAGATGGGGTTTCTCTATGTTGGTCAGGCTGGTCTTGAACTCCCGACCTCAGGTGATCTGCCTGCCTCAGCCTCCTAAAGTGCTAGGATTACAGGCGTGAGCCACCGCACCCAGCAGTTTAGCTTCTTAATAGCTTGGTGACCTAGGACAAGTTGTGTAACCTCAGTTTCCTCATTTATAAAATAGGGCAATAATATCTAGCACATAAGGTTGTTGTGAGGATTAAATGTGAAATGCCGATCACAAACACCTAGCAGCCCAATAGATACTCACTGTAATAATTATTATTTTTATAATTTCTGCAAAAGTGATGATTCTTGGGTTAATGTAAAGGCTGATTTTCTTTTATTTCTTCCTATTTCTTTTCTTTTTCTTGTTCACTTAAAAGAATTAAAAAGAAAATAGATTGCAGCATTTTGGAATAAAAATTCTCATCAAAGTGAATTTATTCATTTTATTGACATATAAATAAAATGTCATTTGTTTATTCAATAAACTTTTTTTTTTTCTTTTTTGAGACAGTTTTGCTCTTGTTGCCCAGGCTGGAGTGCAGTGGTGCGATCTTGGATCACGACAACCTCCACCTCCCAGGTTCAAGCGATTCTCCTGCCTCAGCCTTCCCAAGTAGCTAGGATTATAGGCATGCACCACCAAACCCGGCTAATTTTATATTTTTACTAGAGATGGGGTTTCTCCGTGTGGGTCAGGCTGGTCTCAAACTCCCAACCTCAGGTGATCCGCCCACCTCAGCCTCCCAAAGTGCTGGGATTACAGGCATGAGCCACCACGCCCGGCCCAATAAACATCTAGTAAATTTCAGACATCATGCCAGGCACAGGGATGACAATGAGAATAAGATGTGGTCTCTGCCCTCAAGGAGCTGATAGTCCAGGAGACTGACAAGTAGACAGGTGATTACATGCAATGTAACAAAGGCTGTGATGTCATACAAGACAAGTGGGAGTATATGATGGGAGTATGGCTTTGACCCGTTCCTTCTCTTAGATTTATCCCTTTTTCTTTGGCTATAAAGCAAAAGAATTGGTCCTATTTTTTTCCTTAACTGTGCAAATTAAACCATGAATTTGAAAAACTTTGCAAAGATAAAAGGCAAGCAGTCAGGCACAGTGGTTCACACCTGTAATCCTAACACTTTGGTAGGCTGAAGGGAGTGGATCACCTGAGCTCAGGAGTTCAAGACCAGCCTGGCCAACATGATGAAACCTAGTCTCTACTAAAAATACAAAAATTAGCTTGGAGTGGTGGCAGGCACCTGTAATCCCAGCTACTCAGGAGGCTGAGACAGGAGAATCGCTTGAACCCAGGAGGTGGAGGTTGCAATGAGCCAAGATGGAGCCATTGCTGTCCAGCCTGGGTGACAGAACAAAACTCCATCTCAAAAAAACAAAACAAAACAGCAACAACAACAAAAATGAGCAACTTGAAGTATGGACAAGCAACCTGAATTATGGAGGACACTAGAAATAGTGTTTCCTACAGAGTCAGGGCTTCCTACCAACATAGTCACTTCTAGGGTTTTTGACCTGAAAAGTTCTGTGGCATATTTTTTCTTTGCTATCCACTTTTTAAAATTTTTTCTATTTCTTCCCCTGTTTTTCTCCTCTACTTTACCTTCTAGAGACCTAGGTAGTTCCCAAAGGAATAGTGCTTTACGAAGTCTAATGGTGATTTATTAGGTAAAAACATAAAATGATTTTTTTTTTTTTTGCCTACAAGTTCCATACCAAAAAATGAATATAAACTTTTTATGCAATTTCACACTTTGAAAATGCAGATAATTTTAATTCTATTGCATTTTTCAGAATTCTCAATCACAATCCTCTGACAACTGTTGAAGATCCGTATCTCTTTAAGTTGCCGGCATTAAAATATTTGTAAGTACTATAGTACTTTCATGAGTCATGAGATGATTTATGCTCTTTTTAAATTTTTCATCAAAGATTAAGTATTTTGCATTTAGGCTAAAAGGTCATAATTTAAATTTTAACTGAGTTATTGAAAAAAGTTATTGGCAAAGAAAAGGATTAAGAAAGGATGTGTAATGGTCAAGACAGCCAGCAGGGCAAGAGAACAGTGTTGAAGAACCTGTATAGATTTGGAACATGTAGACACATGGAGGAATATTACTTAACCAAGAAAGCAAAGAAGAATAGGTGTTCATTATTCTAAAAAGGAAGAAAAGAGTAAATAATCAAGATGGGTGAATGCAATATGAAATGAGAAGTAAGAGAAATGGTAAAAAAAAATATATATGTGAGTTCTATTCTTGAATATCATTAATTTGATGATGCAAATCAAATTTCTTTAATAAGAGGTCTCTGGAATTCTGCGGCAAATAAACTGTTGAGCTGACTTGTTTTATAGAGAAGCCAATATTGAAGTAATCACATGTCTTTGAATTATCTTTTTAAGTACAGAATTTTTTATTGGGGTTCATATCATGAATGTTTCGGCTTTCTTCTTCAGAGACATGGGAAAAACGCAAGTCCCACTTGCAACACTTAAGAACATTCTCACAATGACTATTGAACTGGAAAAACTGTAAGTTATTTTTTTCTTAGATTTATTTTTACTTAATTGGATCTTTAGGTTTGTTTTATTTTTAAGTCAGGTTTATTGATATATAATTTTCATGTAATTCACCCTTTTTAAGGGTACAGTTTGATGAGTTTTGACAAATGTATAGTTACATAACCACCACTACATTCCCAATATAAAGCATTTCTGTTGCCTCAAAAAGGCCCCTTGTATCCCTTTGTAGTCGATCCCCTCCCCCCACCATCAGTCCCTGTTAGCTAGTAATCTGATTTCTGTTCCTATACTTTTGCCTTTTCCAGAATGTCTTATAAATGAAACCATATGGCGTGTCGCCTCTTATGTTTGGCTTCTTTCACTTCGCTTTTTTTTTTTTTTTTTTTTTTTTCAGACGGAGTCTCACTGTCCCCCAGGCTGCAGTGCAGTGGCATGACCTAGGCTCACTGCAACCTCCGCCTCCCAGGTTCAAGCGATTCTCCTGCCTCAGCCTCCCGAGTAGCTTAGCTTACAGGTGCATGCCACCACGCCCAGCAAATTTTTGTATTTTTAGTAGAGACAGGGTTTCACCATGTTGGCCAGGCTGGTTTCGAACTCCTGACCTCAATTGATCCACCCGCCTCGGCCTCCCGAAGTGCTTGGGTTACAGGTGTGAGCCACCGCACTCGACCCAGCAGATTCTTTTTTTTTTTTTTTTTTTTTTGAGACAGAGCCTTGTTGCTGGAGTGCAGCACAAGATCTCAGCTCACCGCAACCTCTGCCTCCCAGGTTCAAACAATTCTCCTCCCTCAGTCCTCCTGAGTAACTGGGATTATAGCCTCGCACCACCACACCCAGCTAATTTTTGTATTTTTAGTGGAGATCGGGTTTCTTGTTGGCCAGGCTGGTCTCAAACTCCTGGCCTCACTTGATCCACCCGCCTGGGTCTCCCAAAGAGCTGGGATTACAGGCGTGAGCCACCACGCCTGGCCCGGTCCAGCAGATTCTTATATTTCAGTTTTTAAAGAAATGTTTGCCTTTCTACTGCTTGATGTGTAGTAGAATCTCATTGTGGTTTTAATTTGCATTTCTTTAATAGCTAGTGATGTTGAATATTCATGTGTAAATATCTTCTTTACTAAATTGTTCAAATCTGTTCCCATATTTTAATTGGATACTAGTCTTTTTATTGAGGTTTTTTTTCCCTGTAACCCTATGAAAGATTCATTATTATTGAATTTTAAGAGTGCTTTATAGACTCTAGATACAGGTCCTTTCAGGGACCAGGTACAGTGGTCCCTGCACATTGGGAGGCTGAGGCAGGAGGACTGCTTGAGGTCAGGAGTTTGAGACCACCTGGGCAATATGGTGAAACCTCGTCTCTCCCAAAAATATAAAAATCAGCCAGGTGTGGTGGTGCTCACCTGTGGTCCCAGCTACTCGGGAAGCTGAGGTGGGAGGATTGCTTGAGCCGGGAGGTCGAGGCTGCAGTGAGCTGTGATCATCACTGCACTCCAGCCTGGGTCACAGAATGAGATACTATCTAAAAAATTAAACAAGTAAATAAAACAAAAAACAAGGCCTTTTAGATATGTGTTTGGTAAATATCTTCTCTCAGGTTGTGGTTTGTCTTTTCATTCTAAATATTTTCTAGCTGGGCACAGTGACTCACACCTGTAATCCCAGCACTTTGGGAGGACAAGGGAGGTGGATCACTTGAGGTCAGGAGTTCGAGACCATCCTGGCCAACATGGCAAAACCCCCATCTCTACTACAAATACACAAATTAGCCAGGTGTGGTGGCACACGCCTGTAATCCCAGCTACTCAGGAGGCTCAGGCACAAGAAGTGCTTGAACCTGGGAGGTGGAGGTTGCAATGAGCCAAGATTGCACCACTGTACTCCAGCCTGAGCAACAGAGTGAGACTCTGTCTCAAAAAAAAAAAAAAAAAAAATTAATAATAATAATTAAACTAAAAGTGTTTTCTGAAAAGTGGAAGTTTTTAATTTTGATCAGCTTTAAGTTAGCAATTTTTTCTTATGGCTTGTGCTTTTTTGTTTCGTACCTAAGAAATCTTTAAGAACCTGTTGTCTAATCCAAAGTGGAAAAGATTTACTCCTATGTCTTCTCCCAGAAATACTATAATTTAGGTCTAGGATCCGTTTTTAGTTAATTTGAATATATGGTGTGAGGATGTATTTTTTTTTTTTTTTTTGCAGTTGTATATTTATTTTTTGGAGAAACGAGGTCTCACTATGTTGCCGAGGCTGGTTTCAAACTCCTGGCCTCAGTGATCCTCCTGCCTCACCCTCCCAGAGTACTGGGATTACAGGCATGAGGCACCGTGCCTGGCCTTCTTTGCAATTATATATATATACAGATGTGTGTCTGTGTGTGGATGTGTATATATATATGTGTGTGTGTGCATATATGTATATGTGTGTGTGTATATATATGTGTGTGTATATATATGTGTATATATATATTAGCCAGGTGTGGTGGCACAGGCCTGTAGTCCCAGCTACTAGGGAGGCTGAGGTGGGAGGATCACTTGAACTCAGGAGGTGGAGGTTGCAGTGAGCCAAGATGGCACCACTGCACTCCAGCCTGGGTGACAGAGCAAGACGTTGTCTTAAAAAAAAATTATATATATGTATATATGTGTGTATATATGTGTGTGTGTGTATATATATGTATATATTTCTGCAGGGCCCTACTGTGAGTTTGTTACACAACTGACTGCAACTTAAATAGTGCCACCACCCCACAATATGGCAAACTAAATAGAAACTCTGTTTTGCTAAGGCTGGTTGAGGGCAGTATGCAAGATTAGCATGGAAAGGGCCCTTCATTTCACACTCTGTTAATTTTTGTCAGGTCACTTTCTTATCTTCACCATATTGTCAGATCTGTTTTACTGCTCTAGCCTCACTTTCCTCAGCCTCCTGCAGCATCTTCCCTGTCAGCTAGATCCCTTCCTCTCTGGATGAAGTCCTCTTCATCGACCAGCTTTCTCACTTGGTTCGTTCTCTAAGACAGTGAGGATCTGTCTGCTTTTTTCTTGACCATTAGTGGGTAGGAAAAATGCTCTCATTCTCTGTAACCATTTGTCACCAAGGCCATAAAGACATTGAACTAACTGCCTTATTGGAGTTTATTACTGGAAGTCTTCAGGAGTTTACACATTTATATACAAAGTAAGTAGGCCAGTGCATTTGAGTCTTGTCTCATGTGTAATGATCTTTAATGGTGTATTGAAAAATTACCATTCTCAAGTAAAGATAATGTATACGTCAGGTCATTTACAGTCTCAAAGGTTTGTCAGTATACTTTAAAACAATCCTGGGAACAGTTCTATATTGAAGGAGACTGAAGAATCATGAATACTAGGCGGCGCTGGGGCTGGCAAGCACGTGGCAGAGGCGGTGCCCACGGGGGCTGCTGAAGCGGGCAGAGGGTTGGCGGCGCCTGGAAGCCTGTCGCTGGCACTGTCCCGGTGGGAGGCTCGGCAGTGGGCACGTCGGTGGTGGGGCTGAAGAACCATTTCTACAAGGCAAGCCAGCTGGTCAGTGAGAAGGTGGGAGGGGCTGAGGGGACCAAGCTGGATGATGACTTCAAAGAGATGGAGAAGGTGGATGTCACCAGCAAGGCGGTGACGGAAGTGCTGGCCAGGACCATCAAGTGCCTGCAGCCCAACCCAAGCCTCGCAGGTAAGCTGACCATGCTCAACATGGTGTCCGAGATCCGGGTCCAGGTGAAGAACCCCAGCTACCTGCAGTCGGAGGGGCTCCTGAGCGAGTGCCTGATCCCCCACCTGAAGGAGCTAGGTGGTGAGTCCAACTTCGGTGACACACTGCTGGATGTCGGCAAGTCCACGAAGCACCTGGTGGAGGTGAAGGACTCCCTGGACATAGAGGTCAAGCAGAACTTCATTGACCACCTCCAGAACCTGTGCGAGACTGACCTGAAGGAGATCCAGCACCACCAGTTGGAGGGCCGCCGCCTGGACTTTGACTAAAAGAAGAAGCGGCAGGGCAAGATCCCCAATGAGGAGCTGCGCCAGGTGCTGGAGAAGTTTGAGGAGTCCAAGGAGGTGGCAGAAACCAGCATGCGCAACCTCCTGGAGACCAATATCGAGCAGGTGAGTCAGCTCTCAACCCTGGTGGAGGCGCAGCTGGACTGCTACCGGCGGGCTGTGCAGATCCCGGACAAGCTGGCAGAGAAGCCCAAACGCAGAATGCAGGAAGCTTCCTCATGCCCCAAGCGGGAGTATAAGCCCAAGTCCCGGGAGCCCTTTGACCTCGGAGAGCCTGAGCAGTCCAACGGGGGCTTCCCCAGCACCACAGTCCCCAAGATCACAGCTTCGTCTTTCCGATCTTCCGACAAGCCCTCTGGACTCCTAGCAGGAGCATGCCACCCATAGACGAGCGGAGCTGCAAGGTGCTGTACAACTTCGAACCCTAGAACCATGGGGAGCTGGGCTTCCATGAGGGTGACGTCATCACCTTGCCCAACCAGATCAACTACAACTGGTATAGGGCATGCTGGACAGCCAGTCGGGCTTCTTCCTGCTCAGCTACGTGGACATGCTTGTGTCCCTGCCGCAGTGACTCGCCAGCGCCCCGCCCTTCTGTCCGCACTGGGCGGCACCCCCTGCCGGGTCTTCTGCCTTCCTCCGGGCTCCTGATGCTAGGATGGTGTCCGAGCCTGCCGGTGTCACCCAGTCCCAGGTCCTCGAGGTACTCCCTGAGCAGGGAGCCACACTTGGGTGGGGGGCTTATCTGGGTGGGTGGGGACGCCTGTTTACACTGGCACTGACCCCCAACGGTGACAGCTCCCTTCCCTACTGCATTGCGCCACCCTCCTCCTCACTCCCCAACTCCTTGCCTAGCTGGCCCAGGCGGGGCTAACCCTAAGGTACTCTCACAAACACTAGTGTTCCACCGCGGCAGCACCCACCTCCGTCCTGACTCCACAGGGACCCGGCCCACTGCCTGCCCTCGTGTCCTGTGGCCTTAACAGGATGAGATCGAGCGTCCCCCTGGGTTGGCTCAGAGACAGGACCTTGGTTTTAAATCCTGTCCCAGCCTGGTGCTGGAGATGGGCCCTGGCCCCACTCCAGGGCCACTGCACCTCCACCTCACACATGCACTCCTTCTCCCCAAGGCCAGGGCAGAGGGCCTCACTGCTTCCCCTGCCTGCTGTCAGCTTGCAGCCCGGGGACAGAGGCCAGCTGGGATCTGTCCCAGGATAGAGAACATAGCCTCCTTCAGGGCCCCGCCTCCCAAGCCCCGCCCTCACAAAGCCAAGTACCTTTTCAGCTTTTCAACTGCCCCCAGCCAGGGCCACGGAGGCCTGTGTCACTCTAGCACAAGCTGCCACCACCAACCACCCACATACACCCCAGCACACTTCGCACGGGACCACAGCCCCAGCCGTGCTGCTGAGGGCCAAGCACAAAGGCTCCAGTGAGCAAATGTTAAAGCTCCTGGTGGCCAGGCCTCCCCTTTCCCAGCCGCTACCACCCCACCCTGTGGGAAGTGGCCCTGACCATCTCCTCTAGGCCACAGCAGGCGGCCCTGGGGTCTCCAGACCCCTGCCCAGACCAGTAGGTCTGCAGCCCCAACATCTGCTTCCTCTGTCACCCGATCCAAAATCGATGAAATGGGGGGTCCTCTGGACTGGGCCACATTCACATTCCTCTCCCACTATGGCCCAGCCTGAAGCCTCTGGACCCCAGGCTCTGCTCTGCACCCCCTTTGTCAGCAGTATATGAAGGGCACAGACACCCTGGCAGAGATGAGCACACAACCTTGGACATGGTCCAGGGCAAAGTGAAATGTGTGCCTGAATTTTGTAAACAGAAGTATTAAATGTCTTTCTACAAAAAGAAAAAAAAAAATCATGAACACTAAATGTAATGTGTGATGTTTGGTGATGTTTGATTGGATTCTCAATTTTTTATTTTTTTTTATTTTTTTTGAGACGGAGTCTCGCTCTGTCACCCAGGCTGGAGTGCAGTGGCCGGATCTCAGCTCACTGCAAGCTCTGCCTCCCGGGTTTATGCCATTCTCCTGCCTCAGCCTCCCAAGTAGCTGGGACTACAGGCGCCCGCCACCTCGCCCCGCTAGTTTTTTGTATTTTTTAGTAGAGACGGGGTTTCACCATGTTAGCCAGGATGGTCTCGATCTCCTGACCTCATGATCCACCCGTCTCGGCCTCCCAAAGTGCTGGGATTACAGGCTTGAGCCACTGCGCCCGGCCTGGATCCTCAATTTTTTAAGCCATGATATGATTGGGACAATTGTGAAAATGTGTATATGGACTACATAGTAGGCAATGATAATATTATTAAGTTTCATTGGATGATGATAGTATTCTGGTTATGTAGGAGAATGCCTTGGTTCTTGGGGGCTGCACACTGAAGTCTTTAATGGTGAAGGGTCATTATGTCTGCAACTGACTCTCAAATGGTTTGTCCAGAAAATGTATAGACAGACACACATGGAAAGCAAATGTGACAAAGTATTAGCTACTGTGGATTCCAGATGAAAGTTATACAGGTGTTCATTAGACCATTTGAAAATGCTTCCCAGCCATCCTAAGGTTTAAAGAAAAAAAAAAGAAAATGTTTAAAATCAAAAGTTGGGGGCAGGAAAAGAATAACAAAACCTCTGGGCTCGTGCCTATAATCCCAGCACTTTGGGAGGCCAAGGAGAAAGGGTTGCTTGAGCTCAGGAGTTCGAGACCAGCCTGGGCAACATGATGAAATCCCATCTCTACAAAATATACAAAAATGAGCCAGGTGTGGTGGCACACACCTGTAGTTCTAGCTACTCAGGAGGCTGAGGTGGGAGGATCACCTGAGCCCAGGAGACAGAGGCTTCAGTGAGCCAAGATTGTACCACTGCACTCAGCCTGTGTAACAGAGCGAGACCCAGCTTCAAAACAAACAAAAGAAACACCTTTGTGTCAGAGTTAAGGCTGCTGTATAATATAATGCTGGGTTATGGTTCTGGGTCCAGTCCCCATGAAGATCAGAGGCTTCCACTGGACCCAAAGGAGTAATACTAGTCACTTGTGATTATTCCTCTGTAGGTTTGAAAGATGTGTCAGGCCAATTTATTGGATGCGGTTTTAATCTAAAACTCTATACATTGTACCCCCAACTCATAGACTTCAGGTATCCATGAAACACTCTTCTGTTTCCACAGTCTTAATGTGGCCCTAATAAAGCCATCCTTTTGGAGGACTCAGAAAAGTGCGCCCCCTCCCCCCCACCCAAAACCTCTGTAACGTAATAATTATAGTCGTTAACATTTATTGAGCACTCACTGTGTGCCAGGCATTTTTCACGTATTGATTTCATTTAATCCTCAAAACTCATTAGAGGTAGGTACTATTATAACAAGGCCAAGGAACAGAGATTAAGCAGTTTTCCCAAATTCACGTTATTAGTGGAGCTGGGATTTAAGCCTAGTCTGGCTGTGGAATCTGTATTCTTAATGACCATGCTATACTGCCTAAGATTAACCTTTTACTCCAGTTACAGAGATTGTTTTTATCTCTCTGAAACTGCCCCCAATAAGCCATAACAATAAATTAATCAATTGTCTTGGTTATCTCTTTTGCCCAAATTTATACTTTGAAAAAAATTCAAACATGCCAGAAAGATGAAAGAATAGTACAGAATCCAATCAAAGATCAGGCACTGCATGTCATGTCTTCATTTCCTTTAATCTAAAACATTCCTCTACTTTCTTTGATCTTTCATGACGTTGGCATGTTTTAAGAGTCAAAGATAGTTGTCTTGTAAATTGTCCTACAATCTGGATTTCTCTGTTTCCTCATGATGAGATTCAAGTGAAGCATTTTTGGGAAGAATACTGCATAGGCGATGTATCCTTCCTGCCTCGGGATCGCAGGTGACCTGTAATATGAGGTTTGATCACTTGTTGAAGGTAATCTTCCAGGTCTCTCCATTGTAGTTATTTTGCTGGGTGTGGTGGCTCATGCTTGTAATCCCAGCACTTTGGAAGGCTGAGACGAGCAGATTGCTGGAGTCTAGGAGTTTTAGACTAGCCTGAGCAAAAGGTGAAACCCTGTGTCTGCTAAAAATCCAAAAAAAAAAAAAAAATTAGCTGGGTGTGGTGGTGCAAGCCTATAGTCCCAGGGACTGAATTTGAAGGGTCACTTGAGCCCAGAGGGGTCAAGGCTGCAGTGAGCTATGATTTTGCCACTGTATTTCAGCCTGGGTGATAGAGTGAGACCTTGTCTCATTTTTTAAAAAAGTAATTTTTCCTATAGTTAATAAATAATGTGTGAGGTAGTACTTTGAGATCAGTGAAGATCCTGTTCTCAGATGTCTTTTCACCCAGCTGTCCATCAGTGATAATCCTTGTCTGAATCAATTTTTATTACTGGTGGTTGCAAAGTGACACTTTTTAAAATTCTGTCATTCCTTCCACATTTATTATCTGGCTTTATTTCATTAAAGAACAACTCCCCTTATTTATTTTTTAATATCATTCTTCATTGATTCTTTTTTATATATTAATTATGTTATAGCTTATTATTGTTGTTATTCTTTTGAATGCTCAAATTGTCCAGATTTGACCAATGCAATCTCTGTTATTTTTTTAACCCCACAATCCACGTTGAACTAAGCTATTTTTAATGCCCAGAGTAATTTCTAGTATTTCCCACTCCCAACAGGAATTGAGACAGGGACTGCAGAAGTTGGGGACTTACTCAGACTCTTCTTAGAAGTCTACCTTCTTCCTGTGTACTTTCAGCCCAAAGTGAGACTTTTGAGTTGGGAAGAAATACTTCTGAATTAAACTACTGATCAGCGTCACCCAATTCTAATCCCAACCACCTTTATTCTAAGCATACCATACTCACTGCCATGCTTACCCTTCAGTTGGGCACCTCTGTCCTCCTTCCTATTGGCCTTCTAGTTCCTACCCAACTGTTTAGTCCACAGGCCTCAATAACACCTTTTCGCCCAGCCCTCTGGTAGCATTGGCCTGCCTCCTTTACCTACTCAACCGCTTTACCACTAATTTATTGTTCTCTGTTTTCATCTATAGGATCTTACCTAGCCATATGGCCTGCTGCCTCTGCCAATTTAAAAACAGCATTGAGGCTGTCTGCAAGACAGTCAAGCTGCATTGCAACAGTGCATGTCTGACAAGCACCATACATTGTCGTGAGTCCAAATTGCCTGGTGATCAATTGTTACATTATTTTAAGTATTTGTTTTTAAATTTTTATTTTTAATTGATAAATTTGTAAAGTGATGATATAATTGCTTTATTTTTATTTACTCATTCAGAGTTAAATTCCCTCAATTTCTGAACGATTCCCTGGCTGAGAGTCAGGTTCTCAGTTATTATTAGAAAATGTAATAATAGAACTGTTCCGTATTCATAAAGGACCAAGACAAAGGAATGGGAAGACTAGGGAGTAACATTAACATCCACACACTGTGTACTGTGCTCTCTGCTTGGTGCTTTGCCCCCAGTGCTAATTTCTTCATACAGCGCATTGTAGTTTGTAAGCTGGTTTTATATCCATGAGATCTCAAGTACCAATTTTGTAAGAGTACAAGTGATGCTATTTTATTTGAAGCCTGAGAGCTTCTGGTTCCATAACCAGAAATTGCTACCTGGCTCTTCTAATGGAATGAGGGATTTTCCAAGCTTAGACCATCCAACTCTGAACTTGCTCTGAATTCAAACCTTTCTATTCACAGAACAAATGGTCAAGTGCTTTCAGGAGTTTTTCTGTAGATTAGGTTTATTAGCACCAACTTCATGACTTCCAAAATGTGACTGCTTTCATGTCCAGATAGCTTGAATACAGGCATCTACCAGTGATACGGGGTGGATGATGAATAATGCTTGGCTACTTATTTAAAGAAAATGTTGCTTATTTTTCAAAACTTTTTTTTACCAATTATATTCTTCCCTTCTTCCCAAGAGGTGGGCAGAAAAGCATTGGTAGTCTCCTTTTACAGATGAGGAAAAACAAGATCAGAGGTGCTAAGTGCTGTACCTTGTGCCAGGTCTTCTGTCCCAATTCTGGGTTCTCCCCAAGCCCATGTTTCTCCTTTCTCACAATCTTTACTTCTTCCTCTGACCCTCAGCACCACCCAAAATACTTTTAATTCTGGAAAAGAAAGCCAGCTGCACACTGGCACATTTGACCTTCATGCAAACAGAAGCTTTAGATGATTCCGCATCCAAAATATTAGAGAGGAAATGAAAGCAAAGTAGGCATCTGACGAAAGTTGCTTTTTCCCTTCTGCATTTTAGGACCTCAAGTAATGTTTATCCAGAAACTGCTGTCATACCATAGATTCATTGTACATTCAACAACATAAGCATACAATCTGGCAAATTAAAAATCTCTTAACCTACACCCTGAATCCCTGCCCAAATTTAAGAAAAGAATTAGGGTGGACACAGTGTTTTTTCCATGTCGCGTCTTCTGTGATGGGGCTACAGTATGTGGGAGCAGAGAATGGGGTGGGTGGGTGGCGCGTGTGCCAGATGAGGATCTATCAGCAATGGGAGGGATCCTCCACTTTAGCATCTCCACCCTGCTCCTCTCAGAGGACTGCCTTTCATTGCATTCAGCTGTGATGGTAGCGAGACTACAGGCACACCGAGGACAAGGAGAGAGGGAGCCTTGTGCTCTCTCTGCATCTGAGGCAGGACAGCACAGGGTACGGAGCAGTCTGCAGAGAGGCCAGCTCATCAGGTCGTCATGGTAGCACTTGTCTTCCACCTTGAGCTTTGACTGAGCACTGGGTAACTGGCCCCTGGGGATCAACAGAATAATCCTAAGCAGACTTACTCTGTGTCACACTATGGAATGTTCCAAGTAGGTGGCCATGTTTTCAAAAGATGTTTTTTCCTCCTTTTGTTGCCATTTCATAGGTTTAGGATTGGGTGTATGTTTCTGCTCTGAATGGCACTCGAATGTTTGCTGACTCCTACTCCGTGTGACTGGGGCGTACAGCTGTGGACGGATGCATGCCGTCCCATCATCTTTCATGATCAAAGCAGTCTCTTCTTTTTTCACAGTTGAAGAAGCATCCATAGGGAATCCAGAAGGAGCGTTCATGAAGGTGTTACAGGCCCGGAAGGAGCACACGAGCACTGAGCTGACTATTGAGCCGGAGGCGCCCTCAGACAGCAGTGGTGTCAACTTGTCAGGCTTTGGGAGTGAGCAGCTAGACACCAATGATGAGAGTGAGGTTATCAGTGCACTAAGTTACATCTTGCCTTATTTCTCAGCAGGAAATCTAGATGCGGAATCAATGTTGTTACCATTCATGAAACTACTATTTTCTAATGCGCAAGATGGAGATAGGCCTCTGAGTATTTTGAAAAACAATACAAAGGGCCCCTCTCTTCAACCTGCATCCAACAACTCAAGTTATGAAAATAAATTGAGAAAGCTGTATTTGCTAGAAAATGTGTTACATGCAGAAACACAAGAAAAAATCAATGAAGTTAAAAGGGAAGAAAAAACTGCCATGCTTATGCAGACCAGCCTTCTAGGTAAGAAATTTAAACGCCAAATATTTGAAAAGAAATCAGAAAGTATCCAACCACAGGAAAACAGCCTGATAAAGATTCAAACTGTAGGCAAAAACCTGCAGAGAGTGAACAGAGTCCTCACGGGCCCAAGGAGCATCCAGAAAAGGCACTTCAAAGAGGTGGGAAAGCAGAGCACCAGGAGGGAGGAGGGTGCACAGGCATTTGTGGAGAACGCTACCCAAGAAAAAAGGCTCAGGAGCCCAGTCCCAGGGGAGCTGGAACAGCCTCACATAGAGCAGGGGCCCAAGAAGTTAGCAGGAAATGCCATCTACATGAAGCCTTCATTCACCCAAGAGAATAAGGCGGCAGTCTCCTCTGTGCTGAAACCCTTCTCCATGGGCGAGCCTTCTGCTTCCACCCCTGCAAAAGCCCTACCTCAGGTCAGAGACAGATCAAAAGACTCAACCAACAGTATTTTAATTTTAGAAAATGCAGAGGCTAGAGTTAAGAATGCAAAGGCTGCTAGACCAATCGTACATTCCAGAAAAAACTACCGCTATCATAAAACTCGCTCCCGTGTGGTCCACAGAACACCCAAGGCCAAAAAGAGTCGAAATTTGAGAAAGAAAAGTTATCTCGATAGACTGATGCTTGCAAACAGGCTGCCATTCTCTGCAGCGAACAGCCTCATAAATTCCCCTTCACAAAGGGCTTTTTTGCCTTTAGTAGACCTGAGTCCTAAGGAAAATCCTTTTCCTAAACTATTTGATGCTTCAGAACGTGTTATAGAGAACACTAATGTGAAAGACACAACTGCAAGAAATGCCTTCGAAGAAAACATTTTTATGGAAACCACTACTATGCCAGAAGGCACCATCTCTGAAAACACGAAGTACAATCCTCCTCCTGAGGCAGATTCTGCTGGGATTGCGTTCAACTTAGGGCCAACTGTTAAACAAACTGAGACAAAATGGGAATACAACAATGTGGGCCCTGACCTGTCCCCCGAGCCCAAAAGCTTCAATTATCCATTGCTCTCATCCCCAGGTGATCAGTTTGAAATTCAGCTAACCCAGCAGCTACAGTCCCTCATCCCCACCGAGGATGTGAGAAGGTTTATTTCTCATGTTATCCGGATCTTAAAGATGGACTGCTCTGACACCCATGTGCAACTGACCTGTGCCAAGCTCATCTCCAGGACAGGCCTCCTGATGAAACTTCTTAGTGAGCAGCAGGAAGTAAAGGCGTCCAAGGTAGAATGGGATACGGACCAATGGAAAACTGAGAACTATATTAATGAGAGCATGGAAACCCAGAGTGAACAGAAAGAGCAGAAGTCGAGCGAGGTGAGGACCACACAGAAACATGAGACCCAGATTTTCCATCATTTAGCGTATGCCAGGAAAGTGCCCACACCAGAGAACCTGGAATTCCCAGGCCATAGCTCGTCTTGGCCATGTAACTTTGGCCATGACTGTGATCTCCCATTTTGCTCATTTAGAGAGAGAAATAGATCAGTACACAAGATGAACTATAGGTGAGGTGGGGCGGCTCACGCCTGCCATCCCAGCACTTTGGGAGGCCGAGGTGGGTGGATCACTTGAGGTCAGGAGTTTGAGACCAGCTTGGCCAACATAGTGAAACCCTGTCTCCACAAAAATAAAAAAAAATTAGCTGGGGTGATGACACATGCCTGTAGTCCCAGCTACTCGAGAGGCTGAGGTGGGAGGATCACCTGAACCCAGGGAAGTGGAGTCTGTAGTGAACCCTGATCACACCACTGCACTCCAGCCTGGGTGACAGAGTGAGACTCTGTCTCAAAAAAAAAAAAAAAAAACAACCTGTAAGCTACTCACCTGGAATACTGGGGTTTGGAGAAGTTAGCTTCCATTCTCTCTCTTTTTTCTTTTTAATTGTTCTTTTCTTTTTTTTTTTTAGCTCATGAAAGACTTTCCAGGATGTACTTTTGACAACAAACTCATCTTGGCAGGATCTGTGACTGTAATACTAACAACTGTGGTTATAAGTTTTTGTCTCATTAAGGTAAGGACAATAATTCAGGTTTTCAGAATGCAGTCCTGTCTGTGTGTGGATTCAGAGCCCACAAACTCAAAACCCAAGCCGCTTTCCCACCTGCTGCTACTTGACATGCTTTTTCAGTCCTTTAAGGCTGAGGTCCGCTTTGTTCTTTTACTGCAAGTGTATATTCCAGGATTTTAAAGGATCCTCACTTCCAGGAGGTCTCTGTGAAATGAAACCAAGTTAATCCCACTAGACTATTTTAAGAAGTTGATATAATAGCAAAATTTCTCCCACGTAAAACGATGTCAACAATTAGATGTACTCACCAAGTCACCCCTTACTCTGCCACTAATTTATTTCCTTGTTGCTGAAATGATGAGAGACGTATAATCTCCACCCTCACGGAGTTGTCATCACCCTGGAGAGGAAGGAGACAGCCAATAGAGAGAACTATTGTCTTGTAGACTTATTAGATTCACACAGTGTCATCCTTTTCCAGTGTGTAAGGCATTGTCTAAATAGGTCCAGTTAAAGCACTACAGAGTAGCCATTTTTAAAAAAAATTGTTGGCTACATTTTTAAGTTCACAGGGGAGGGGGAATGTCTCATACTCCAGCCCTCCTGAGCCTAGGCCCTCGGTGAGATGTGTCACCATTTCTTGGACACCATGTGAGACATTCCCCCTCAGATCAGAGATGCTCAACCTGCATTAACATGTCTAAAGCCTACATCTGGCTACTCTGGGGCGAGTCCTGTTCACAATGCCCATTCCTGAAGCTTGCCTCTGTTTGCCTTTTGTTCGATTACATGATGTATTACTTTTCCCAAGAGGCCAGTGCTAGCATATTGGAAGAGTGACTTAATAAGCTGGCAACCTTGACGCCATGCTCCCAATCCAACCTTATTTGCCTCATTTACCATTTCCATTATTGTGGCAGCCCTCCATTCCAGCCAGATCAGCCCCTCACCATATCCCAGTCACACCATCCACATTTCTGCTCTTGTCTGTGCATTTGTCCATCTAAAATGCCCTTATTTCACTCTGCCTGTGGGAGTCCCATGAATCTCTCCAAAGCCAACTCATGTTCATCTTTCTGCTTGAAACCTTCCCTGAATAGGCCAGGCGCGGTGGCTCACGCTTGTAATCCCAGCACTTTCAGAGGCTAAGGCGGCGGATCATGAGGTCAGGAGATCGAGACCATCCTGGCTAACACAGTGAAACCCTGTCTCTACTAAAAATACAAAACATTAGCTGTGTGTGGTGGCAGGCGCATGTAGTCCCAGCTACTCGTGAGGCTGAGGCAGGAGAATGGCGTGAACCTGGGAGGCAGAGCATGCAGTGAGCCAAGATCGGGCCACTGCACTCGAGCTTTGGTGACAAAGCGAGACTCTGCCTCAAAAAACAAAAACAAAACAAAAAAACACCTTCCCTGAATATTCCAGCCCTCCTGAGCCTAGTCCCTTTGTGAGATTTGTCCGCATTTCTTGGACACCATATGAAAGACTTCAGAGGCTGAAGTGGGTGGATTGTTTGAGCCTGGGAGGTTGAGGATGAAGTGAGCTGTGGTCATACCACCGCACTCTAGCCTGGACAACAGAGCGAGACCCTGTCTTAAAAATAGCTACCACCAAAAACTATCTTGGGATTTGAATAGGATTACCTTAAATTTGTAGATTAATTTGAGAATTGACATCTGTACAACATTCTGGGATCGTGGTATTTCATGTCATTTATTCATTTCTTGTTAATGTCTTTCAGAAGAGTTTTAGGGTTTCCATCATACAGATCTTACACGTCTTTTGTTACATAACAGATCTTTGTATTTTTCTTCCTAAATACTTCATACATTTGTATTGCCATTGTAAATGGGACTTACTTCCATTTTCTAATTAGTTATTGGTGGTACATCTGACAAGTATTTGACTTTTGTGTGCTGCTCTCTTGATTTTGTTTCTAGTCACCGTACTGAATTCTCATATTACTTCCAGTGAAATCTTAGTTGATTCTCTTAGGCTTCTTTGGCTAACATTTATTATTTTATATGCAAATAATGATAGTTTTGCCTCTTCCTTTTAAATACTTACACTGTTTCCTTCCTTTCTTTTCTCTTTTTTTCTTTCTCAGGGCCTTGTTGTCACTCAGACTGGAGAGCAGTGGTGTGATCTAGCTCACTGTAACCTCAAACTCCTGGGCTTAGGGGATCCTCCTGCCTCAGCTTCCAGAGTGGCTGGGACTACAGGCAGGCAGTGAAATTTTAAAACTTTTTTTGTAAACACAAGGTCTCGCTATATTGCCCAGGCTGGTTTTCTTGCCACTTTAGAGCAGGTTTCCTTTTTTTCATACTTTTAAGAGTTTTTTATTAGGAATTGTCCATTGAATGTTAGCTAAAACAGTCAATAAAATGCATTCAGTGTCAGCTGCATGCAAGACCCTAAGTTAGATACAGTTAGCCCTCTTCATCAGCAGGTCCACATCTTCAGATTCAACTGGATGAGGTGAATATTTGAAAAAGGAAACAATAAAAATACAAATAGAAAGTACAGTATAACAACTGTTGCCATTGTACAATATCTATACATTTTATTAGTGATGACCTAAAGTACATGGGACCAGGCATGGTGACTGACACTTGTAGTCCCAACACTTTGGGAGGCCAACCTGGGCAGCATAGTGAGACCTTGTCTTCAATAAAAATAAAAAAAAAATAGCCAGGTGTGGTGGTATGCACCTGTAGTCCCAGCTACCCAAGAGACTGAGGTGGGAGGATCATTGGAGCCCAGGAGGTTGAGGCTGCAGTGAGCTGTGATTGTGACACTGCACTCCAGCCTAAGTGACAGAGGACGATCCTGTCTCCAAGTAAGTAAATAAAGTATTTGGGGGGATGTGTGTTGGTTATATGCAAATACTGCACCATTATAAGGGATTGAGCATCCACCGATTCTGGCATGGTGTGGGGGCAGTATCCTAGAACCAGTCCCTCGCAGGATAGCAAGGATGACTGAACTGTGGAAGAATCAAAGCTCTGTTGAACAGCATACAATTCCTGTCTTCAAAAAACTTATCAGGTAGATGAGACTTAAAATGAATAAAAGGAATGAATACAGATTTGGAGATAGTGGTGGTTGTGATGGATAATCTCAATTGTGTTTTCTTCCAAAACAGATTTATTCCCACAGAAGGGCATCAAAGGAAGCTAAAGAAGCCTCATCAGTGTTAGAACCCTGAGCCCAAGTTAAGGCATCCAGATGGCCTGGAGCCATGTTTTTTAAATGTTATTATTAAATATTGTTTTTTTGCTGGTTAAATCAATGATAACATTCTTTACTTTGTGGTTGTGTTTTTCAAAATGAGGATTTTTAACAATAATAAAAATAAACCTTCTTAGATCATTTTTAATTTTAATAAATTGCTTCCTGAATATTTGACTAAAGAGAAAACTAGGCCAATCTAAGCAGAGTCCAAATGAAGTAGAAAGTCCATAGAGAACGAGGAAAAAAGGAAATTGTTGAACCACGGACACAGTAAAAGGAAAAGACTGGCCGGGCGCAATGACTCACACCTGTAATCCCAGCACTTTGGGAGGCTGAGCTGGGTGGATCACTTGAGCCCAGGAGTTCGGGCAACCTGACAAAACCCCCATCTCTACAAAAAATACACAAAAATTAGCCAGGCGTGGTGGTGTGCACCTGTAGTCCTATCTACTTGGTAGGCTGAGTTGGGAGTATCACTTGAACCTGGGAGGTTGCAGTGAGCTGAGGTTAAGCCGTTACACCCCAACCTGGGGGGTGACAGGATGAAAGAGTGAGACCCTGTCTTTAAAAAAAAAAAAAAGAAGAAGAAGAAGAAAGCAAAGAAAAAAATGTATATTTGTGACAAGGTCTGTTTCTGTCTCCCAAGCTGGAGTGCAATGGCAGAATCATAGCTCACTGCAGCCTCAAACTCCTGGGCTCAAGGCATCCTCCTGCCTTAAAGGCCCCCGGAAGGGTTGGGATTACAGGAAGAAGCCACTGCGAGGCTAGATTTTTTTTTTTTTTTTTTTTTGAAACAAGGTTTGACTCTCACCCAGGCTGGAGTGCAGTGGTGCAATCTCGGCTCACTGCAACCTCTGCCTCCCAGGCTCAAGCGATCCTCCTGCCTCAGCTTCTCAAGTAGCTGGAACTACAGGCACATGCCACCAAGCCTGGTGAATTTTTGTATTTTTTGTAAAGAAGGGGTCTCAATATGTTGCCCAGGCTGGTCTTGAATTCCTGGGTTACAGTGATCCACCCACCTTGGCCTCCCAGAGTGCTGGGATTACAGGTGTGAGTCACCATGACTGGCCAAAAAAAAGTTGAAGTGTTAAAATCAAAAAGAAAATTCACCAAGCCATTTTGCATATTTTTCTGGAAAGATAAAGGTATATATATATATACACACACACACACATATATATATATATAGAGAGAGATACAGATAGATCTGGACTATATACCTTATAGTATCAGTTGGGTATAACTTTGTTGCAGAAAGGACAAAGGGAACTGATTAGGGTTAAGGCACATATATGTATGTGTATATATATGTGTGTGTATATATATGTATATATGTGTGTGTGTTTGTTTTCCCAATTCCTCACACCACTCCTTTTTATTAGTTTTTATTGAGATGTAATTTATACACCATAAATTCACCCATTTAAATAAATGCAGAATTTAGTGGGTTTTAGTATAGCATTCACAAGGCTGTACAGCCATCACCACTATTTAATTCCAGAACATTTTCATCACCCCAGAAAGAAGCCCCAGAATCACTGACCCTACTCCCCATTTCCTCTCCCATTTCCTGGCAAGTATTTACTTACTTCCTATGAATTTGCCCATTTGGGACATTTCATATAAATGAAATCATAAAAGACATGATTTCAGTAAAGACTTTTGTGTGTGACTTCAGTTAAGTAGGCATAACATAACATTTAAACTAATCACTGCCCCCTCCCCCTACCTTTTTTTTGAGACAGGGTCTCACTCTGTCTTCCCAGCTGGTGTGCAGTGGTCTGATCACGGCTCACTGCAGCCTTAACCTCCCCAGGCTCAGGTGATCCTCCTACCTCAGTCTCATAAGTAACTGGGACCACAGGCACACACCACCACACTACTGGCTAATTTTTGCATTGTTTGCAGAGACAGGATTTCGCTATGTTGCCCAGGCTGATCTTGAACTCATGGACTCAAGTGATCCTCCTACCTCAGCCTCCCAAAGTACTGGGATTGCAGGCATCAGCTACCACACCTGGTTATCTTTAACCATTTTTAAGTGTACAATTCAGTAGTGTTAAGTACATTCACATTGTTCTACAACAAATCTCCAGAACTTTTTCATCTTCCCAAATTGAAACTCTGGACCTATTAAACACTAACTCCCCATTCTCTCCTTCTCCCAGCCCACAGTAACCACCCTTCTACTTTCTGTTTCTGTGAATCTGACCACTCTAAGTACCTCATGTGAGTGGAATCACACAGTATTTCTCCTTTGGTAACTGGCTTATTTCGCTTAGCATAATGCCCTCAAGGGTTCTCCATGTCAGAATTTCCTTCCTGTCAAGGCTGAAGAATACATCCATTATATGGATCAATCACATTTGTGTTATCCATTCATCAGTTAATGCACATGGAGGTTGTTTCCACCTTTTGGTCATTGAGAATAATGCTGCTGCATACATATGTGTATACGTTTCTGAATGATTATATGTTTGCAATTCTTTTGACTATATATGTATGAATAGAATTACTAGGTCATATAGTAGCTCTAAGTTGAACTTTTTGACTAACTGCCAAAGTATTTTCCACAGTGCTGCATGGTTTTACTTTCTCCAGTTTCCCCAAATCCTCTCCAACACTTTTTATTTTTATTTTTTTTAAACAATTACACCCATGCTAGTGAATGTGAAGTGGCATCTCATTGTGGTTTGGATTTTATTTTAATTTTGAAAATCAAAAGAATATACTTGGCCTTAGGTGATGGCTCACGCCTGTAATCCCAGCATTTTGGGGGGCCAAGGTGGGTGGATCACCTGAGTTTAGGAGTTCAAGACCAGCCTGGCCAACATGGTGAAACCCCGTCTCTACTAAAAATACAAAAATTAGCTGGGTGTGGTGGCGCATGCCTGTAATCCCAGCTACTCAGGAGGCTGAAGCAGGAGAATCACTTGACCAAGGAGGTGGAGGTTGCCATGAGTTGGAATCGCGCCACTGCACTCCAGCCTGAGAGATGCTGTCCAAAAATATATATATATACACACACACACTTTTCTAGTATAATATAATTATTTTACAAAAGAAGTCCATTACTAACACACGCTTGCATGCAAAGCACAAGACACATCTAAGGACCGGGCGTGGTGGCTCACGCCTGTAATCCCAGCACTTTGGGAGGCCAAGGTGGGCAGATCACTTGAGGTCAGGAGTTCCAGACCAGTGTGGCCAACATAGTAAAACCCCATCTCTACTAAAAATACAAAAATTAGCAAGGCGTGCTGGTGGGCACCTGTAATCCAAGCTGCTCAAGAGGCTGAGGCAGGAGAATCGCTTGAGCCCAGGAGTTGGAGGTTGCAGTGAGCCAAGATCCCGCCATTGCACTCCAACCTAGGCGACAGCAAGGCTCCATCTCAAAAAAAAAGTACTAAAATTAAGTTGCCAAGAATTTACATGTAGTCCTTTCTACGTATAAGACATAAATACCTGACACTTGATTCATTCCCTTCATTCTTCAGCCAGCCTCCCAGGACAAGTCTGGCAACGATTCTGACCATCGGGCAAAAGTAATTACCTTTTTCAGTTTATGTTAGGACAGCCTACGTGGGTTTACATTTGGCTTAATATAATACTACCCTACTTCTCCAATAAGTATTTAAGCATTTATTTAAAAAAACAAATTTGCCGGGCGTGGTGGCTCAAGCCTGTAATCCCAGCACTTTGGGAGGCCGAGACGGGTGGATCATGAGGTCAGGAGATCGAGACCATCCTGGCTAACACGGTGAAACCCCGTCTCTACTAAAAATACAAAAAACTAGCCGGGCGAGGTGGCGGGCGCCTGGAGTCCCAGCTCCTCGGGGGGCTGAGGCAGCAGAATGGCATAAACCCAGGAGGCGGAGCTTGCAGTAAGCTGAGATCTGGCCACTGCACTCCAGCCTGAGTGACAGAGCGAGACTCCGTCTCAAAAAAACATAAAAAATAAATAAAAAATTCATTTTAACCACTTGTACTACCCTAGTCTCTCTGAGAAAAACATGACATGCCTTACTTCAAAGAAAAAGGAGTCCTTTTTCCTCACAAATATTTCCTCATAAACTTTATTTTTTAAATGCTTTTAAAACCAGATTCTAATTTAACTAATCTAGATTTGCAAAATTATAAAGAAAATGTCTTGCCAGTTGTTGCTTCGGTTATGCTCATTTCACAATTTAGTACACTGCAACTATGTATTTAATACAAAGCAGCCTTGGCGCGGGGCGGGGGGTGTTTAACAAAATGCGTCTCAGCACCAGCCTAGAGAAACTTTTCTGTGTGAAAACAGAAGAGGGGTTACCAAGGAGAAATTCGTTATGGATTTCGGGAGGGCCTTTTCCTCAGAAATAGAGTGAAAAGTAAAAGTCGCTGTGTAAGAAATCTGATACTGACGCTGTGACAGAAGTCTGTCCAAAAGTTCATCTTCGGCGATTATGTCCAGAGGATCAACTACACATCTTCTGCAATAGGTGACACGAAACTGCATTTCCCAAGCAAGGCAAAGCAATCACATGAGTTAAGACGCCTGTTCCAGCGGTCCTGTACTTTTATTTTTGATTTAACCAAAACAATTTTGAATCGGATAAATTACCAAATTTGGTTGGGTCTTGTTTGGCTTTTTGCTTTGCTTTTTAATCAGCCATTTACCAGCAGCTGTTGCACGGGCCCATCAGCACTCGAAGAATAAAAACAAACACACAGGACCAGATAAGGTTCCCCTACTAACCCAAATGATCCGTTTCCTTAACACAATTTAAAAACCACAGCTAGGGAAAAAAGGCATGTTTTTGTGTGTGTTTGTGTGCCACAATCTGTCCAAATCCTTAATTCCCTTTTAAGGAATAGATATTCAGTAAAAATCTGAAAGAAACCTCATTAGAAATGCAAAGAGGTTTGCAAAACAAGAGGCTTCTTTCATTCCAGAAAATCACCGCAAAACAAGGGGAGAAAAATGAATGCAATGGATATGCGTTTGCCAAAGTTTCTATCCTGCCCAGTGGAGACACTGTACTGCACACAATTTTTAAAGAGGAAAAGAAGGGGTTGGTTGGTGGGGGAGAGAGATCGAGTGAGTGTGGCCTGCAAACTGCAACAATGCAATCTCCATTTTGAACAATGCACCTCTTTCCTCTTGTAAATCTAGTATTTTTGCCACTTGATGTGTCCTTGCATTTCCCCTATTTCAGTGGTCAGCGGGGTTGGGGGGCGATCAGAGCAGGATGCACAGCACAGGAGTGAGCAAGGGGAAGGGGGGAGGGCAGAGGAGGTAGGGAAGGAATCTGCAGCAATTGGGCTGGGTGGGTACCTGGAGTGCTACTGTAGGCGGATCCCCTGTGGTCAGGAGTTCGAGACTGGCCTGGCCAACATGATGAAACCCCATCTCTACTAAAAATACAAAAATTAGCTGGGCGTGGAGGTGCGCACCTGTAATCCCAGCTACTCAGGAGGCTGAGGCTGGAGAATCGCTTAAACCAGGGAGGTGGAGGTTGCAGTGAGACGAGATCACACCACTGCACTCCAGCCTGGGCAACAAGAGCAAAACTCCGTCTCAAAGCAAACAAAAAAATCAAGATGGCTACTTCCTTTTTTTCTTTTTCATTTTGTTTTTTGAGATGGAGTCTCCCTCTTTTGCCAGGCTGGAGTGCAGTGGCACCATCTCGGCTGACTGCAACTTCTGCCTCCCAGGTTCAAGTGATTCTCCTACCTCAGCCTCCTGCGTAGCTGGGACTACAGGCACGTGCCACCACACCCAGCTAATTTTTGTATTTTAAGTAGAGACTGGGTTTCACCATGTTGGCCAGGATGGTCTTGATCTCTTGACCTCATGATCCTCCCGCCTCAGCCTCCCAAAGTGTTGGTATTACAGGCGTGAGCCACTGCACCTGGCCAAGGCCACTACTTTCTATCAACTCTTTATCATAATTCATTTAATGAAAAAGAGGCAAATGACTATAGAAATGTAATAATATTAATATTTTTACAGAGATACTGGCAGATGTTGAAGGGCTCTAAAAAACAGAAAATGAAGAGATGCTAGGGTTTTTTCCCCATGATTACAATTACAGTACAGTAATGTAGGGCAAGTTTAGAATAAGCCTTATTACTGCTGGTACTCTAAATATTGATTGGTTATTTCGTCCTAAATTTCCTTTTTTTTTTTTTTTTTTTTCTGAGACAGAGGCTTGCTCTGTCACCCAGGCTGGAGTGCAGTGGCACAATCTCGGCTTACTGCAACCTCTGCCTGCCAGGTTCAAACAATTCTCCCTCCCGAGTAGCTGGGACTGCAGGCGTGCGCCACGATGCCCGGCTAACTTTTTGTATTTTGTTTAGTAGAGATGGAGTTTCACCAGGCAGGCTGGTCTCAAACTCCTGACCTTGTGACCTGCCCGCCTTGGGCTCCCAAAGTCCTGGGATCACAGATATGAGCCACCGCACCTGGCCCTAAATATCCTTTTCAAAAATACCATAATTGGCCGGGCGCGGTGGCTCAAGCCTGTAATCCCAGCACTTTGGGAGGCCGAGACGGGCGGATCACGAGGTCAGGAGATCGAGACCATCGTGGCTAACACGGTGAAACCCCGTCTCTACTAAAAAAATAAAAAAAACTAGCCGGGCGAGGTGGCGGGCGCCTGTAGTCCCAGCTACTCGGGAGGCTGAGGCAGGAGAATGGCGTGAACCCGGGAGGCGGAGCTTGCAGTGAGCCCAGATCGCGCCACTGCACTCCAGCCTGGGCGACAGAGCGAGACTCCGTCTTAACAAAAAACAAAACAAAACAAAACAAAACAAAACAAAAAAAATACCGTAATCTACCTCACATCTATAAAAGATCTAACAGACGTATCTGGAAGCTAAAGTGATCTATAAACAATTATAGTGATTTTTAACAGTTTAAACAAAATGAGTAAATACCATAACCTGGGTATAAAATTTTGTATAAAAAATAATTGGAGTTAAAATTTAACCATTTATACACTTAAATGGATGCAATTTATTACGTGTAAGTTATATCTCATTGACGTTAATTAAAAATACTTTGAATGTTAAAAATAAAATCGGAAAAGAGTCAGAACTAGTATCAAAGAGACCAATGATAAAAATCATGACTTTAGAATTAAGACAGGTTTGTGTGTTTTGGCTCTGCCACTTACTGTTGTGGCCTTAGGCAAATTACTTCTCTAACTCTTAGTTTTTGAGGGTAACAGTAGTAGCAATAGAAATAATAGTAGCTAATTATTTATGAAGCACTTATTTTATGAAAGACACTGTGCTAAAGTGCTTTACCTGAATTATTTCATTTATTCTCTCAACCGTTTATGGAGTACGTACTATTACCACTCTTACTGTTTTGTAAATAAATATAAACCAAAGCCCATGGAAGTTAAAGAAAGGTCATAAAGCCAGTACACAGAAGACTAAGGATTAGAATTCCGGTGGTCTGATTTCAGAAGCATGGCTATATACTGCCTTCCAAGATGCTATGAGAATTAAATGATTTGTACATAAAGTGTTTATAACAGTTTGAGATTTAAATGCTCAATTTAATGTTACTATGTTATTTTACTTACTATTACACAAATTATCCATCCCATCCCTCTTAAATACAGCAGTGTTTCTACTTTACATGGCCTGTTTTGAATAATCCAGCAACGTTTTTTTAACTAGATAATATTTACAAGAGAGTTATATTTGTCAGGAAATTTCATTTGTCTCCTAGTCGAAACTCTTAATAACCAAATTTAACACATCTAATTTGTGACTTATTTTATAAACTTGTTGTGACAAGATCCTCCATTAATTTTACCATTACAAGGAAAATCTACATTCAATATACAGTAAACGCCATTCAATATACAATAAACACCAACTTATTTCTATTATTTTAAGGATATTATCTATATATTTCTCTAATGATTTCAGTGATGTTAGCTTACTCGTCTGGTAAATCATTATCGAATAAACGACTACAGTCCACAACTTGTCCTCATATGCCAATTCGGTCTCTGAAGATTTACTATTAAATGATAGAAATATTACTAAGATTCGTACAACTAGAAAGAATTATTATAATCAAAAATTTATATCTTTAGAAGACACCTGGCTTAGCTTATTTTAATACTTTAGAATGACCTCTTCGGTTTCTACTAAAATTTATAATTTCTTTTCCCATAGATTTTTCCCTTTAGGAGTAATATTAGAATTCTAAAGTTTTGTATCCTTTACCATGTTCATTGAAGAAGCCTAATTCCTTTTTAACTGTAGTAATGGTGCATAGAAGAGTCACTACTGTACTTAAGAAGAGGCATAACATATTAAGAGTATATTCATATACAAAGGAGTTTGAAAAGTCCACATTAAGTTTAATACTTGATAATCTGACCATCTAAAAAATACACTAGGCTGGGCGTGGTGCTCACACCTGTAATCCCAGCACTTTGGGAGGCCGAGGCAGGTGGATAACAAAGTCAGGAGATCGAGACCCTCCTGGCCAACATGGTGAAACCCCATCTCTACTGAAATATAAAACAGTAGCCAGGCATGAAAGCATATGCCTGTAGTCCCAGCTATTGGGGAGGCTGAGGCAGGGGAATCACTTGAACCTGGGAGGCAGAGGTTGCAGTGAGCTGCAATTGCACCATTGCACTCCAGTCTGGCGAAAGAGCGAGACTCAATCTCAAAAAAAAGAAAAAAAACAAAACAAAACTGTATTCTAGCAAGAGGGCCATCCTGCTATTCCAGCAAGAAAGCAATCCTTGGATTCCATGAGTTTTAATAGGACCATTATCCAGTGTAGTATAAAACCACCACAAAAAATGAAGAAGCAAGAGATATGAATTCTAGAGCAGGCTCTAGTAACCAGTTTAGCGCTATAACCTTGAACAAAACACTTAATAAACAAGGTTTAGATAATCCCCATCTGAATAATGAGAAAGTTAGCTTAACTGATATCCCTGAAGTCCTTCTTTGCTGCTCCAGTATTGTTTAATTCTAATTCTGGTAACTTTCCCAAAAGACAGAAAAAGGTACAGTCAAACTTGACTATAAACCAACTTCTTAAATAATAGGTTAACACAAAAAGTATTATTATATCTAAAGATCCTTCATTCAAAGAAGGGTCTCAAAATTCTGAAATCTTCTAGTTCTGTGAACATTTTGAAAGATTACTTCAACACAGAGCTCCTTCACATTAAGTCCCATTTAGAAGACAGAACACTATGAACACCTACTCCGCAAATGTAAACAAAACATCATTATGGCCGGGTGCGGTGGCTCAAGCCTGTAATCCCAGCACTTTGGGAGGCTGAGACAGGCGGATCACAAGGTCAGGAGATCGAGACCATCCTGGCTAACCTGGTGAAACCCCGTCTCTACTAAAAAATACAAAAAAACTAGCTGGGCGAGGTGGCGGGCGCCTGTAGTCCCAGCTACTCCGGAGGCTGAGGCAGGAGAATGGCGTGAACCCGAAAGGCAGAGCTTGCAGTGAGCTGAGATCCGGCCACTGCACTCCAGTTTGGGTGACAGAGCAAGACTCCGTCTCAAAAAAAAAAAAATCATTATGAAAACTGTACTAGAAAACTATGTCAATTAGTTTTTAAATAGATAAAATAAGTGAAATGCTTACCAAAATACAATCACAGTAGAAACAATGTATTTTCTTGTTAGCTTTGTTTAGAGTAATAGTAAGATTCAAAGCTAAAGAGTTTCATGGGCTTTAATTTACATCTCCAGAATGCTATGTTAATAGCACAGCTATTAACGGGTTAAATGAATTACATACCCACCATGGACTATCTTCCTACATTAAAATGCTGTAGATTTTGCAAGCCTTAATATATATTAATGCAAAGTAGGGGGAAAAAAAACAGTAACAATGCTATAGAAATGTATTTATAGGGCAGGGCGCGGTGGCTCAAGCCTGTAATCCCAGCACTTTGGGAGGCCGAGACGGGCGGATCACGAGGTCAGGAGATCGAGACCATCCTGGCTAACACGGTGAAACCCCGTCTCTAATAGAAAATACAAAAAACTAGCCGGGCGAAAATACAAAAAACTAGCCGGGCGACGAGGCAGGCGCCTGTAGTCCCAGCTACTCGGGAGGCTGAGGCAGGAAAATGGCGTAAACCCGGGAGGCGGAGCTTGCAGTGAGCTGAGATCCGGCCACTGCACTCCAGCCCGGGCGACAGAGCAAGACTCCGTCTCAAAAAAAAAAAATGTATTTATGGGCCAAAAAAAAAAAAAGATATCTATGATAAATTTTAATCAGTTTTTTAAAATTCTGTATAATCTCATTTTTTAAAAAAAATACATAGAATAGGTATACATCCAAGTGATAACAATAACGATACATTAGACTTCCCATGCTCAAAGGATCCTCCCACCTCAGCCTCCCAATGTAGCTGGGACATAACAGTTTCAAACAAGGAAAAAAGTTTGTACTCCTTGGATCAATTATCTCAATTTGGGAGATTTTTTTTTCATACAGTAATGATTCTGAAAAAGAATAAAGCAAAGTGTACAAAAATGTTTGCAAGTTTCAATGTTATAATAGCAAACATATATTTTAATTATTAAGTTGTGATATATCTATATACTTCATCCTTTAAAAATCATTATTTATGGCAGGGTACGGTGGCTCACGCCTGTAATCCCAGCACTTTGGGAGGCCGTCACCTGAGGTCGGGAGTTCAAGACCAGCCTGACCAACATGGAGAAACCTTGTCTCTACTAAAAATACAAAAAAAAAAAAAAAAAAATCAGCCGGGCGTGGTGGTGCGTGCCTCTAATCCCAGCTACTCAGGAGGCTGAGGCTGGAGAATCGCTTGAGCCTGGGAGGCGGAGGTTGCAGTGAGCCAAGATCCTGCCATTGTACTCCAGCCTGGGCAATAAGAATGAAACTCCGTCTCAAAAAAAAAAAAAACATTAATTGCAAAGACTATAAATACTAAAAATGATTATGGTAAGTGAAAGAAAGTAAAGTAGAAATTTAATGTTCACTGGAATTAAAGACATAAATATATACATTTTATATACATATTTATGTATATAAAAACACTAGAGGGGAATAGTTTTTAAAGTTAGTCCTCTAGTGTTCTTTTGTCCATTTTCCAAAAAGTATATATACCTGCTTACAATTATTTGTTAGAGGGCTAATTCTGAAAGAACTGGAACTCATTCTGTTCTTGAATGACAGAACTCAAGAATCATAATGTTTGAGTCCAGCCTGGCTCTCTCTTATTAATGGTCCCATTATGAACAGCAGATTCACAGAAGATCTTTAAATAAATACATATATATACACATATTTAAGAGTAAAACATTTCTTATCTATGTAGTGTACTCCAGTAGGTATATTTCTTTTCTTTTTCTTTTTTTTTTTTTTGAGGCGGAGTTTCACTCTTGTTGCCCAGGCTGGAGTGCAATGGCATGAACTCGGCTCACTGCAACCTCCGCCCCCCAGGTTCAAGTGATTCTCCTGCCTCAGCCTCCTGAGTAACTGGGATTACAGGCATGTGCCACCACACCTGACTAATTTTGTATTTTCAGTAGAGATGGGTTTCTCCATGTTGGTCAAGCTGGTCTCAAACTCCCGACCTCAGGTGATCCACCCGCCTTGGCCTCCCAAAGTGCTGGGATTACAGGTGTGAGCCACCATACCTGGCCTCCAGTAGATATATTTCTAATGTCTAACAAAGGCTGCTATTTATATAAATGCAAATTCACATCTAGTAAAACTATTTTGTTACTAGTAGACAGTAGTTGGCAAGCATTATATAACATAACAAATCAAAAACAGAAGGAATACTTATATGTGAAAGTACTGTCATGACTGAATTTATTTTTGATTTTTTTTTGCTCCCTTCTCAATCTAAGAATGACAGGAATTATGAGTAATGCTGTAGTGTAGATCAGGGATCCCCGCCCCCCAGGCCATGGATCGATGGGGTATTGGTCCAGGGTCTGTTAGGAATCAGACCGCACAGCAGGAGTGAGTAGCGTGTGAGTGAGCATTACCGCCTGGGCTCTGCCTCCTGTCAGATCACTGGCAATATTAGATTCTCATAGGAGCACAAACCCTATTGTGAACCGCACACACAAGGGATCTAGGTTGCCTGATCCTTATGAGAATCTAATGCCTGATGATCTGTCACTGTCTCCCATCACCCACAGATGAAAAACAAGCTCAGGCTCCCACTGATTCCACATTATAGTGAGTTGTATAATTAGTTCATTGTATATTACAATGTAATACTAATAAAGTACACAATAAATGTAATGCATTTGAATCATCCTGAAACCACCCCCAACCCAGCCTGGTCTATGGAAAAACAGTCTTCCATGCAACCAGTCCCTGGTGCCAAAAAGGTCAGGGAGTGCTGGTGTAGAGACTTCCCTAAGATAACCAGAGCAGGGCTTTGCTCTGTGGCTACCCTGGTAGTTCTCTATGAACCCAACTCACTGCCTTGTGAAATGAAGTCCTTCAAGTACCTTCAGTAACTAAAACGTCTCTGATGGGTTCATAACAAAATAATCTTATTCTAAGTTCTGCTTTATCATGAAGTGTGAGAGTCCCATTGGATTTTTCTTTCTTTTTCTTTTTTTTCTTTTTTTAGACAGGGACTTGCTCTTGTCACCCAGGCTGGAGTACAGTGGTGTGATCTCAGCTCACTGCAACCTCCACCTCCCTGGTTCAAGCGATTCTCCTGCCTTAGCCTCCAGAGTAGCTGGGATTACAGGTACTCATCACTATGCCCGGCAAATTTTTTGTATTTTTAGTAGAGATGGGGTTTCACCATGTTTACCAGGCTGGTCTCGAACTCCTGACCTCAGGTGATCCACCCACCTCGGCCTCCCAAAGTGCTGGGATTACAGGCGTGAGCCACTGCACCCAGCCACATTTTTCTTCTTTAATTTAAGAAGCCTCCAAGATGAACAGTGTCCTTCCATGCTATGCATCTTGATCAAATCTCTATCTATTCTTAAGAAAGGTCTCAGCAAATTTTATATAAAGCCTTTCCCTCCAGGTCAATTCAAAACACCTAAATACCATATAAGGCTACTAAGTGCCTCATGAGTAAGGTAACAATTTCTCTCTTTTTCCAGTGTTACACTACCATTGCTCATTCTGTTTTTTTTTTTTTTTTTTTTAGCATAGATTTGAAAGCTGTAAAGCATTAAACATTAAAACAAGTTCAATAGAATGTTCTCTTCTTACTAATAAAACTAGTTTGAGAATTATTTTTAGTAAACTTTAGTAACATCTATAAAGTCTGAACTCAGTGCTCTACTGTGTTAGGATACTTTGAAAGAATTATTTCCTAAAGGATCAACAGTTCTTCACAACACTTTTTTTTTACATCAAAGTTTTTAAAATTAAGTTAACCTGGATCCTGGATTCACTGTAACATTTTACCTAATTCATTTAATTCAGGCCAACACTAGGAAGCTACAGTTATTATACTTTGATTTAAAAGGTATTTAGACTTTAGGTCAGTTTGAATGAAACCAAAATTCATGTAACTTTAAATTCCACACTTACCTACTGTCTTCTAACTGTATCACTGTCATTTGGCCCAAGTTTGCATAAATCCAACCTCTGATGTATTTGAAATCAACAAAGAAAGCAATGAAAACATTACCTGACATCAGGGATTCTAACATCTATAGAGTGACAATAATTTTCCACAATCTATTAGAAATCAAACCTATCATTTAAATAATTCAGATTTCAAAAACCATGAAACACTGGTGTATTACATTGCCAATATGCAGTCACTTTCTCTCCAAAACTTTTAGACCACTTTAGTCGGAGTCTTAATAGTTGTTGGTCTTATGGAATTTATCCATGAGCCTTGGTTTTCTCACATATGGCAATATGTGAATCCTCATATTTTTTAAGGATTAAATCAGATAATTATGCAAAACTCTTAGCATAGTGCCTGGCACATAAATGGTCAACAAATGTTAGTTGTCATTATTATTTTTTAACTAACCATTTCAAATGACATGCACACAAAAAAGTATTAATAAGAAGCCAAGAATAAACTGTAGAATCTGGGTTTGCATCAGTTCTGCCACTAATTCATTCAGGAGCAACTCACTTATTCTCTCAGATGCCTCATCTGTAAAAGAGATGTAACACTGGTCTGACCCTGAAAGTTACAGTAAGGAACAATGTCACCCAAAGCACGCTGGTTTTACTTTGATTACAGCACTTATAGCTGAATGCTTTTACAACTGTATGCCACTGTCTACTTATTTGTGAATTGATAAAAGGAGGAGACCATATCTTAGTCTTTGTATTTTCCACTCCAACCTGGTAGAACATTACATCAGGTAGGTGCTCAATGAATATTTGATAAATTCAATATCACTGCACATCAAAAAGGTCAAATAAATTAATACAATGAAACAGTCACAAGAAACACAAAGAAAAATCCATGCCCCTAAACTACAGTCCCTAGTTATCCAATCAAAAATGTGGACACTCTTCTCTTTGCAAAAATAAATGGGTACCACTAAGTTAGCTATACAGTGGATTCTGCAGAGCAACTCCTCTTCTCCTATTCAGTCCTTCCAATGTGGCATGCTCCCTTTGCCAGCAGGCCTTTGCCCTCAGAGGACAGGATTCGTGCCTTTTTCTCCTTTATACAGCCAGGGTTTAGAACAGTAGCACATTAAGTCTTCAATAAATGTTGGGTAAATTGAACTGGGGATAATGTCAGACATTTGACCTATAATTTTTCACTTTCCTGAGTAAGAAAACAGTTCATTTTTATATGCAACTCTTTTTTTTCCAATCCCATTGTCCTTTCTATCCTGTTGGTTACCCTGTCAGCCGAGAAATACAAGAACTTCTCAGATGCCTTTAAATACCTTGGACTAAGAACTTCTAGTTCAGTTTTCTGCCTTTTTCTTTTTTACAAGGTCAATATATACCTATGCTGTGGTATCATACTACATTAAAAGAGACAATCTCTTAATTAACATTCAATGCCAAATTTACTCTTTTTTTGTTTGTTTATTAATTTCTTTAGCTCTTATGTGAGTTTGTTTAGTATAAGCATCTGGTCTAAAATCCCATTACAATGACTAAGTATTTTTTACATTATGTAAAAAATAATTCTATAGAAACAAACACACACACACACAAAAGCCTGTTGAAAAATGAATTCCCATTTATGTTCCAATGGAAATACCCACCCAAAAGACTGTCACGTGATTATGCTAAGTCTCCTTATAAATCCATTATGAAAACCACTTCTAATGTCTTGATCTTGGTCTAATCTTCTAAACGCCCAGGTTGGTGATAAACTGAGCTACACTTAAGTAGTCGATAGAGCCGTCGTACACTCAAAATAATGTTTAATCTTTATCTTTTAATTTTGTCACAGCTGTTTTATATATCATATCGTTCTCACCCCTTCGTAATTGCCCTTTAACTGCCACCTTAAACACTCCAATCACCTCAATAAAATCGTTTCGTCCACAAATCCACCAAAACCAGAAAAGGGTACTAAGAAATGTTAAAAGGTATATACATCCTGACACTTTTTTTTTTTTTTTTTTCCGTTCTGGATATCAATCATTTCTTAAAACTTTTAAATTAACCAGAAATGAAGCGGCCGGGCGCGGTGGCTCAAGCCTGTAATCCCAGCACTTTGGGAGGCCGAGGCGGGCGGATCACGAGGTCAGGAGAATCGAGACCATCCTGGCTAACATGGTGAAACCCCGTCTCTACTAAAAAGTACAAAAAAACTAGCCGGGTGAGGTGGCTGGCGCCTGTAGTCCCAGCTACTCGGAAGACTGAGGCAGGAGAATGGCGTGAACCCGGGAGGCGGAGCTTTGAGCTGAGATCCGGCCACTGCACTCCAGCCTGGGCAACAGAGCGAGACTCTGTCTCAAAAAAAAAAAAAAAAAAAGAAATGAAAAAAGAAATGAAGCATCAGCTCTCACTTAGCTGTAAGTTTCACATATTTAAAACGTTTCTTTTTTTTTTAAGTCTACAAAATAAATTTAGACCAGAATTTTTACCAATGTTTCAGACATACACAAGAAGTTATGTTTGAACCCTTACCAACATACTCAAATATATATATTTATATATATATGAGAATACATATATAGTACATGTGTATATGTATATGCACACACATATACACATATACACGCACCCACACACATATATATATAAATTTGAAAAGCAGTGTATATATAGTATATATATACAAAATTGTATATATAATATATAAATATATAAAATTGAAAAGACACTCACAACCAGTGTCTTTGAGGTGGCTGATGGCATTGGAAAGAAGACGAACACAACCAAGAAATCCAGCACCTTGTTTCTTATGGATCTTCTTGTGATTCCATACACTGATCGTAACTGAATCAGACTTTTCAATACACCAAAAAATCAAAACAGCTGCATGAGTGTTTTGGTAGTTATAGGCAGTTGGCGTAAAATTTTTCTTTTGTTCTTTTTATGCCCTAAAGTTACAAATATGCTTCAGAGCCTGGCTAGATTATGCAAAATACGTGAGTTAATCTGCAGGAGTGAATATAATTTTTTTTAAAATCTTGAAAGTAAAAGTTTTAAAAACAATTTTAGTATACTTTTATCACATCTGCCAATCTCAAGCTGGGCTATAGTTCTGGTTAGTAAAAAGGCTATTTTAGTAGCTAGTGTCTAATAACACCAAGAGAGTTTATTAAATAACTTCTTTCCAAGAAAAAGAATCTTTAAAACTTTTATCACAGTCACATTTTAAATACATTTCAATGGCATGACCTACTTTTCAAGGGATAGCGTCAAGGCTGACAGACCAAAAATCTGACCTATCTGTTATATTTTTAAATGCTGTAGAACAAAAGCTGTTTGTAACGCTTTCCCCCTGCTTCTTTCCTGTATGCAGGCCTTGAGCGAGCAGGACTCTTGCAGATTTCACTTCACCATCTGCAGACAAGCAGAGCAGGGAAACGCATTACTGTACTTGTCTGTGCAGACACCTGCAAGTATGTAAAGGCTCTACCACAGCCAATTGCTAACATGGCATCAACCCATGCAAAAAGATAATAAAATAACACAATTATGTCAGTAGAATCCTAGCTCTATTTCAATGACATTAAGAGGTCAAAGTTTTGGTCTAAAGTATTGCTAACTCAATAAATTAGCAATATCAGAAAAATTCACCTAGTGTAGAGAAAAGCCTAAACCACTTAAGTAAGGACTAAAGCTTTCAAATAAGGAACATGGAAGGTACAGTTGAGCCCCGGGATCCAGCTGTGCCTAAAATATGCCCACCCCTGGGCTTTTCATTATGCAAATTAGTACATTCCCTTTTAAAAAAATAAAGCCGATTTGAACTTGGTCTCTGTTGCTTGCAAATGGAAAGAGCTGAACTAAAATATTGTTCAGTATGCATGTACCAATTTTCAAGTACACCTACCCGATGTGTCTTGGCATGTATCTACTGGCATGTAATTCCAGAGCCAGAATCCAGTATTAAGTAGCTGAATTACCCAAACCAAACATTTTTTTTAAAAGTCACATTAAACCACTTGTCCAACTAGTAAGCCTGGTTTACAGGTATGCTGAAATACATATATTGATTACCTCAGTCCTCAGGGCAACGCACCACTGGCTTAAGCAACTTCACCTGTTTAGTCCAGTGAGCCATAATTTTTTTTTTTTTTTTGAGACGGAGTCTCGCTCTGTTGCCCAGGCTGGAGTGCAGTGGCCGGATCTCAGCTCACTGCAAGCTCCGCCTCCCGGGTTCACGCCATTCTCCTGCCTCAGCCTCCTGAGTAGCTGGGACTACAGGCGCCCGCCACCTTGCCCGGCTAGTTTTTTGTATTTTTTAGTAGAGACAGGGTTTCACTGTGTTAGCCGGGATGGTCTCGATCTCCTGACCTCGTGATCCGCCCGTCTCGGCCTCCCAAAGTGCTGGGATTACAGGCTTGAGCCACCGCGCCTGGCCTGGCCATAATATTTTTTATGTGTACCATGATATGAAAAGGTTGGGAAGCTCTACATTAAACCATAATAAGAAATTGCTAATTATGGACCTTCTGGAAGACAGCCTAACTCTGAATTACTCAAAATTATGACATATATTGTATTACTTAAGCATATATGTCATAAACATTCTGTCTAAATATTCCTGGGCCAGAAATTAATCAGAAATATTACCTTTTCTTATACACAGAGAAGTATATGCTCTCACTTTAATGAATCCTCCTGTAATATAACATACATGGCCACATAAAAGAAAAAGTAAAGCCTTTTATAATTGAAAGTTAAATAGAGAGCTCTATTAGCTTCTATTAAAACTTTGGCCGGGCGCGGTGGCTCAAGCCTGTAATCCCAGCACTTTGGGAGGCCGAGACGGGCGGATCACGAGGTCAGGAGATCGAGACCATCCCGGCTAACACGGTGAAACCCCGTCTCTACTAAAAAATACAAAAAACTAGCCGGGCGAGGTGGCAGGCGCCTGTAGTCCCAGCTACTCGGGAGGCTGAGGCAGGAGAATGGCGTAAACCCGGGAGGCGGAGCTCACAGTTAGCTGAGATCGCGCCACTGCACTCCAGCCTGGGCAACATGGCAAAACCCTATCTCTACTAAAAAAAAAAAAAAACGCAAAACAACAACAACAACTTTGACTTCACTAACAAATATACGATTTATAAACAAGTTTCAGGATGTTTTGTTGAGACAGATAGATGGCAACCTCTGTAGGTGAATATAATGTTACCATATATGCCAAAGTATAATATATACACTCAGGAATTTGGGCTAAAATTTAATTATTAGACTTTTCTTTGTATACTTAGCCAATTAAAGGCAAGGATTTTGGAAAATGATCTCAGACACAAGCAAGAGAAAAGCCTCTGGTAGTCACTTAATATTAACTGTAAGATAAAACCTAATAAGCACATGGAAAGATGTTCAATATCATTAGTCATGAGGGAAGTGCACTTCAAAACCATAATGAGGTACAACTTCATACCCACTGGGGGGCTACAATTTTTTTTTTTTTTGAGACGGAGTCTTGCTCTGCCGCCCAGGCTGGAGTGCAGTGGCCGGATCTCAGCTCACTGCAAACTCCGCCTCCCGGGTTCACGCCATTCTCCTGCCTCAGCCTCCCGAGTAGCTGGGACTACAGGCGCCCGCCTCGTCGCCCGGCTAGTTTTTTTGTATTTTTTAGTAGAGACGGGGTTTCACCGTGTTAGCCAGGATGGTCTCGATCTCCTGACCTCGTGATCCACCCGTCTCAGCCTCCCAAAGTGCTGGAATTACAGGCTTGAGCCACCGCGCCCGGCCTACAATTTTTTTTAAAGGAAAATAAGTGACAGAGGAATAAAGAAACTTCCAGTGGAAAACAATAGTCATGACAGATCAAAATCAGGATGCCATCAGCAATACTCTGAACCTACACTGTCCAAAATGGTACCCACCAACCACATGGGACCCTTGAGTACTTCAAATGTGGCCAGTCCACATTGAGGCAAGCTGCCAAAGAAACCACTGAGTTTTTCTGAACATAAAATGAGAAAATGGCTGATTTTTCAAAGACATAGTAAATATGTATATATACATAAATATGTAAGTAGCTCAATATTTTTATACTGCCATGTTGAAAATATATTTGATATATTGAATTAAATAAAATACATTATGCTTAATTTTAAGCATAATAAATTATGCTTATTATGCATAACATAATTATATTATATTATGGGTCTCGCTATGTTGCCCAGTGTGGTCTCAAGCTCCTGGCCTCAAGCTATTCTCCCACCTCAGCCTCCAGAGTAGCTGGATTACAGGTGCAAGCCACCATGTCCAGTTTATTATGCTTAATGTCATCTGTTTCTTTTTACTTATCTTAATGTGGATACTAGGAAATGTAAAATTACAGAGGAGCTCCCGTTTGTGGCTTACATTATATTTCTACTCAACAGTACAGATCTAAACCTAGAAGATAATGGAGCAATGTATTCAACATTTGGAGACAAAGTGATGTTTCACCTAGAAGCTTATACTCAAACCATACCAACAGATAAGAAGTCAAAATATATTTTCTGATAAGATCTCAACTTTCCTCCTATCCTTGTATTATTTCTCAAAATGACAACAGAAGATGTAGTTCACCAAATCAAGAGAGTAAACAAAAAACAGGAAGTCACTAAACCTAGAAGAGACAAAGGAAATTGCCAACATAACAGTAAAGGCAAGTCCCAGGACAACTGCACAGCAGGTCTTAGAGAACCATCACACCAGACTGAAGAAAGAGAACAGAGACTCCCAGGAGGGGTATCTCCAAGAAGAAACAAAGCCAATGGAATACTGACAGAACTGAATATACGGAGAAAAGATCTTTAGTTCTGTAGGAGAGTTTGAGGATTATGACATATAATTTCTCATTTCTAGCTATGAGATAAATAGAAAAGTAAACAAAAGGGGAATGTGGCTGCTAACTTCAGAAAAAAAAAAGCTGTCAAGAAAGAAAATATAATTCTTGTAACCATGTGACCCAACTATGGATATTTACATAATCATAATAATGTAAACATGGAACAATGGTTTAACCAAAAAGATTCATATAATATATTGGAAGACTAAAGAAAGGAAGGGGCTTGTGTCATGGGAATGGGGATGATGAATACCAATTTTAAAAACCAAACCACTGGACTGTCCATGCCTGTAATCCAAATATTTTGGGAGGCGAAGGAGGGAGAATTGCTTGAGCCCAGGAATTCAAGAGCAGACTGGGCAACATAGCAAGACCCCATCTCTACAGAAAATTACACACAAAAAAAATTAGCTGGGCATGGTGGCATGCACCTGTAGTTCCAGCTACTCAGGAGGGTGAGGTGGGAGGATCAGCTGAGTCCAGGAGTTTGAGGCTGCAGTGAGCTATGATTATGCCACTGCACTCTGGCCTGAGCAACAGAATGAGACTGTCTCTAATTTTAAAAGAATTTTTAATAAAAAATAAAGCTGAATCATCTTCTAGGTAGGAAATTCGAAAATACCTAAAACTAGGCTGGGCGCGGTGGCTCATGTCTGTAATCCCAGCACTTTCGGAGGCTGAGGCAGGCAGATCACTTGAGGTCAGGAGTTGGAGACGAGCCTGGCCAACATGGTGAAACTCTGTCTCTACTAAAAATATAAAAATTAGCTGGGCATGGTGGTGGGCACCTGCATTCCAAGCTACTCGGGAGGCTGAGGCAGGAGAATCGCTTGAACCCAGGAGGCAGAGATTGCAGTGAGCCGAGATGGTGTCACTACACTCCAGCCTGGGTGACAGAGCAAGATTCTGTCTCAAAAACAAAACAAAAAAAAACTACCTAAAACTAAAAAAAGAAAACTGATGGTATAAAATAAAGAACATATCTAGAAACATGAAAATACCAGAATAAACAGCCAAAGTTATTAAAGCAATTGCCTTGAGGATGGGAATCAGGAATAAGAGGCCGGGCGCGGTGGCTCAAGCCTGTAATCCCAGCACTTTGGGAGGCCGAGATGGGCGGATCACGAGGTCAGGAGATCGAGACCATCCTGGCTAACACGGTGAAACCCCGTCTCTACTAAAAATACAAAAAACTAGCCGGGCGATGTGGCGGGCGCCTGTAGTCCCAGCTACTCCGGAGGCTGAGGCAGGAGAATGGCGTAAACCCGGGAGGCGGAGCTTGCAGTGAGCTGAGATCCGGCCACAGCACTCCAGCCCCGGCGACATAGCAAGACTCTGTCTCAAAAAAAAAAAAAAAAAAAAAAGGAATAAGAATGGAGCAGGGAACTTGCTGTTTTCCAGCAAAAACTTTATAGTATCATTTGCCTTTTTAAAAAGGTGCATAAACTCCTATGATTAAAATAAAATTTAAAAGAAAGAAACCATGCATATAAAGGCAAAAAGAATGCCTATTCAGTGCAACCCAAATTCTGATTTCTGGTTTTATAATTGGTCTAAAGTGGTGAATTAATACCTTTATTTAACTGAAAAAAGTTGGGGGGACTGCTCTACTGTGAGCCAGTTTCATTTTGTTCTTCATAGAATTTTAGGGATACCTCATCTTTCAGAACCTGTCTATAAGCCGAAGCACATTCCCACTGGGCTTTTCTTTACCCCTTTTGTGAAGACCAAATTATACCACAGATGAAACTCAGATCATTTCCCATGATTCTTTTCAAAGACTATATCAAGTAATAATTGTATGTTTCATTTCAAACTAATCGTTTAAACCTACAGGTCATAATGCTGATTCCACTTTGGATCGAGCGTATTCTTCACAGTATCTGTAGAATGGCATTGCCCAGATCCATCAATCACCACCTTAGCAAATGGATCAGGAAGTCCTATGAAAAAAAGATTTTTAAAAATTAATAATTTGACATGTGAGATAGAAGATTAATTATACAAACGTTCCATTCGCTACAAAAGATTATTCCATTATTTTTAAAAAGTTTAACAGCTATAAATGAACAGTCCATTTTTCAAAAAAAGACTAAAAGTTACTTCTAAATAAAATACCAAAACCACATTTTTTCTTGTTTCTGTCTCAAAATATTCCCAGTTTAAACTACCAAAATCTAGAGATTACTTCATAATGTGGAAGTTTTTGTAGGTTGTTACCAGTCCCGTGACCCCAGGAAGGTGAATTCTTGGAACCATTCATGGCTTTTTCTTTCCAAATGTCTCCCTCAGTAGCTCATTTAAAGGAGAGCTTATTAAAGGTTTTTATACAGGAACGCAGGCTACAGAGAAATCAAATTAGCAAATGGGTTTTGCTGAATAACTACCAGGAAAAATGAGACCAAAACAAAAGATGTAACACTCTGCCTTAAAAGAGTTTACTATCTAAGTGGAAAGATAAAAAATACTATACACGAAAAAAAAAATAAACAAAAAAAACCTGAGAATAAACAAGTGCTTAGTGATATTGATTATAATGCAAACACTTGTATCACTATGTTAGGTACTATTCTAAATACTTTACATTCATCCTTAATCCTTACAATAACCCTAGGAGGTAGCTACTATTATTTTCCCTATTTTACTGACGAGGAAACTAAGGCACAAGGGGGTCAATTAAGTAGCCCAAGGTCACACAGTAGTAAGTGGCAGAGCCAGGGTCTAAAGTATAGATGCTAAACCCGTCTGGCTCTCGACTTCATGCCCTTAACCACTATGCTGTATTTCACCTCTCATTTACTATGTGGTTCAACAGTGAGTACAAGAGCTCAGATAAACAGGAGAACAGTGTGAATCTGAACAGTATAGAAAGGGCTTTAGGGGAGAGGGGAACTCATCTGGGCTTTAAAGCAGGGGTCTTCAACCCCTAGACCATGGGCCGATACAGGTTTGTGGCCTGTTACAACCGGGCCACACAGCAGGAGGTGAGCAGCAGGAGAGCAAGCATCATGGCCTGAGCTCCGCCTTCTGTCAGATCAGCGGCAGCATTAGAGGCTCATAAGAGCTGGAACTCTATTGTGAACTGGACATGCAAAGGATCTAGGTTGTGCGTTCCTTACAAGAATCTAACGCCTGATGATCTGAGCTGGAACAGCTTCATCCCAACACATCCCCTGCTCCCCATGTCCTTGGAAAAACTGTCTTGCACAAAACCGGTCCCTGTGCCAAAAAGGTTGGGGACTGCTGCTTTAAAGGACATACAGGAGAAGGAGGACTTTCCTAGCAACAGGAAGAGTGCCAAGGAGGGTATGACAATACAGTATTTAAAAGACTTTGAAGAGTCTAACCAAAGAGTTTGTGCTAAGCTGTAAAAGTAAATACCGTTGAAAATATGAATGATTCAGTAAGAGAAGCTTAAAAGTCAGACAATAGGGCTTGGACTGATTGAGGTAGATTAACAGGGAGCCATTTCAGGTTCTTGAGCATGGCTGGAACTACAGTCATTTTTTCTATCAGCGGTATTCAGGGCCCACTAGGAGAAAGAAAGATTAGAGGCAGACCATATATGAAGCTGTTGTAATCATCCAACAGTAGAATGGAAAGACCCTGAACGAGGGAAGTCACATGGAAAGGGAAAGGAAATGACAATTAAGAGAGCTATTCTGAAAGATCTAATACAAATCAATAAGAAACTTGTATCAAAGATGACAATACAGTTTTCGGCCCAAAGCAATAATGAAAATGATTGTTTTGACAAAAATTTAAAAGGTGGAACTAGAAATGTTAGACAAAAATGACCCTTCCCATGCAAGACATATTGGGATAGAGTAGATTTCCAGTGGACAGCTAAAAATACTAGAACAAAACAGCGTTAAATGTTTGTGACTGGAGAAATTTTGCATGTTGGTATCAATGCTAATTTTTTTAAGATACTAGTTTGCCAAGTTTCGAGAACAGACAACTCACCTATCAGTTCCCCAATTCTATGATTCTGTGATCTATCATCTTCAAATAATAAAGGAAGACCAAAACTTAAGGGCTATGTTTCAAAGAAACTTGGTAAGTTAGGGTATTAAATCTATTTGACTATATTGTTCTTGAAGCCGAGTGCTATGCATAGTATTTCAATAACGCCTAACCATTTATAAATGTGTTCAATAGAAGAATGTTTTTACCTCCACCCTCAATTCATGAAGTATTTCCTCCTGGGAAGAATTCACTCTATCTTGTTATTTTCACTCTACTATTTAAACATAAAAATTTATGTTTACAAGGAAAAATGAAAAATCACATTTCTAAACTTTCTCTTTGGGTGTTATTAAACTAGTTAAAGAATTAAGTCTCTGCTGGTTTCTGGCTTTTTAAAAAAAATTAAAATAAAAAGAATTAAAAATTGGCCAGGCACAGTGGCTCACACCTGTAATCCCAGTACTTTGGGAGGCTGAGGCAAAAGGATCACTTGAGCCCAGGAGTTTGAGACCGGCCTGGGCAACATAGTAACCACCTCTACTAGAAAATTTAAAAGTTAACCAAGGGTGGTGGCATACGTCTGTAGTCTCAGCTACTCAGGAGGCTGAGGTGGGAGGATCACTTGAGCCTGGGAGGCTGAGGCTGCAGTGAGCCATGATCATGCCACTGCACTCCACCCTGGTTGACAAAGCAAGACCCTATCTCAGGGGAGAAAAAAAATTAAGGATTAAGAAAAGCATCTGACAAAGGACTAATATCCAGAATCTACGAAGTACGCAAACAAATCAGCAAGAAAAAAAACCAATTCTATCGAAAAGTGGGTTAAGGACATGAATAGACAATTCTCAAAAGAAGATATACCAACCAAGATAGGCCAACAAGCATATGGAAAAATGCTCAACATCACCAAGTATCAGGGAAATGCAAATCAGAACTACAATGCGATGCCACCTCACTCCTGCAAGAATGACCATAATCAAAAAATTAAAAAAAAAAAAAAAAAACAGGTGTTGGCATGGATGCAGTGAAAAGGGAAGTACAACCACTACGGAAAACAGAGTGGAGATTCCTTAAAGAACTAAAAGTAGCACTTTGGGAGGCCGAGGCGGGCAGATCACGAGTTCAGGAGATCGAGACCATCCTGGCTAACACGGTGAGACGCCATCTCTACTAAAAATACAAAAACATTAGCCGGGCATGGTGGTGGGCGCCTGTAATCCAAGCTAGTCGGGAGGCTGAGGCAGGAGAACGGCGCGAACCCGGGAGGCGGAGCTTGCAGTGAGCCGAGATCATGCCACTGCACCCCAGCCTGGGGCCTGGGTGACAGAGTGAGACTCCGTCTCAAAAAAAAAAAAAAAAAGAAAAAAGAACTAAAAGTAGATCTACCATTTTATCCAGCAGTCCCACTACTGGATATCTACCCAGAGGAAAAGAAGTCATTATACAAAAAAGATACTTGCGCACGCATGTTTATAGCAGCACAATTTGCAATTGCAAAAATATGGAACCAGTCCAAATACCTATCAGTCAATAAGTGGATAAAGAAAATGTGGTATGTGTATACAGACACACACACACACACACACACACACACACACATACACCATGGAATACTACTCAGCCATTAAAAGAAATAATGGCATTCACAGCAACCTGGATAAAATCGGAGACTATTATTCTAAGTGAAGTAACTCAAGAATGAAAAACCTAACATTGTATGTTCTCAGTCACATGTGGGAGCTAAGCTATGAGCATGCAAAGGCATAAGATTGATACACTGGACTATAGGGACTGGGGGAAAGGGTGAGGGGGTAATGAGGGATAAAAGAATACACACTGGGTACAGCGGGCACTGCTTGGGTGATGGGTCCACCAAAATCTCAGAAATCACCACTAAAGTACTTATTCATGTAATCAAATGCCATGTGTTCCCTCAAAATCTACTGAAATAAAAAAAGAAAAGAAAAACAACTTTTTCCATACAAAATGTGGTTTCCAGATCCTTAATTAAGTAGGAGAGTCACAGCCTTTTATGTTTCCTTTCTGTTAAATAACACAATAAACAAAAATAAAAGTTCAATATCTTAATTTTAAAAATAGGTTTCAACTTAACCTGAGTATATTATTCTACAAAAATTTAACTTGAGAGCCAAGTTACTCTCATCTGGTCAAAAGCTGTCAGGTTTTCTGAAGTTAGTGAGACATCTAGTGGTAAATACAAAGTGGCTAGATAACTTTCTGCATTTAAAAAAATTTCTCCGCTGGGCATGGTGGCTCACGCCTGTAATACCACCATTTTGGGAGGCAGAGGCGGGCGAATCACGAGATCAGGAGATAGAGACCATCCTGGCTAACACGGTGAAACCCCATCTCTACTAAAAATACAAAAAATTAGCCGGGCGTGGCGCCATGCGCCGGTAGTCCCAGCGACTCAGGAGGCTGAGGCAGGAGAATCGCTTGGACCCGAGAGGCACAGGTTGCAGTGAGCTGAGATCGTGCCATTGCACTCCAGCCAAGAGCGAAACTCCATCTCAAATAAATAAATAATAAATAAATAAATAACATCATTATGGTGTACAGGCATACTTAAAAACCTGTGTAACAGAATAAAGCTATAATCTTTAAGGCCTTGAATTAATAAAATATGTAATGAAACAAGATTAGGACGCTAGCATATCTAAAGGGAAATTTTTAAAGTTAAATTTCCTTACATTATAGACAAGGCTAACCTCCTTATTGCCAAGGGCTTTGAAATTAATAATATGAGAAGCAGCATACAAAAACATTAAATTTATAAAAAGATCTGAAATAAATGTTCTGGAGGAGTACTCTTATTCTACTTCTCCTACCTAAGAATCTAAAATATTAGAAATTACACTAAACTGCTAGGATTACAGGTGTGAGTCACCACGTCTGGCCCCCATATACCTATTTTATCTGAATTTTATTATGAGTTGGTGTTAAATTTTTGTCAAATACTTTTTTCTGAAATTAATTGACATTTTTTTTTCTTGTAGCCTTTTAGTACAGTAGACTACATTGATTAATTTTCAAATACAAAATCAGCTATGTATCCTTGTAGTAAACCCCACTTTGTCATGTTGTATAATTCTCATATATTGATTAATTCTATTTGCTAATATTTTGTTAAGGATTTTGCATCTTTACTTACAGTGGGTATTGGTTGGCAGTTTTCTCCTTTTTTGTGTGTGCTTCCTTTGGTTTTGGTGTCAGAGTGAATACTAACTTCTTCTTTTTTTTTTTTTTTTTTTTTGAGACAGAGTCTTGCTCAGTCACCCAGTCTGGAGTGCAGTGGCGCGATCTCGGCTCACTGCAACCTCCGCCTCCCGGGTTCCCGCCATTCTCCTGCCTCAGCCTCCCAAGTAGCTGGGACTACTGGCGCCTGCCGCCACGCCCGGCTAATTTTTTGCATTTTTAGTAGAGACGGGGTTTCACCGTGTTAGCCAGGATGGTCTCGATCTCCTGACCTCGTGATCCGCCTACCTCGGCCTCCCAAAGTGCTCGGATTACAGGCGTGAGCCATTGCGCCCGGCCTGAATACTAACTTCTTAAAATGATTAAGCAATGTACTTGTCTATTTTCTGAAAGAGTTTGGGTAGAATTGGTGTTAATTATTATTATTATTTTTTGTTGTTGTTGAGACAGTCTCACTCTGTCGCCCAGGCTGGAGTGTAATGGCACAATCTCGGCTCACTGCAACCTCTACCTCTTGAGTTAAAGCGATTCTCCTGCCTCAGCTTCTTCCAAGTACCTGGGATTACAGGCGCCCACCACCATGCCCAGCTAATTTTTGTATTTTTAGTAGAGATAGGGTTTCACCATATTGGTCAGGCTGGTCTTGAACTCCTGACCTCAGGTGATCCAACTGCCTCGGCCTCCCAAAGTGCTGGGATTACAGGAGTGAGCCACCGCGTGTGTCCAATTTAAACATCTTCAAGGAAACACATCAAAATGTAACTAGAGGTTATTTGTAGGTAATGGGACCATGGGGATTTCTACGTCTTCTTTGGCATATTTGTATTTTCTACTTTTTTCTATAATGAACATCTATTGTTAAAACAGGTAAGATATTGAGTTTTAGCAAGATAAAATATGCAAATAGAAAAGAAATAAAAGAAATATATCCAATGTCAACAGTGGCTGCCACTAGATGATGGCATCATATGAGATTTTCATTTTCAACTTTTTTTTTGAGATAGAGTCTCATTCTGTCACCCAGGCTTTAGGAGTGCAATGGCACAATCTCAGCTCACTGCAACCTCCACCTCTTGGGTTCAAGTGATTCTCCTGCCTCAGCCTCCCAAGTAGCTTGGACTACAGGTTTGCACCACCCTGCCAGGCTAAGTTTTGTATTTTTAGTAGAGACAGGGTTTCGCCATGCTGGCCAGGCTTGTCTGAAACTCCTGGTCTCAAGTGATCTGCCTGCCTTGGCCACCCAAAGTGCTGCCACCTTGCCCGGCAAATTTTCATATTTAGCTTCGATGTTTTCTGAATTTTCCACAAAAAGCATATATTAGGATTATATTGGTAAAATCACATATTATATCACCCCATTTTAGATGAATGGGAAGAGGAAGATAAGTGGTTACATAGTCAGGAGAAGGGTCACTTCAATAAACTAAAACTAAGAACTTCTGCGTTATCATCAACTGCTATAGAGTCTTTCTTTCAAAGATGTCTAATTGTCAGGTGAGCGCGGTGGCTCACACCTGTAATTCCAGTACTTTGGGAGGCTGTAGTGGGTGGATCACTTGAGGCTGACAGTTTGAGACCAACCTGGTTAACATGGCAAAAACTCATCTCTACTAAAAAATACAAAAATTAGCCAGGCGTGATGGAGCACACCTGTAGTCTCAGCTGCTGGGGAGACTGAGGCATAAGAATTGCTTGAACCTGGGAGCCACCGCGCCTTGCCTTTTTTTTTTTTTCCTTTCAGATGGAGTTTTGCTTTTGTTACTCAGTCTGGAATGCAATGGCACGATCTTGACTCACTGCAACCTCCACCTCCTGGGTTCAAGCAAGTCTCCTGCCTCGGCCTCCCTAGTAGCTGGAGTTACAGGCATGCACCACCATGCCAGGCTAATTTTTGTATTTTTAGTAGAGAAGGGTTTTCACCATGTTGGTCAGGCTGGTCTCGAACTCCTAACCTCAGGTGATCCACCCGCCCCGGCCTCCCAAAGGGCTGGGATTACAGGTGCGAGCTGCCGCGCCCAGCTTTTTTTTTTTTTTTTTTTTGAGACAGTCTCACTCTGTCACCCAGGCTGGAATGCAGTAGCATGATCTCGGTTGACTGCAACCTCTGTCTTCTGGGTTCAAGTGATTCTCCTGTCTCAGCCTCCTGAATAGCTGGGATTTTTCTAAAAACAGACTTCACCATGTTGACCAGGATAGTCTTGAACTCCTGACATCAAGTGATCCGCTCACCTTGGCCTCCCAAAGTGCTGAGATTACAGGCACAAGTCACTGAGCCCCGCCAGGAAATTCAGTTTCTGAAAATACACCTGTGGATCTCTAGCCTTGAGCATCCTTGGATGCTGCTTTAAATGACTGATCCTCGATGCCTCCCTTCTAACTCACACGCCCACTCCCCTACATCAATCTCCCAGAAAAAGGGACCTCTATTATTATTATTATTATTTATTTATTTATTTATTTATTTATTTATTATTATTTTTTTTTTTTGAGGCGGAGTCTTGCTCTGTCGCCCGGACAGTGGCGGGATCTCAGCTCACTGCAAGCTTCGCCTCCCGGGTTTACGCCATTCTCCTGCCTCAGCCTCCCGAGTAGCTGAGACTACAGGCGCCCGCCACCTCGCCCAGCTAGTTTTTGTATTTTTAGTAGAGATGGGGTTTCACCGTGTTAGCCAGGATGGTCTCGATCTCCTGACCTCGTGATCCGCCCGTCTCGGCCTCCCAAAGTGCTGGGATTACAGGCTTGAGCCACCGTGCCCGGCTATCATTATTATTATTATTATTTTTAGAGACGGGCCTCACTTTGTTGCTCAGGCTAGTTTTGAACTCCTGGCCTCAAGTGATCCTCCTGCCTTGGTCTCCCAAAGTACTGAGATTACAGGCAGGAGTCCCTGCGCCTGGCAAATCCTGTATTAAACCCTTTTATGTTCACTCTGCGTGCGGTACTGCAGAGAGGGCAAGGAGGAAGCAGAGGTGCCCTGGCGTCTTCAGCTGGAGGTAAGCAGGGCGCTGAGGGTGGGAGAGGCCGGGCGCCTGGGGATGGGAGGCAGGACCCCACCCTCACAGGAACGCTGCTACCCCTATCCCGGAGGTCAGGGCCTCTCGCCCAGCTCTGGCTCTGAGGTCCTGGAGGGAGGGAGATACTGTTACGACTCTGAAGACTGGGGGAGGGCCACCCCCATTCCAGAAGAGTGAAAATCCTGAGCCTGAAGCAGAAGTGGAACCGGTTGGAGCCGAGGCTTCAGAGAGTGGCATTCGAAAGAGGATCTGGCGCCGCCCTGTGAACTGTTCGGGCTCGCAGGGCTGAAGACTCCGAAGACCCAGACCTGCGAACCGTGGGGAGGTTCCACGCGGATGGGGGCCACAGCCCCCGCCGGAGCCCCAACACTAGCCCTGGACTTCTCCACCGACTTACGACATAAGAGCTGAATAAGCTCCTTATTTAACGCACTGTTGTATCAGGTCCCTGTGGGAGCCACTGGCCCTATAGCCTAATAAAGGAGCGGTGCACGCATTGGGTTGGTGAGCTACCGCCACAGCAACGCGTGCTAATCAACCATCCCAAAAGGCGGCTGGAACAAGGTTTTCGCAGGCTTGGGCTTCAACGCTGGGCTGGCCGCTGCGCTCTGCGGCTCCCTGAAGGCCTTCGGATCGGCCAGGGGGCTCCGTTCCTTCTGGGCCGAGGCTGAAGAAGCAGCGGCTGCACCAGAGAAGAGCTTCTGGGTGAAGGTGGAAGCGCACGGGGCCCGCGGAACCGCCTAAGGCGTCTTCAGACGTGGGCTCGGAACTGGCAGGCTTTCGTTTCTGCTTCATTCCATGGCCACGGGAAGCCACGTGGGCAAGCCCGAAGTCAGGGGGCGGGAAAGTACCCTCCACCCACAACGAAACCATGGCAAGCGGTGGGTGCAGGTAGGGCTGAGGAATTGGGGCTAATAGTCTATCTATCCCGGTGAGTGGGGAGACTTGCTCTGGGGGTTGCACAGCCTAGGTCTGCTTTTACAGTGGTGTCTGTCACTATGAAGACTCCACCATGGGTCGCCATCAGGTCAGGGACCCTGCAAGGCAAGAACTACGTCTTCCTCTGCACACAACCCCACTCCCTTCCCCCCATGCCTAACACCACACTCCCTTCCCCCCATGCCTAACACCACACTCTGTTCCCCCTATGCCTAACACCAAGCCCCGCCCTGAGGGATGACTCAGGAATAGTACTGAGAGCATTTTAGGCCATTCCTGCGTTATCCCCATGTGACTTGTTATGAAATATAGACTGACTTCCTGAAGATCAGCAAATAGTGCGAAGTATTTGGCTTGTAATCTGTAAAGAGACTCTGCCATTTGGAGCTGGGATCTGTCCCCAGATCTGTCAGACACCAAATCCCATATCTACTGCCACCCAAAGGGACCTCCAGAAGAAAGGGGTTATACAGGGTCAAACACCAAGGCAGGTTAGTGAAATTTCTCTAGAGGCCATTTAAAGCTGGGGTCTCACCACCTGAATTGCCCTCAGAGGAAGGCTGTGTAGGGCACAAACCTAGTCAGGGGTCCATATGGACGTAAGGACAATTTTTTTTTTTTTTTTTTTTTTTTGAGACAGTCTCATTCTGTCGTCCAGGCTCGAGTGCGGTGGTGTGAACCCAGCTCACTGCAAGTTTCAACCTCCTGGGCTCAGGTGATCTTCCCACCTCAGCCTCCTGAGTAGTGGGGACCACAGGCTCATGCCATCATACCCAATTAATTTTCTTTCAAATTTTTTGTAGAGATAATGTCACCCCGTGTTGCTCAGTCTAATCTTGAACTCCTGGACTCAAACGATCCTCCTGTCTCTGCTCCTTAAAGTCCTGGGACCACAGGTGTGAACCAATGCACCTGGCCTCTTTTTTTTTTTTTTTTTTTTTTTTGAGACGGAGTCTCGCTCTGTTGCCCAGGCTGGAGTGCAGTGTCCAGATCTCAGCTTACTGCAAGCTCCGCCTCCCGGGTTCACACCATTCTCCTGGCTCAGCCTCCCAAGTAGCTGGGACTACAGGCACCCGCCACCACGCCCGGCTAGTTTTTTGTATTTTTAGTAGAGATGGGGTTTCACTGTGTTAGCCAGGATAGTCTCAATCTCCTGACCTTGTGATCCGCCCGCCTCAGCCTCCCAAAGTGCTGGGATTACAGGCGTGAGCCACAGCGCCTGGCCACCTGGCCTCTTAAGAATAATTTTAAAAACAATGAGGTTCACCATCAGAGCCCCTGCTGCTCTACTAAGTCCTTTGGCCCCTCTCATCAGGGCAAAAGCAAGCTCAGCCCCAGATGTTCTGCTTAATGGCCACCTTTCCCAGGAGACTTTGCTCTATAAAGGAGAACCACTTAGAGATATGAGCAATCTTAAAGAATGCCACCAGCACTACTGAATGCCTGGCACGGGCCACGTGGGTGGAGAGCATATTTTAGGGCAGTCATTCATGGTAAATTATTTCTGCCAGCCCGTAAAAGTGACGACTCAATATCCAACTATGTCAGGCCCAGGCTGACAAAAGTAGAGGCATGAGGAACCTAGGATTGTTTTGATGTGCCTTGGTTATGGTATATGTGGAAGATTTTAGAGCTTGTTGTAAAAAGTGATGACCCATGGCTCTCCAGGCTGGGTCTTCGATTGCCTTTGTGGATTACAAGAGAATATTATGCAGCAGTTTTTAAAAATGAGGCAGACTGGGACAATCAATCTCCAAGATACATAGGCGCTGTTAAGGGAGCAAAGCAAGATGTAGTAGGGCGTGTATAGTATGCACTGTGTGCTGTGCGCTATCTGCACAGAACTGTGAGGTCTGATATAGTAGCCACTACCCACATATGGCTATTAACACAGAAATTTAGGTTGGGCCTGGTGGCTCATGCCTGTAATCCCAGCACTTTTGGAGGCCAAGTGGGAGGATAGCTTGAGGCCAATAGTTCGAGACCAGCCTGGGCAACATAGTGAAACCCCTTTTCTACGAAAAACTTTATTTATTATTATTATTATTATTATTTTTGAGATGGATCGCACTCTGTCACCCAGGCTGGAGTGCAGTGGCTCAGTCTCAGCTTATTACAACCTCTGCCTCCTGGGTTCAAGTGATTCTCATGCCTCAGCCTCCAAGTAGCTGGGTCTACAGGTGCGCACCACCATAGCCAGCTAATTTTTGTATTTTTGGTAGAGACAGGGTTTCGCCATGTTGGCTAGGCTGTTCTCAAACTCCTGACCTCAGGTGATCTGCCCGCCTCAGCCTCCCAAAGTGCTGAGATTACAGGCATGAGACATTGCACCCGGCCAAAAAATGTAAAACTGTAAAAATTAGCCAAACATGGTGGCGTACATCTGTAGTCCCAGCAACTTAGGAGGCTGAGGTGGGAGGATTTCTTGAGCCCAGGAGGTCAGGGTTGCAGTGAGCTATGGCTGCACCACTGCACTCCAGCCTGGACAACAGAGTGAGGCCCTGTCTCAAAAAATAAAGAAACAGGAATTTGAGGCCATGTTCACACATGGCTGCAGACCAGTCTGGTAAACAGAGCAAGACCCTGTGTCTTCAAAAACAAAGAAATTTTTTTTTTTAAAGTCAGCTGCTAAGACACACTGGCCACATATTAAGTGTTCAACTGCCCCGTGTGGCTAATGGCTACCAAACTGGGCAGCACAGGCGACCATTTTCATCACTGAAGTTCTGTTAGATGACCTCTGGAAGCACACACAAGAAACTGGTAATGGTGATTGCCTTCGGGGAGGGAAACTGGGAGGGTGCAGGGCTGTATGCCCTTTTGTACCTCTTGAATTTCATATCATGTATTTGTATTAGGTGTTTACAAATTATTTTAAAAACAAACTGGGAATTAGGAATCCCCATATGGAATCACTGCAGTGGGACAGTGGTTCCCAAAAAACTACTTTGCAATTTGCCTAAAACAAATTAAGGTAATAGCTATCATGATTTCATATTTAATATTTTTTCACAGCTTAGAGTTTCTTAGCTCCTGTTGCTCTCTCTCTGCTCTTACGAGCTCACAGGGTGATAAAGTGAATTAGTAAGTAGCAGGATAACATTAAAGGAAAAATTCCTGGGAAACATGGTAAAACCCCGGCTCTACAGAAAATACAAAACATTAGCCTGGCATATGGCATGTGCCTGTGGTCTTAGAGACTTGGGAGGCTGAGGTGGGAGGATCGCTTGAGCCTGGAAGGCAGTAACTCAATCCCAGCAGAATCCCAGGGAGCGAAGGTGCTCATCCCAAAAGAAAAACAAGAAGGAAATTCTATTACCAGAAGACAAAGGGATGAAATGAGGGATGGAGAATCAAAGACTGAAGCTACTAGGGTTCGTTTTTATTAATATTTAATCTTTTCAGAGGCAAGAGTCTCACTATGTTGCCCAGGCTGGTCTTGAACTCCTGGCCTCAAGCTATCCTCCTGCCTGAGCCTTCCGAGTTGTTGGGATTACAGATGTGAGCCGCTGCATTCAACTTTGGTTTTTGTTTGGTTACTTTTGTTTTGTTTTTTTGACAGAGTTTTGCTGTGCCACCCAGGCTGGAGTGCCGTCAGTGACTTAGCCTCGGCTCACTGCAGCCTTGACCTCCTGGCCGCAAGTGATCCTCCCGCCTCAGTGCCACCCCTCACCACCCTCCAATATCTGGGACTACAGGCGTGCATGACCACGCACGGCTAATTTTTAAATTTTTTATAGAGATGGGGTTTCGCCATGTTGCTCAGGCAGGTCTCCAACTCCTGGACTAAGCGATCTGCCTACGTTGGCCTCCCAAAGTGTGAGCCGCCGCACCCACCATTTAAGATTGAAGCTAGAGCAGGCAAACCCTTAAGCCTAAACCAGTAACAGTTTTTCACAAGTTCATAGATGTGACTGTGGTAAATAACACACAAATTCACTTAAAAGCAGGTGTGTCTGCGTGGTAATTTTTGGTCCTTATTTTTATTTTTATTTTCAGTTAATGGATATTACAGATACAACTTTTTTTTTTTTCTTTTTTTTTGAGACAGGGTCTCACTCTGTCGCCCAGGCTGGAGTGCAGTGGCATGATCAGAGCTCATTGCAACCTCCGCCTCCTGGGTTCAAGAGATTCTCCTCCCTCAGCTTCCTGAGTAGCTGGGATTGCAGGTACATGCAACCACACCTGGCTAATTTTTGTACTTTTTGTAGAGACAGGGTTTTACCATGTTGCTCAGGCAGGTCTTGAACTCCTAAGTTCAAGTGATCCACCTGCCTTGGCCTCCCAAAGTGCTGGGATTACACATGTGAGCCACCATGCCTGGCCTAAAGATGTAACTTCTATCATGAGGAGGTCCAAGAACTATTCTCTTTTTCTTTTTTTAATGTTAGAAAGGGATTCCTTTTTTTTTTTTTTTTTTGAGACTGAGTCTTGCTCAGTCGCCCAGACTGGAGTGCAGTGGCCGGATCTCAGCTCACTGCAAGCTCCACCTCCCGGGTTTACGCCATTCTCCTGCCCCAGCCTCCCGAGTAGCTGGGACTACAGGCGCCCGCCACCACGCCTGGCTACTTTTTGTATTTTTTAGTAGAGACGGGGTTTCACCGGGTTAGCCAGGATGGTCTCGATCTCCTGACCTCGTGATCCGCCCGCCTCGGCCTCCCAAAGTGCTGGGATTACAGGCTTGAGCCACCGCGCCCGGCCTAGAAAGGGATTCTTAACTGAGTATGTGCTGCAGCAAAGGGAGGGGAAATTAAGCAAGAAGAGAAGGGAGCCAGGAAATAAAGGCACCAACCCAGGAAGCAGTTAAGCAAATTCCGGGATGACCACATGTGACAAGTTTAGGGGATAACTTGAGCACATGGAGGACAGAACTTGGAGAGGGCACTGTGGGCATGGGCCCCACCTGCTCTGCCAGAGCACTGGAGGAGAATGAGGGCATGATAATGGTAGATGACACTGAAAGAAAAGGAGAGAGCATGAGGCATCCTTGGGGGAAACAGCCATCATCAGAGTGTATTTTATTTTTATTTTTTTTTATTTTGAGATGGAGTCTCACTCTGTTGCCCAGGCTGGAGTGCAGTGGCATGATCTCAGCTCACTGCAACCTCCGCCTCCCAGGTTCAAGTCATTCTCTGCCTCAGCCTCCTGAGTAGCTGGGACTATAGGGGGGCACCACCACGCCCGGCTAATTTTTGTATTTTTAGTAGAGACAGGGTTTCTCCATGTTGGCCATGCTGGTCTTGAACTCCTGACCTCAGGTGATCCGCCTGCCTTCGCTCCCAAAGTGCTGGGATTATAGGCGTGAGTCACCGCGCCTGACCTCACAGTGCATTATTAAGCTCTGTGGTGAATAATATTTATATAGTCACAATTCTATAAACACTGTTAATTTTCTACAAATTGTGGCATAACCAAACCTCAAGAATGGACAGGGCTGGGGTGTAAAAGAGCTAAGTCCTTGCCTGGTTTACTAGGAAGGCAATAGATAGTGTCTAAAACTATGAGACAGCTGGGCACAGTGGTTCACGCCTATAATCCCAGCACTTTGGGAGGCCAAGGCGGGTAGATCATGTGCGGTCAGAAGTTTGAGATCAGCCCTGACAACATGGTGAAACCCCGCGACTACTAAAAATGCAAAATTAGCTGGGCGTGGTGGCACGTGCCTGTAATCCCAGCTAGTAGGGAGGCTGAGGCAGGAGCATTGCTTGAATCCAGGAGGCGGAGGTTGCAGTGAGCCGAGATGGTGCCACAGAACTCCAGCCTGGGTGACAGAGCAAGACTGTGTCTCAAAATAATAATAATAATAATAAAATAAAAACAATGAGACGTGCAAGAGATGCAGGGAGAAGCACCAGAAGATTCCGCTGAAAGCCTGCTCCCCCAGAAGGGTGGGAACAGTGAGGACAATGAACGGCTGTTTTTCGTTGTTTCATCCCCATTCCGCTCCATTTGATTGAATTGTAAACCATGTGTATAATAACACTTTTTAATCAAATTTTTAAAAAAGAGAGAGTGGAAAGAAACAGCTTCCTACAACAAAATTGAAGAACACACCAGTGATTCCAGGGTCCAGAGAGGAGAGTGCATTAATGCTAGTTTTATGATTTCAGTCAGATGCCAAGTAAGGATATATCTGGGGTTCAGATAAGAAAGGCTCTCATTCAAGTGCTTAAAAGAGCAATGGAAGGCAAGGACCTGCCCAACTGGCAGGGTGAAAATTAGCCAGAACTGGAATAGTAATAGCTGTTCATCTTTGAGCACTTACTACAGGCCAGAACTTGCATTAAGGATATCAGCTTTTTCTTTCTTTCTTTTTTTTTTTTTTTTGGTGGTTGTTGTTTTGGAACAGAGTCTCATTCTGTCATGTAGGCTGCAGTGCAGTAGCACAATCTCAGCTTACTGTAACCTCCGCCTCCCGGGTTCAAGCGATTCTTGTGCCTCAGCCTCCCAAGTAGCTGGGACTACAGGCACGCACCACCATGCCTGGCTAATTTTGGTATCTTTGGTAGAGATGGGGTTTCACCATGTTGGCCAGGCTGGTTTCGAACTCCTGGCCTTGAGCAATCCACCTGCCTCAGCCTTCCAACGTTATGGGATTACAGGCGTGAGCCACTGTGCCCGGCCAGGAGAGCATCATATTTGATCCTCACATCAACTGACATTAGCCCCAATTTACAGATGAGGAACTGAGGCTCAGAGAGGTTTTGGCACTTGCCTGAGGTCACACACTCTGGGCTCTCTGCTTGGGGCTGAGGGCCAAGGGGCGTTGTGACTTACTGAACATCAGTAAAATTCAATTTAGAAATTTCTGTCTTAAGTGCTATCTCGAGGGGCCTGTGAAAAATGCTGACTCTGTGGCAGCTGTCTTAGCCCCATACTCATTGGGTTGCCCTGGGCCCCACACTGTTTTAAGGAAGTCACAGCAAATAATATGGGGTAGAGGTGAGATTCAAACCTAAGCAGCTCTGGCTCTAAAACCCACTGAACGAAGCTGTAACTAGAATCAGAAAGAACTAGGTGAGAATCCTACTTCTAGCACTTACTAGATCTGTGGCTGTAGCCCCCCACAAGTTACTTAACCTCTTTTTTTTTTTTTTTTTCATTTTATCTTTTTAGAGACGAAGTCTTGCTCTGTCACCAGGCTGGAGTGCAGTGGCGTGATCTTGGCTCACTGCAACCTCCACCTCCTGGGTTCAAGCGATTCTCCTGCTTCAGCCTCCTGAGTAACTGGGACTACAGGCATATGCCACCACACCCAGCTAATTATTTGTATTTTTAGTAGAGACGGGGTTTCACCATGTTGGCCAGGATGGCCTGGATCTCTTGATCTCATGATCCACCCACCTTGGACTCCCAAAGTGCTGGGATTACAGGGCATGAGCCACCGTGCCCGGCCACTTAACCTCTTTTTTTTTTTTTGAGACGGAGTCTCGTTCTGTCGCCCAGGCTGGAGCGCAGTGGCCGGATCTCAGCTCCCTGCAAGCTCCGCCTCCCGGGTTTACACCATTCTCCTGCCTCAGCCTCCGGAGTAGCTGGGACTACAGGCGCCCGCCACCTAGCCCGGCTAGTTTTTTGTATTTTTTTCGTAGAAACGGGGTTTCACCGTGTTAGCCAGGATGGTCTCGATCTCCTGACGTCATGATCCACCCATCTCGGCCTCCCAAAGTGCTGGGATTACAGGCTTGAGCCACCGCGCCCGGCCCACTTAACCTCTTTTAAACCTATTTTCTCATCCACACAATGGAGATAATGGTAGCACACACCTTTCAGGTGGCTGGTAAGGAATATAAGGCGAACACAGGTGCCTATGTGGGTTCTTCCATTTTCCATAAATGTTAATTCCCTTACCCTTCATCTCCTAGGTTAGTACCGGAGGACAGACTTGAAGTCTGAAAACAGAAAGTAACTGCCAAAAGGGATTATTTAAGGCAGAGATTCCCCCCTTTTATTATCCTTTAGGTCCCCAGTGGTGAGGGCAGGGGGCAGGAGAGGTGGGGTCAAGCCCAAATTCTTGGACCTCATCCTAGAGTGACTCTTTAGGGTTACTGTGGGGCTTAGGAATCTGCATTTTGGACCTGTCCCCAGGGCATTCTGATGCTTGCAGTTCTCCTGTCTGGCTTTGAGTAACTCTGGGTAGTGCTTTAAATCTAAGCTGGCAGACCAGTGGGATGTGAACCATCCTTGCAAATGTTTTGAGCCCTTCCTGCACTGGCCTCCAACTCTGCCTTGCTCAGTCTGTCTTCAGCTGCCCTTCCATTCTGGCCCTCTCCCCTTACCCTTTCCTTTTTCCCTTCCTTTTATTTTTATTTTTTATTTTATTATTATTATTTTTAAAAATTTTTGAGACAGGATCTCACTCTGTTGCCCAGGCTGGAGTGCAGTGGCACTATCTTGGTTCACTGCAATCTCCGCCTCCCAGGTTCAAGCAATTCTCATACCTCAGCCTCCCCAGTAGCTGGGACTACAGGCGCACACCACCACACTCGGCTAATTTTTGTATTTTTAGTAGAGATGGGTTTTACCATGTTGGCCAGGCTGGTCTCGAACTCCTGACCTCAAGTGATCCACCGTCTCAGCCACCCAAAGTGCTGGAATTACAGGTGTGACCCACCGTACCCAGCCTCCTTTTTCACTTCCTACCTTCCTCCCCACCTCTGGGTGCACCCTCCCCTGAGCTCAGCCTGTATTCCTGTCTGCTGGCCACTTACCAGCCAGTCTCTTCACCTGCGATGCCCTTTACTCATCTAGAAAGCTCACATCAAAAGTCGCCTCCTCCAGGATACCTCTCAAGTTCTCCTCTCTGGTCCCTTGGCCCTTTGCGGGTACCCTTTTTCTTGTGCAAGTCACATGATAATGTGAGGGTTTTTTTTCCCTCCCATCTGGAGTCTGCCTGGTGGGCTCATGGTCCATTTGTGGAAACATGCATTTCCCTCTTCTCGGCTCCCCCTCCTTCATGATCCATGCTTTATGCAGCTCCCCCAAGGCATGCAGAGCAAGCTGAGAAGAGGTAGACAAGCCTGCAGACCTTTCACAGAAGCGCGGTGGCTTGGGAAGTAAGAGAAGACAAGGAGATAGGGGTTCCTAAAAAGCAGACAAGAGATTACCGAAGGGTTCCCCACAGCGCCAGCACACAGCCGCTGCACAAAAATGCAATGGAATTATTGACGGACATTATGTGCTTGATGGGGGACAGGGAGTGATTGTGCCAAGCCACCAAGGATCATGCTGTGCCAGTTGTATACCATCCTTTTGCAAGGTGAAATGATTTCCCTACTAAATCCCTTACTTTCCACTTTGTTTAAAATGAGTTTAATACCAAGAGAGTAGTTTGCGTCTATGTCCTTATTTCTAATCTTCCTGCTCAACCATTAACTGCACTAAACACACTCAGACCCATCTAGTCTAAAATTGAGAAGGGGAGGTTCTCACTCCTGGAGAGAGAATTACTGAAAGGGTGGCCCTCATACAGTCTGGAGTCATACCCCCAAGTGCTGGTTTTATACTTGAAAGCAGACAGCGGGACTCTGACCTTTGCAGAGATAGGAGGGACACCTTCCTACCCAGAGAAGCCAAAAGAGCACAGGACGCCCAGGCTGAGGGCAGTGAAGCTTGCTTCCAAGAACTGGTTCATTCCCTGGCCAACCCCTGTGCCCACTTAGGACTGGCATGTAGCAGCACCTCTCCTCATCCACACTCAGGCCCTAGGCTCCCAATTGACCAAAGTCTGCAAGTATCAAGTGTCCAGAGCATGGGTCCCTGCCAACACTCCCTGCCCTGCTCTTCACTAGCTGTGGTCACCACTTATGACATTTTGTTCCGAGTTCATCTGAAAGAGAAATGTCACTTTTGTGTTAGAAAGGAGACATACAGGCCAGGTGTGGTGGTTCATGCCTGTAATCCCAGCACTTTGGGAGGCCGAGTCACGAGGATCACCTGAGGCCAGGAGTTGGAGACCAGGCTAGGCAACACAGTGAGACCCCATCTCTACAAAATAAATAAATTTTTAAAAATGAAAAAATTAGCTAGGCGTGGTGGTGCACGCCTGTAGTCCCAGCTACTTGGAGGCTGATGTGGGAGAATCACTTAGTCTGTGAGGTCAAAGCTGTAGTGAGCCGCGATCGTGCCGCAGCACTCCAGTCTGGGCGACAGAGTGAGACCCCGTCTCAAAAACAAAAACAGAAAGGAAGAAAGAAATCCTCTACATGGCTAGAAGAGAATAACCGGGCCCCTAAGCTTCATGCCAGGCGGTGCTAATGGGCGAGTTACACACGGGAGAGTGCCCAAGGGGACCTCAAGGCGTTCCCTTGGGATAAGGCATGCTCAAAACAGCTATGTTTATCCTGAAACGAAAGGCGGAGGCTCCAGTTCGGGTCCCGGCTCCTCCCCACGGGCTGCACTGCTGCCCTCGGAGAGGCAAAGATAGGGCAGGCGTTGTTAGTCTCACTCACAAGTGGGAACTCTTCAACTGAGGGAGGCCAAGTGACAGCCCCAATGTTGCATAGATGGTTCTGAGGCCAAACGAGGTCAGGAACCCAGAAGCCAGGATCTAGTTTGACATAGACCTGCGGGAGGCGGGCGGTAACGGACGCGTTCCCCCTGACACCGGTGCCTTCGCCTATTTGCGCCCAGCAGGCAACCCGGGCTCCCCAGCCTCCTACACCTCGCATCTGCCCTGGGGCTCAGCTCCCAGGGACTTCCGGGAGCAGCTGGCCCCGCCCCAAGGCTCCTTCGGGCAGCGCGATTGGCACGGCGGGCCGGGGGCAGGGCCGGAGCGCCGAGCCAACGTGATGGCGTCAGGGGCCGCGGGCGCCGCTTCCTGTTGTCAGTGGCCGAGAGGCCGCATCGTCTGCTCCGAGTGCTGAGGAGCTGCAGCGGCCGGGAGCTCCCCCAGCCTCGCTCCTCGCTCCGCTTGGTGAGTTAGGGGGTCAAGATGCGAGGAGGGCGGCGGAGGGTCGGCGGGGCCGAGGCGCGAACGGGCGGTGGGCCTCCTGCTCCCTCCGCGATCCCCAGCCCCTGGTTACCCTGAGACTGCCCGGCTTCAGAGCCCTCAGCTCTGCCCAGCCCGCGCCCGCCCCGCTCCCACCCAGCCTTCCCCCTGCATCGCCGCTGTGGCCCCGTGCCCCACGTCTGTCCAGCCCCCAACCCGCGCCCGCATTCTCTCACCGGCGGTCTTGCTTAAATGCAGCTTCACTCGTGACCCCACTTTACCTCAGTTCCAACCCCGATCTCGGCCACGTCTCTTCGCCCCGCCCTGACACACCTCATCGTCTCTCCCGACCCCTCTGGTAATCCCGATGCTCCTCGCTCACGTCCCCAAGACGCACCATTCAGGTTTCCCCTTCTCTGGCTCAGCTTTCTTATCCCAGTCACCCCCATCCCCTGTCCAGCTCCCCAAGATCTGCTCATCCCAAACACTCTGCCTCTGCCTTCTCATCTAAGACCCACCCCCAAAGTAGGTGCCCTGTTGAGCTCACCGCTTTCTTCCGGATAACTCCGATCTCAGCCTTATTCCAAGTCTTAACTGTGTCTTCTCGTCCTTAGTCTCCTAGCCCACTGTATACCTTCCTTTGCGTCTCCTGCGGTACTGAGGACACCCCATCCCTAAGTCTTTGCCAAACTATCCCTAACTCTTGCTGCCTCCTTTCCTACCACCCTCACCCAATCTTGTTAAAAATGTCCTTTCACCCTCGCTGACCGACCGCAACTCTTCACCCCAACTCTGCGTCCATTCCTTCCCTGGACGCAACTCCCATTCAACCTGAGAACTTTAGTGCAGAGTCTCCTGCCAACTCGACCAGCTGCCCCTCAACAGCCAAATGTAGGTGCTCACTCAGACCCGCAGTTAGAGACTGAGCAGCATGATTGGCGGGTGTAGGGGCTCAGGTGGTAAATAAGGGTGGAGGAACAGTGGGCTCTCCCCAACTCTTGGGTGGGGCCGGGGTTTTTCCTGGCATCTGGTCTCCTGTACCTGTCCTCAGGGACTGTGTTTCTGGCATTTATATTAAATGACTTGTGCTGGCTGCTGGAATGGTAGGTATCATTCAAATATCTGGAAGGTGAGAGATGGCCACTTACTCAGCTCACTTAGCACAGAATGATGGAAGCTGTCACTTCCTTCTGGCTGGTGTTCTGGCCCTGGAGAGCCTCTGGGAAGTTCTGCGTGGTGTTGGCTGTGGTCACAGAACATTGTTCATGTTCCTTTTCCTGGCACTTGTAAGGGCCTCTCCCTGCCAGAGCTGATGGCAGATCAATCCTGATGCTGAATTCAGGGGATATGATGGGTGTCAGAGGCAGTGTTACCTGTTGTGAAGAGTATAGGTGAGTAGATCCTGGGGAGGCTGAGGTCTAGGTGGGTACAGAGGCTCTTGAATCGCTTTCTTTTCTTGCAAGTGCTGGATCATTGACTTTTGGCCACTTGGGTTCCATGAACACAGGGAACCACGTTATCTCAGAGTAGCTGAGGCAGAAGGACATTCCAGAGGCACCCAAGTCTCATGCTCAGCGTTTATAGTTTCCTGGGGGCTTTTTCGTACACATTTTCTCTGAATCCCGAGGACCCGGCATCAGATGGGTGAGCCATTTGATTGCAGTTTGTTTTTTTTTCTTTCTTTCTTTCTTTTTTTTTTTTTGCAATGGAGTTTTACTCTTGTTGCCCAGGCTGGACTGCAGTGGCACGATCTCGGCTCACTGCAACCTCTGCCTCCCAGGTTCAAGCGATTCTCCTGCCTCAGCCTCCCAAGTAGCTGGGATTACAGGCATACACCACCATGCCTGGCTAGTTTTGTATTTTTAGTAGAGATAGAGGTTTCTCTGTTGATGAGGCTGGTCTCCAACTCCCGACCTCAGGTGATCCACCCACCTCGGCCTCCCAAAGTGCTGGGATTGATTACAGGCGTGAGCCACAGTGTCTGGCTGATTGCAGTTTTAAAGGGCCCCAAAGAGCATTGTCTCTGCTTGCCATTTATAGTCGTATTCCTTTGAAAAAGTGAATACTGTTTACCGTCAATGTCCTCCCATTAATATGCAGTATATTTAAGTTGTTTTCAGCCTTATTGGCAGCTTGGCTTAATGACAGGAGCTCCACAGTTGCCCCAGCACTTAACAGTTGTTATACCCCAACTTCCCACATTGGGTGAAATGGAGATACCTGCCCTGTGCCTTGTTTTTGTTAATCAGTTCATTCAACAGCTTATTTTTTGAGCACCAGTGTTTGCCAAGCACTGTTCTAGGTACTAGAAATACATTGGTGAATGGGTGAGGCAACAGTCCTGTTTTCATTCAGAGTTTGGTCCTTGTTAGAATCCTCTGGGATATGGGACAAGACTGTAGGGAAGATGGGTGTTATTGGATGGAAGGAAGGAGGGAGGAAAGAAAGATAGCCAGTGTTCACTGACTCCACAATTTTGCCCTCATCCACTAGCCCTGAGTCTGGGAATCACAAGCTAGAAGTTTCTCACCCTTCATCTGGTACTTAATTGCTTCAAAGCTCCGACCCCCACCACCCCACCCATCACAGAAATCCAGCTTTCCTCAGGTGGACAGGGGTGCAGTTTCCTCAGTCAGCACTCACATGCCTGAAAGATCAGCTGCCTTTCTGAATCAGAGGATAACTTTGTCATTCTTTTCCAATTGAAAAAACATGACTCATCAATTGGTACAGCAGTTGGATGGCTTAAAGCCAGGCTGTGGCTCTGAACAGCCAGTTACACAATTCAGGCAGTGGAGAGAAGGCCGTGGGGAGTGGCTGAGAAGTCCCTCGAGAGAAGAGGTTGCTGTTCACTGATGGTGGAGTGTTTTGAGAGTGGTGAAACCAGGTTATACCTTTCTTCTTTTAATGTAAGTCTCATCCAAGTCATTCTCTTTTTTTGCTTTCTTGATCTCTGGAGGAAGTGAAATTGGACATATAGAGAAGGCCAGGTAGTATAATGCAGGAAACCAACCAGAACTGTTCCTTCCTAACTATGTTGGAACATTTAAGAAAGTATAACTCTGAGACTTCAGGAGCATTGGTAGGACCTGGGCTCAGCTGGTTGGGGCTATAAATCTGATTGACAGAACTGTTTCTTGTTGGTTTTAGACCTTCTGTGATGAAATGGAGCTTCCGAGTACCTCTGTAGAAGAAATAATAGTTTGCCTGAATTTGAGCCAAAGACCTGAGGCCTTTTGGTCCAGGGAAAGATGCAGGAGTTGGGATGAAGAAACCAGAGAGTTCTGTCCCTTACCCGAGACCCATTGCTACTGAGCCTCAGTTTTGTCCTCTGTAAAACAGGGATAATCACTCTCTCACAGGATTGCTGTAAGAATTAAATGAGGTTAGAGAGGAACATCAGAGAAGCCTGCTTTCTGCACTCTGGAGAGCCATGTGAGGGTGAATCAATACATAGGGTGGCAGTAGACTTGGTGTGATTTGGGACTTCCTAAATGGCACCAGTCACCTTTCCCCGGCTAAGCTTTCACCGGTCATGTTCAAGGGCCCTTGGGTAGTGTTGCCCAACTTTGCCTTACTCCCTTCAGGTAGGTCTCCTTGAAGCCATGCCTCTCTTCACTTTGGTTCTTGGTGTCAATGAAGAGCGTTTTGAGGACAGAAAGTGGAACCAGTTCCATAGGATGGTAGATTCAGAATCTGGGCCACCAGGGTGGGTGACGCAGTGCTGTCCCCACAGTCAAGAGACACAAAGCCTCCTTCCGATCCCGCCGTGAGTTCTTATGTCACTGACCGTCTGAGCCCTGCCTCCCTGAGCATGACGGAGCAGACACGGATAGGTGGGGTGCTATGGCTGCCTACAGAGGTGTCCTGCATTGTGGCCGGAACCCCAGAGGCTCAGTCCTATCTTGTGAATTTTCAAGTGGCTCTTCTGCTGGATTTATCTGAGCTCTTGTCAGTCATTTTGTGGCATTTCTGACTCTGTTTTAGGCCAAGTGACCCTTCTCTTATCTGGCCCTGTCTCTCTTAGCTTCAGTTTATTTTATTATTTATTTATTTAGAGAAATAAATTATTTATTCGTTTATTCTTGCTTTGCTGTCCAGGCTGGAGTGCAGTAGCACAATCTCGACTCACTGCAACCTCCGCCTCCTGGGTTCAAGCGGTTCTCCTGCCTCAGCCTCCCGAGTAGCTGGTATTACAGGCATGGGCCACCATGCCCAGCTAATTTGACCTCAAGTGATTCTCCTGCCTCGGCCTCCCAAAGTGCTGGGATTACAGGTGTAGGCCACGGCAGCTGGCCTACGGCACCTGGCCTATTTTGTTTTCTTAGCATACGGTTACTTGGCCAGAGCACCCACTTACCAATGGCCTGTCCCTCCCAGTGAATACTCTGTGAATACTCTATTATTCTCAGCTAATTAGTTAATGAGGTCTTAATGGGCCTGGGCTATTATTCAAATTATTGGGTTTAAGCCCTTAGGGTCCCACCCTGTAGCTGGCTAAGGGAGGGCAACTTTGGGCCTTTGGGCTCTGTCTAGACGGGTGGGCCTGAGGGCTTTAGACCACTGGAATTGTGGACTGGGATTGGAGCCCAGGGTTTTGGAGCCAGAGAAGCTGGATGTGGCCTGCTGAGCTGCACAACGGTGGCCTTGACAGAGCCTGACCTCAAGACCAGGCCTGTTTCTGGAAGTGACCTTAGATGCAGAGTCACCATAGCATACAACCCCCTTTTCCTGTCACCCCGTGGCCAGAATGGGGAACTGGTTTCCGGAGGAGGGCCCTGAGAATCCCTGGGTAGCTGAGAGCAGACCATGGTGAATGGTGAGGCAGTCAGATGGGGCTGTAGTCAGAACTGAGACTCTTCTGGCCATCTGCAGCGCCTGGCCTGTTACTGGGTCTGCAGGAACCATCCTCCACACACGCCTGCTTCCTCCTAAGGGACCTGACTTAGGGAGGTTGGCTCTGGGTCCTGACTCCCCGTGTCCTGTTTGCCCTCTGCTATCCCCAGAGGCCAGAGATCCAGTCAGAGCACTTTCCACCATTTAGGGCCAGCCTGCCTGTCTGCTTTCCAAACCTCATGCTGCTCCAGTGCTATCCAGGAAACCTTTCCTGCCACACTGGCCTTACGTTTCCCTGCACCCCCCTGTTCCCGGCCTCCAGTGAAGGGGTCTTCCCAGACTACCCCTGCAATCCTAGCTCTGAGGTGATGGCACTGTTGATGAAACAGCCAAACTCTGTTAAATATTGGAAGAGGTTCTCAGGGCCTCCCATGACCCGTGACATAGTCCTGGGAGGCCCTAAGAACATGTGCCCAAGGTGATTGGGTTACAGCTTGATTTTTATCCAAGTTACAGGCAAAGACATAAATTAATACATGTAAGGTATACGTTGGTGGGGGCAGGGTAAAGTGGATTAAAAGATTTCCTGATTGGCAATTGGTTGAAAGAGTTAAACTTTACCTAAAGAGTTAAAGTCAGCAGAAAGAAAAGCTTGGGGTTAAGATAAGGTGGGTTGTGGAAGCCAAGGTTCATGTTATGTAGATGAAGCCTTCAAGAGAATAAATGGTAAATGTCTCTAAGGTGTCAGACTCTTAGTTAAATCTCTCCTAGATCAGGAAAAGGCCGAGAAAGGGAAGGGAATCTCTGCAGGATATAAATTTTCCCCACAAGAGATGGCTTTGCAGGGCCATTCCAAAATATGTCAAAGAAATATACTTGGTGGTAAAATGATTTCCTTTAGGGCCTGTTATCTCCCATGTGATGTTAGACCAGAGTCAGGTTGGAGTTGGTATCTTAATTGCTGAGAGTCTGTTCTGTCAGTCTTAGTCTGTTTTAATGTTAATGCTGCTCAGTTGTGTCTAAGCTCCAAAAGGGAGAGGCTAGGATGAGGCATGGCCCACGCCCCACTTCCTGTCATGGCCTGAACTCAGTTTTTAGGTTTTTTCAAAATCCCTTTGGCCAAGGGGGGCCCATTCAGGCAGTTTGGGGGCTTAGAATTTTAGTTTTGGTTTACAGCACTCACTCAGCGATCTGGTTTTCCTAGGGCTGGGGTTGGCCTCCTTCTGGAGGCTGGTGGTGGAGTCAGGCCACTTATCAGCCCTGGGACCTCAGGAATGTTCTTGACCTGGGTCAGCTGCCATTTCCTTATCTGTCAGGTGGAGACAATAAAACAGCACTCCTAGGGTGCATAGGAGGACTATAAATTAGGCAATATATGTAAAGAGAATCGAGCCCATTTAACTTGTCTTGGTTTTGTTAACTTCTTTGTGCAGTGATTGTTTGAGAGCCGAGACAGCCATCACCCTTCCCAGCGTTCCCCTGATGCTCAGCCGGGCGTTCACTAGAGATTTGTTTACGTGTGAATGTGCCTGCCTAGCCCAGGTCTGTCCAAGTTTCTGGGGTGGGGCCAAGCCAGCCAGCAGCCCCCTCAGGCTCAGGCCCTACCCCACTCTACCCCACCCACTCCCAGGAGGAATCTGGCAGCCCTGAGGGATGTAACCACTCACTGACTTCAACTCTTCCTGCATACTCATTTAGGCGATGACATTCTTGGTCTGTAGGTTTAGGTGGCCACATCCACTGGGATGACAGATACCAGGTACAACATATCAGGTACAGGCACATATCAGGCCCTGTGACAGGCGTGTACACATTCTCCATCTGAGAGGTCTCCGCATGCCTACCTGGTTAGTGGCAAATTGCGATGAGACCTTGTGGTTGTCCTGATTAGACAAGTCCCTGTCTGTACTGCTCACACCAGACCCTCAAAGCCCTGTTGAGAAGCAGAAGTGTAGCGAGGGAGCCCTTCCCTTTTGAAGCCATTCCAGTTGTACTTTTTACTGCTGAGCTGGCAGACATTGGACTGGAACAAGGAACAAGGAGTGAGGGGTGGGGGCAGGGTGTTGCAGGACCCAGCCCCTGAATGTGAGCCCCTGCTTCCTGGTCCCAGTGGGTTCCTGCCACTTTCAGCTGCAGCCTTCCTCTCGAACCCGCAGCTCCGTATCCGAATCAGCCTGTCATTCCCTGCCTACAGGTTTCGATCCTACAGAGCCCTGGCTTTCTGGGCAGCATTTGATGTGAAGCGCCCTTACCACCCACTCCGTGGGGTGGACCCACCCCCAGCACCCAGGACTTCTTGCCTCCCAAGGACTGAGCCCCCTGGACTTTCCTTCCTCGCTTCCTTCCTTCAAACCCATTATCAGTTTTAACTTTTGTGCTCTTCAAAGGCCTTTCGGCTGTGGTTTGAGTAAGAGAGGCTGACCTCCTACTGCTTGCTAGGAAAGGACTCTGGCTGGGGGATAGTTGCCTGCCCATTCATCTGGCTGCCATCTGTCTCTTCAGGTGCCATGTGATTCTCCGAGGGAGTAGCTGCGTGAGTGGAGATGCTCTCAGTGGTGGAGAATGGACTGGACCCCCAGGCTGCCATCCCGGTAGGTGGGCGTGGGAGGATCAAGGGTGGGGAAGGCTGCAGGGGACGGTCATTTCATCTGCTTGGCTCACTTCGAAATGAATGGGCACTGTCCTGCAAGAGAGGCCAGGTTGAGAAAAAGTTACAGCACAAGCAGGCTCCAAGGAGACCCTGTCCTTTCTAGATCACCTTATTGGTGATAAGATGGAGATTACAAAAAGCAGTGGGAATTTAAGATCAGTAACCTGAAGACCAAGGATTTCCATTCAGCCCTTCAGCCCTCTGCCCTTAGGCCATGATTTGGTCACAGTCTGGCCAAAGCACTGAATTGGTGGGAAACAGGTATTCCCAGGCTCTGGTTTGTTGTTTCAGTAATGGGGGTAAATTGGTAACTTACATATATCTGAACACTAACCATTTTCTAGGATATTCTAAATGTAATTATTTGTGAGCAGTTCACTGGAGCCCCCTAGGACCTTTTCTTGGAGAGCCCTTTGCACCCTCCTGGGCTGTCTTGGGTACTCTGGGTGGAGCTCTCTGTTCCCTTGGAAAGGCAGGAAGTCAGGTAGCTTTGGGGCTGGTCCCTTAGCAGCATCCTGAGGTGGCTTTCTGGGAGAAGCCAGGATTTCCCTTTCCTCCCTACTGCTGCTTCCCAGCTCAGAGAACTCTCTGCTTGAAAGAAACTATAGCCCTCAGAGATGTGCCTTTCCCCGTCCTGGCCACAGGAGAGTCCAGTTCCACCTGTTTCCCAACTGGCTTTCATGCAGAGGCTCTTCCTTCCCCTCTGCACCCCCACTCTCCCACCCCTGGCCGAATCCCACCCCAGGACCCTCCAGAGCTAGGGCAGAACCCTGACCAACTCAGCCTTCTAACAACAGCTGCACAAACTGACTCCATGAGGGTATGCGTTTCTTGAGGGTATGCCTTACTTCTCCCTGTATACCCTAACCCAACACCTAGTAGGTGCTCAGTTGAACGAAGTGTGTATGTGCTTTTTAAATATAATATACTAATAACATCTTGCGTTTAAAAGAACATTTAAAATTAAACTATTTCAAGATAAAAACTTTTGAGCTTCAAAGGATACTATCGAGAAAATGAAGACAACCCACAGAATGGGAGAAAATATTTGCAAATCAAATATCTGATAAGAGTCTAGTATCCAGAACATATAAAGAACACTTATAACTCAACAATAAAGAAACAAATACTCCAGTTATAAAATGGGTAAAGGATTTGAATAGACACTTCTCCAAAGAAGATACATACGTGGCCAGTAAAGATGCTCATTATCATTAGACATCAGGAAAATGGATGTCGAAACCACAGTGAGATACTACTTCACACCCCCTAGGATGGCTGCAATAAAAAAAAAACGACAACTAGTGTTGGCAAAAATGTGGAGAGATTGGAACTCAGATATCGCTGGTGGGAATGTAAAATAGTGCAGCCACTTTGGCAAATAGTTTGGCAGTTCCTTGATAAGTTAAACATAGAATTATGTATACAATTCCACTCCTAGATATATACCTAAGAGAACTAAAAATATAAGTCCACTCAAAAACTTGTACATGGATGTTCATAGCAGCATTATTGATAATAGCAAAAGAGTAGAAACAACCTTATTGTCTATTAACTGATGAATGGATGAATAAAATGTGGTATATCTATGCAGAGGAATATTTTCTGGCAATAAAAAGGGATGAAGTCCTGATACATGCTACAACATGGTGGAAAATATTATGCTAAGTGAAAGAAGTCAGATTCAAAGGGTCATATGTTGTGTTCATATCTATTCATGTGAGATGTACAAAATACGAAAAACCACAGAAATAGAAAATAGGTTAGTGATTTCATTCACTTCCTATTCTCCTTTCTCCCAGCCCCTGGCAATCACTAATATATCAGTATTTCTTCTTGGGGTGATGAAAATCTTTTTTTCTTTTTTTTTGAGTCTCACTCTGCCGGCCAGGCTGGAGTGCAGTGACACAATCTTGACTCACCACAAACTCCACCTCCCAGGTTCAAGCGATTCTCATGCCTCAGCCTCCCAAGTATCTGGGATTACAGGTACACACCACCATGCCTGGCTAATTTTTGTATTTTTAGTAGAGACAGGGTTTCACTATGTTGGCCAGGCTGGTCTCGAACTCCTGACCTCAGGTGATCCACTCGTCTTGGCCTCCTGAAGTGCTGGGATTACAGACGTGAGCCACCGTGCCCAGCCGGAAAAATCTTCTAAAATTAGATAGTGGTGATGGTTGCACAATTGTGTTAATATACTAGAAACAATTGAACTGTATACTTTAAATGGGTGTATTTTATGGTATATGAATTATATCTTATTAAAGCTGTTATATTTTTTCAAATTTAACTTTTCAAAGAATGTTAACATAGTTTTGACTGAAATCAAAATAAAATATTAAAATATGTATCCATAATCCTATCACCCAACAATTCAAACCAGTTTTTCTTTAATCCCTTCCAGTCCTTTTCCAAACACTTATGTGATTTTCATATACTTATAATTATGCTCAATTTTTACTGTATATTTCCAAAAGACTCTATGTACATTTTGTGGTGTCTTCATTTAACAAACATTTATTGAGTATTTCTATGTGCCAGGCACAGTGCCAAGTATTGACACAAGGATGAATAAAACACTAGTCTTAGTGCCACACTCAGCTTATATATATATACATATATATATTTTTTGAGATGGAGTCTCACTCTGCCACCCAGGCTGTAGTGTAGTGGTACGATTTTGGCTCACTACAACCTCTACCTCCCGGGTTTAAGTGATTCTCCTGCCTCAGCCTCCTAAGTAGCTGGGATTACAGGTGCTCATCACCACACCTGGCTAATTTTTTGCATTTTTAGTAGAGACAGGGTTTCACCATGTTTGCCAGGCTGATCTCAAACTCCTCACCTCAAGTGATCCACCTGCCTTGGCCTCCCAAAGTGTTGGGATTACAGGCATGAGCCACCGCACCCAGCCTCTTTTTAGAATTTATCTAGTAGCTTTTCTGGTTTTCACCAGAAACCACTTCCCTGAAAAAAAAATGCTATAGATCAGAAAGTATTATTTCCACTTTAACAGATGAGGAAATTGGGGCTCAAAGAAGTTAAGTGGAAGGTCTGAGGAGGCCCATCTGGTTATTGACAGCTAGGACTGAGCCTAGTCCCTCTGGCTTCCAGGCCCAGGATCTTTCTTTTTTTTTTCTTTCTTTCTTTTTTTGAGACAAGGTCTTGCTGCGTTGCCCAGGCCGGAGTACAGTGGTGTGGTCATAGTTCACTGCAGCTTGAACTCCTGGACTCAAGCAGTCCTCCTGCCTCTGACCTCCCAAAGTTCTAGGATTACGGGCTTGAGCCACCACGCCCAGCCTAGGATCTTTCTTAACGTAAACCATGCTCCTGTTCTCCTCATGTTTTTATTGTTCTAAAGCAGTGTGGGTGTTTTTTGTTTGTTTGTTTGTTTTTGCCTCTTGGCTTATTGATTCTCTACAGAAACTTGTCCATGTGAAAAAGGTGGGAAGCCCCACCCTTGTTCTAGATGGATTTACCCAAGCTCCCGTCACTGCAGCTATGATGGGGCCAATATTTAAACACAAGATTATATGACTCTAAGTTCACTTAAGTTTGGTCTAAAAAACAAAAAGTGTCTGCACTGAAGGACATGCAAAACAACAATAACAGTGATTGTCTCTGGGTAGTGTGTGTGATTTTCCTTTTCTTCTCTATGCTTTATCTTTCTTTGCTATAGTTAACAATGTGCTAATTTAACAGAAGGAATCTGCAGACACACCCATAGATGTGTGTGCATGTGGTTGCACATGTATTTGGCACCAGGCAAAGGATTACACTCTAGGGACTCTCCATAGCATTTTCCGCTAAAGGCCTGTGTTCTGTGTGGTGCTGCCTAGGTCATCAAGAAGAAGCTGGTGGGATCCGTGAAGGCCTTGCAGAAGCAGTACGTGTCCCTGGACACAGTGGTCACTAGTGAAGACGGAGATGCCAACACCATGTGCAGCGCCCTGGAGGCCGTATTTATCCATGGCCTGCACGCCAAGCACATCCGAGCTGAGGCTGGAGGAAAAAGGAAGAAAAGTGCCCACCAGAAGCCTCTGCCCCAGCCTGTCTTCTGGCCCCTCCTGAAAGCTGTCACCCACAAGTGAGATTTAGCTGGAGAGGTTTTGCTTTGGGGAGGAGCAGCAGAGTATGGAACATTTGACTTTTCCTCCCCAGCTGTTCCGGAAGCCAACAGAGGTGCCCTGTGTTCTAGCATAGAGATAGGGTGAGGTAGGGGTTGACAGTGTTTTCTAGAAAGGCTTATCTCTAGACCAAGCTTCCCAGCCAGCGTGCCAGCAGATCTTGAGACCCTCAGCACTCAGGCAAGAGCCTGTGGTTGCTTTGAGCCCTGGGACTGGTCGCCTTTAGCAGGAACAGCCTTTTTTGCCACACTAGGGCAGAGTTATATAGTTACAACAGAGGTTTTGTGGCCTGCAAAGCCTAAAGTATTTACTTTCTGGCCCTTTACAGAAAATGTTTGCTGACCCTGCCTTAGATTATTCAAACATCCGAGTTGTAAATCTGTTTTTTTTTTTTTTGGGGACGGAGTTTCGCTCTGTCACCCAGGCTGGAGTGCAATGGTGCGATCTCGGCTCACTGGCATCTTCGCCTCCCAGGTTCAAGCAATTCTCCTGCCTCAACCTCCTAAGTGGCTGGGACTACAGGCACGTACCACCATGCCCAGCTAATTTTTTTATTTTTAGTAGAGATGGGGTTTCACTATGTTGATCAGGCTGGTCTCAAACTCCTGACCTCGTGATCCACCCACTTTGGCCTCCGAAAGTGCTGGGATTATAGACGTGAGCCACTGCACCTGGCCATAAATGTTATCTCTTAAGGAGGTGTGGGGTTATTTTTATTAAAGAGTGGAATCAGGAAGAGCATATGAATATTCACTCTGAGACACTTATCTCTTGTGTCTGGACTTTTGAGCAAGTAGCTGGCACTGTGCCTCTAAGGACTATTAAATGTCACCTTCAGCCCAAAGAAGCCTTGTCAGTCTCTGATGTTCCTTTCCATGCCGACTGCCACTGCCCTGTCTCACGTTTTTACTTCTTTCCTGGGTGACACTGGCTTTCTATTTGTCCCCCTTACCTCACTCTGTCTTTCCTTGAGTCCGTCATCTGGTCAACATTTACTGAGGTGAAGCTCCCTGGAGCTTACTCACTGAGCCTAGTAGAATGCGGTCTGCATTCCCATGGGGGAGATAAACGCACACTAGGGACTGTGGTAGCTCAGAGGAGGGGCATGTACATCAGACCGAGGCATTCCGGGACTGAGTTTGGTACACCTGGGGTCTGATCTCCTTATGCAGAACATCTACCCTGCAGTCTGCATGATTGTAGTCAAGTCACTTTTCTAAACAAAGATCTGTAGCCCACAGGCTCCCAGATGCCAGCCTGGAGACTGATTCACTAGATTGGGGCCCCAGAACTTGTATCCTGCTCAAGTTCCCCAGGGGATTCTGGTGCATGGCTGGGTGTGGAGCCATTGCCACGTGTTGCCTTATTGGTTTGATATTCAATACTCTCTCTTTCCTGGCCTTGCAACCAAACTACCAACTCTTCTTCCACATGCTGTAATTGGAGCTCTCCCCAGTCCTCTTACAGGGTTGTTGATTTCCTGCCTTTTATGCCTTTTTTCATCAGTCCCTTGTGCCTGAGGGCAGGGACTATGTCTTTACCCTGCATCTTCACTGCTCCAAGGACTTTGCACTTAGGGAGCTCCAACAGCATGCCTTGGATGAGCAGATGATGTCAGGGGCCCAGTGGTAGTTGGAATGAACATGGAAATTATCTTTCACGATTCCAATCTCAGAAGGTTGGGGGTTATAGCTTAATATTTCCTTTAAACACTTTTCCTTTAAAACTATATATATATCCTAGGCTGGAGTGCAGTGGTGCAATCTTGGCTCACTGCAACCTCTGCTTCCCAGACTCAAGCTATCCTCCCACCTCAACCTCCCAAGTAGTGGGGTAGCTTGGACTACACTGCAAGCCACCACATCTGGCTATGTTGTTATTGTTGTTGTTGTAGAGACGGAGTTTCATCCTGTTGCCCAGCCTGGGCTCGAACTCCTGAGCTCAAGTGATCCGCCTGCCTTGGCCTCCCAAGTGTTGGGGTTATAGGCGTGAGCCACCACATCTGGCCTAAAACACTATTACCAAATATTTTTGCATGCCTTTCTCTATTTGCAGTGGTTATTGCTGGTTCCTGCTAACCAGTGGATAAAAGCACATCTCTGTGATTTGGGGTGGTTTCTTGAAACATGTCTGTTCTCCCTTCCCAGACACATCATCTCAGAGTTGGAGCACCTGACGTTTGTTAACACAGATGTGGGCCGCTGCCGGGCATGGCTGCGGCTGGCCCTGAACGACGGCCTGATGGAGTGCTATCTGAAGCTGCTGCTGCAGGAGCAGGCCCGCCTGCGCGAGTACTACCAGCCCACTGCCCTGCTCCGGGATGCCGAGGAGGGCGAGTTCCTCCTTAGCTTCCTGCAGGGCCTCACGTCCTTGTCCTTCGAACTCTCCTACAAGTCTGCCATCTTAAATGAATGGACGCTAACCCCACTGGCCCTGTCTGGGCTTTGCCCTCTCTCTGAGCTGGACCCTCTCTCTACCTCTGGTGCAGAACTACAGCGGAAGGAGTCTCTGGATTCCATTTCCCATTCCTCAGGCTCTGAGGACATCGAAGTCCATCACTCGGGCCATAAGATCCGGAGGAACCAGAAGCTGACTGCCTCCTCCCTCAGCCTGGACACGGCCAGTTTATCCCAGCTGTCCTGCAGCCTGAACTCTGATAGCTGCTTACTCCAAGAGAATGGCTCCAAGAGTCCGGACCATTGCGAGGAGCCCATGTCCTACGACTCAGACCTGGGCACAGCAAATGCTGAGGACTCAGACCGGTCTCTGCAAGAGTGAGTACCCTGTCCCCACTCCCTCCCATTTTCTCTCCTCCCTGCTTTCTTTCCTCTCTTCCTCCCTTTCTTCCTGTAGCATGTGATTGCCTGTTACTGAACTCTATTAGTAATTAAAGAAAGCCAAGGGAGACATCGACTTCTCCAGGGACTGGAATCACTGGGAGCTGTAGCAGGCAATACAGGCATAGTGGAGAAAGTGGACTTCGAACAGCTTAGAGCTGGTTTGGGCTCCAGCTCTGCCCTGGTGACAGGGCTGGGTGCGGGTTCATGCCTCAAATCCCAGCACTTGGGAGGTTGTGGCAGGAGGATTGCTTGAGCCCAGGAGTTCGAGGCCAGCCTGGGCAATGTAGCAAGATCCCACCTCGAAATTAAAAAAAGAAAACAAAACTAAAACAAACAACAACAACAAACTAAGTTACTTAGTCTCTACAAGGCACAGTGTCAAATATTGTTGTCTTCATCTAGAAGGAAGGAAACTAATAGGTCAGAGCACATTTAAAACTTCCAACAAATAGATGAAACATAATGCATAGGAGTGTGACTTTATAGAAGACCTCCTGGGGGACACAGGACCTGAGTGCTGCATGCAGGAGGTGGTGGACAGCTGGGGACAGACAGATGTGTGGAAGAGTATGTGGGGCAGATGAACTGGGCTAGAGAGAGAGCTGGGCAAAGCCTTCTTCACACAACCTTTCAAAAAATTTTTGCAGCCAGGTGCGGTGGCTCACGCTTGTAATCCCACCACTTTGGGAGGCCGAGGCGGGAGGAGGTCAGGAGATTGAGACCATACTGACTAACACGGTGAAACCCCGTCTCTACTAAAAATACAAAAAATTAGACGGGCATGGTGGCAGGCACCTACAGTCCCAGCTACATGGGAGGCTGAGGCAGGAGAATGGCATGAACCAGGGAGGTGGAGTTTGCAGTGAGCCGAGACCGCGCCACTGCACTCCAGCCTGGGTGACAGAGCAAGACTCTGTCTCAAAAAAAAAAAAAAAAAAAAAAAAATTTGCGTAATCTTTTTATGGTTAAAAAAAATCTAAAACATATATAGTGAAAGCCTTTCCCCTTCCTGTTCTCCCTCTACCCTGTTCTTTCCTCCCACCCCTACAACCATAATAATTAATTTCCTGTATATTCTTCCAAATTTCTAAATTCATCTACAACAAATACCAGTAAAAAGATTTTTAGCTGGGCGCGGTGGCTCACGCCTGTAATCCAGCACTTCAGGAGGCCAAGGTGGGCGGATCACGAGGTCAAGAGATCGAGACCATTCTGGCTAACACAGTGAAACCCTGTCTCTACTAAAAATACAAAAAATTAGCTGGGCATGGTGGCGGGCACCTGTAATCTCAGCTACTTGGGAGGCTGAGGCAGGAGAATGGCATGGCCCCGGGAGGCGGAGCTTGCAGTGAGCCGAGATTGTGCCATTGCACTCCAGCCTGGGCGACAGAGCAAGACTCCATCTCAAAAAAAAAAAAAAAGATTTTAAAAATTTACTCCTTATTTATTACTTTCTCCCCTACAAAGGCAGTATATATATACTGTTCTATATCTTGTCTTGGAGAAGATCTTTTCATATCAGAGCTATTTCATTCTTTTATTTTTATTTTTTATAGAAATGGGGGTCTCACCGTGTTGCCCAGGTTGGTCTTGAACTCCTGGGCTCAAGAGATCCTCCTGCCTTGGGCTCCCAAAGTGCTCGGATTATAGGCCTGAGTCATCCCGCCCAGCCTCATTCTTTTTTTTTCTATTGCATATTGTTCCAGTGTATGAATGTACCTTGGTTTACTTAATCAGCCCAGTATTTAATGGGTGCTAGGGCCCGTGTGTTCCTAAATAACCTTGTGTATGTGGTCTTTTAGTTCTGCATAACTGTCTCTGTTCAGTAAACTCCCAGAAGCAAAATTGCTGAGCAAAAGGATAGACTAATATAGAATATTCACAGATTATTGCCCATTTACACTCCACCAGGAATGTCCTCGTTTCTTAGCCTTGCCACTTGAAGGTATTAGTGAACTTTTGGATATTTGCTCATCTGATAGGTGGAAAATGGAAACTTCTTATTAAAAACCTCCTTCAGTTGGACCCATGTTCCATGAGCTGAAAAGAAGATCCCATGTGTTTGGGACCTTCTTTCCACTCGTCCTATGCCCTTGCCTTGGTTCAGGTCCCTCCAGGGTTCTCATCCAGCATAGGAAGAGCACCAGCATTGGGTGATGTTACGGACTGGGCTTGGAGCAGACCTAGTTTCAAGTCCTGTTCCACCACTTACAAGCCCAGGAATGTCAGGCACATTGCTTGTTAGTCAAACGCATATAGGAGATTCTGTCTTAGGCCCAGAAATGGCTTCTGAGCACATTAGGTGGAGTTTTCAAATGTTAAATGGAGGAATTTAGGTAGAATACATTGGGGAGGAACAGTCTCTGCCTCCCATGACCACTGGGACCGTGGTGTGACAGGCCTGCAGTGTGACCCAGGCACAGGGCATGACCTAGGCTCACTTACCTGTCTTAGCCCTTCCTGTGTGTCTGCCTCCTCTGCAGACCAGCCAGCCATCCCCTTGTCATATGTCTTGCTTTTATCTCATGTGTCTTGTGATTGGAAAATTCCAGCTTAAGGTCACTGAATCAGTAACCATCCTCTCTGTGCAGGAAGTGTTGTCCCGGCTATTATGGGGAAACTGGAGGGGCAAGGGTCAGGATGTATAGACGAATTCCAGACAGTGGTGTGAGGAACTGGCAAATCTAAGACATACAGATGCACAAACACACAGCCAGCATCAGCATTCGTAGAGCTGGGCCTTGAAGTTAGTCCTTGAGCATCCACAGAGACCAGCATTTCTTGAAGTGTATATTTCAAGGGTAAAATGTTCTCACTGACACTTAGAGTTCATCAAAGTTATTACATTATTTAATTATTTGTAACTTTAAATTAGACATAAATTCCTTGTGCTTATCATTACATGTATAAAATCAAAACATCCACAAATTAAACATAACAGCATAAAAGACACAACATTCAAAATGAAATTTATTAATATAAAGCGGTTCTGCTTGGCAGAAACCAAATTGCAGTTGGGCTAGTGAATTGACTGTCCTGAATAGCTCCTTCTGTGTAGACTGGATCTGTATTATAATGATCACTGAGTGGCATAGGTATTGTATGGAGGGTTTAAGTACTTAGATTTAAGTACTTAGAATGGTCCCTGGCACATAGGCATCAATAGTGTTCAAATGATGGTATTGTTGTGTTTTATTTTATTTATTTTTTGAAATAGAGTCTTGCTCTGTCCCCCATGCTGGAGTGCAGTGGCGCGATATTGGCTCACTGCAACCTCCGCCTCCTGGGTTCAAGCGATTCTCCATCCTCAGCCTCCCGAGTAGCTGGGATTATAGGGGCCCGCCACCACACCCAGCTTATTTTTGTACTTATTGTAGAGAAAGGGTTTCACTATGTTGGCCAGGTGAACTCCTGACCTCAGGTGGTCTGCCTGTCTCAGCCTCTCAAAGTGCTGGGATTACAGGCATGAGCCACCATGCCCAGCCTGGGTAGACATATGTTTTTAATTCTCTTAGTTATATACCTAGGGGTGGAATTGCTGGGTCATATGTAACTCTATGTTTAACTTTTTGAGGAACTACCAAATTGTTTTCTGCAGTAGTTGTGTCATTCTACATCCCCACCACTAATATATATGAGCTTTAATTTCTCTACATCTTTGCCTACCCTCGTGATTTTCTGTCTTTTTTATTATAACCAACCCAGTGGGTATAAAGTGGTATCTCATTGTAGTTTTGATTTGCATTTCTCTGATGATTAATGATGTTGAGTATCTTTTCATGTGCTTATCGAACATTTGGATATCTTCTTTGGAGAAATGTCTGTTCAGATCCTTTGCCCATTTAACAATTTGGTTATTTGTCTTTTTATTGTTGATTTGTGAGTGTTCTATATATATTCTGGATAATACGCCCTTCTGTATAATTTAAAAATATTTCCCCCCATTCTTTGAGTTGTCTTTTTAGTTTCTTGATAGTATCGTTTAAAACACAAACGTTTTGGCCTGGCGCGGTGGCTCACGCCTGTAATCCCAGCACTTTGGGAAGCTGAGACGGGAGGATCGCAAGGTCAGGAGATCGAGGCCATCCTGGCTAATATGGTGAAACCCCGTCTCTACCAAAAAGAAAAATACAAAAAATTAGCCAGGCATTGTGGCGGGCGCCTGTAGTCCCAGCTAATTGGGAGGCTGAGGCAGGAGAATGGTGCGAACCCGGGAAGCAGAGCTTGCAGTGAGCCAAGATGGCGCCACTGCACTCCAGCCTGGGTGACAGCGAGACTCCATCTCAAAAAAACAAAAAAACAACAACCAAAAAACCACAAACGTTTTTTATTTTTGTTTTTTGAAACAGAGTCTCACTCTGTCGCCCAGGCTAGAGTGCAGTGGTGTGATCTCAGCTCACTGCAGCCCCCTGCTCCCAGGTTCGAGTGATTCTCCCGCCTCAGCCCCTCAAGTAGCTGGGATTACAGGTGCGTACCACCACACCCAGCGAATTTTTGCAATTTTATTAGAGATGGGGTTTCACCATGTTGTCCAGGCTGATCTCGAACTCCTGGCCTCAGGTGATCCACCTGCCTTGGCCTCCAAAGTGCTGGGATTACAATTCATTTTTCATTGCTTGCTTACGCTATAGATCTCACGTCTACGAAACCATTGCCTAATCCAAAGACATGAAGTTTATACTTCTCTTTCCTTCTGAGAGTTAGTTTTAGCTCTTACCTTTAGGTTTTAATCCATTTTGAGTTAATTTTTGTACACAATGTGAGATAGCAGTCCAGCTTTTTTCTTTTGCATGTAATTATCCACTTACCTCAGCACAATTGTTGAAAAGACTTCCTTCCCCATTAAAGTGTGTTGGTGTCTATGTTGAAAATCATTTACTTTTTTTTTTTTTTGAGATGGAGTCTCACTCTTTTACCCAGGTTGGAGTGCAGTGGTGCGATCTCGGCTTACTACAACCTCCACCTCCTGGGTTCAAGCAATTCTCTGCCTCAGTCTCCCGAGTAGCTGGGATTACAGGCGCCTGCCACCAAGCCCAGCTAATTTTTGTATTTTTAGTAGAGACGGGGTTTCACCATCTTGGCCATGCTAGTCTTGAACTCCTGACCTTGTAATTCTACCTGCCTCAAACTTCTAAAGTGCTGGGATTACAGGCGTGAGCCACTACACCCAGCCAAAATCAGTTACTTATATATGGATTGGCCACCTATTCTTGAGTATAATGTCTTGAAATGTTGTTTGGGGTTAAGATGGTGCAGAGCTCACTGGGAAGACAATCAGGTAAGCAACCTGAATTCTAAAATCCTCATTTCCATAAGCCCAAATTAAGCTGAGCTTCATGTATCTTCTGGATCCGGTACAAGCCGTCAGGGCAGATGCATGGAGGCTTTGGGGCCTTAGACAGCTTGTGGCCATCTGAACCTCCCTTTGCCCATGACATGCTCCACTGGTTTTATAAGCAGAAGAGATAGCAAATGGGTTTATTTTTGAAATGGAGCTTGGCTCCTCAGAAGCCTTGGGAGAGAGAGGAGCAGTTAGTAGTCAGTGCACATTCCAGAGGGCCCAGGACATGTTTCTGTGCACTGTGTATGTGTGAGTGTGTGTGTGCACACACATGTGCCAAGACAGTAGCATTTGCTCCCTGTGGCCCCAGGAATCAGCACAGAGGAGACAGAGAGTGGCAGTCCCACCATGGAGAGTGAGCAGGGGCACATCTCGTGTGTACTCATATCCACCCTCACACACCTGGTGTACACTGAGCCCCAGAAGCACTTTCTGGGGATGTGACGCTTTGCTGTCTCCACACCCAGTCCAGCTCTGAGGGGACCAGCCCTTGCACCTCCCCCAGCCCTGCTGTCCCAGTGCCTGCCCAGGAACAAAATACGACCTCGCTCAGGAAACCTGTTTAGCCCTTGCTGCTCCTAGTCCCTGCCCCAGGGCACAGAGTCCTGGCACCTCAACTCTCTGTGCTGAGGAGGAGGCCTGTTCTGAGACACTGTCCTTGGAGGCTCTGCTACACACCATGTTTGGGAAAACGATTGCCCACACAACTGTGTGTTTGGCTGAGCAAGCTCTCCAGGCCCACAGCTAGCCTGCCCAGAATGCCGGTAAGTCCTCATTCACACCAAGTCCTCTTTCTCTGCTGTGGGAGCTTTTTCACCTGAGATCACAGGCTCCACAAATCACCTGCCCACCCAGTCTGCCTAAATCCTGGCCAGGAAGAATGTGGTGGGAGTGTCAGAGGAGGACTGTGTGATGGGGAGTGCAGTGGATAATTAAGAAGGTGTGGGTTGTTTTAAATCATAAAACAGCAGTTTTGCATTCTTCCCTCTGCCCCAATAGCCTTGGGCATTGTCGCAAACAACCTGTCACACAGGTTTCTTTGTTTAAAACTTCTAGGGTATTGTTGGAATTCAGCAAAGCCCAGGTAAACTCTGTGCCAACCAACGGACTGAGCCAAGAAACGGAGATCCCCACACCACAGGCCTTGCTCTCCCTCCATGGCCTCAACACCAGCACACACCTGCACTATGAGGCACCTGCAGAGCCCCTTCCTGCCCAGGCAGCCTCTGGAACTCAAGATGGTGTCCACATGCAGGAGCCACGTCCCCGGGTGCCCAGTGCCCTGGACTTACAGCAGCGTGTAGAGAGCACCTCAGGCCAGCAGCCTTCTAGTACCATCAGCAAGACAGCCAGAGAAGTGGGCCAAGGGAATGGCCCACAGAAGGCCCAGGCTCATGACGGAGCTGGTCTGAAGCTGGTAGTTTCCTCACCCACCAGTCCGGTGAGTGGTGCAAGCCGTTCAAGGGGCAGTCTTGGGAAATGTCAGCTGATGCAGGGTTTCCCCAGCTAGTGACCCTGAGTGGTCTCTGCCTTCTCCCTGTTAGCCTTCCTCTCCCTGTGGTGATAGTGTTAATAGCATCGTGATGATGGGGTTCATGTTTCTTGGCTTGTGAGCTGTAGATATAAGCCAGGCATTGTGCTGCTCACTTTCCGTGTGTATCTCCTATCATTTTCACATCACTCTGTGAAGGTCGTTCTCATCTGACCGCAGTCTGAGCTCTTTAACCACTACCACTCACCAGCTAAGGCCTTGGGCAAGTCACTTCAGCTCTCTGAACCTTATTTTCTCCTTAGTACTTGTTATTATTAAGTTAATATTTTTTGATTTTTGGTTTTTTGGTTTTTTTTTCAGATGGAGTCTTGCTCTGTTGCCCAGGCTGGAGTGCAGTGGCACAATCTCTGCTCACTGCCACCTTCGCCTCCTGGGTTCAAGTGATTCTCCTGCCTCAGCCTCTTGAGTAGCTGGGATTACAGGTGCCCACCACCATGCCCAGCTAATTTTTGTATTTTTAGTAAAGATGGGGTTTCACCATATTGACCAGGCTGGTCTCGATCTGCTTGCCTCGGCCTCCCGAAGTGCTGGGATTACAGGCATGAGCCACTGCGCCCAGCCTATTAAATTAATATTTTTAGAAAATACTAGGCCTTGAACATACTTTGCAACATGACCCAGGTTTTAGAGCTGTGCTGTCCAATATGGCAGCTACCAGCCACGTGTGGCTGTTGAACACTTAAAATGTGGCACGTCCAAATGGAGATGTGCCATGTGAAATAAGCACTGGATTTCAACAACTTAGTATGATAAAAAAAAAAAAAAAATAGAAAATCTCATTTTTATGGATTACAAGTTAAAATGAAAATATTTGGGGGCTGGGCATGGTGGCTCATACCTATAATCCCAGCGCTTTGGAAAGCCAAGGAGGGAGGATTGCTTGAGCCCAGGAGTTGGAGACCAACCTGGGCCACAAAGTGAGACCCCATCTCTACAAAAAATATAAAAATTAGCTGGGCATGGTAGTGTGTGGCTGTAGTCCCAGTTACCAGGGAGGCTGGCCTCCAGTAGTCCCAGCTACCAGGGAGGTAGGAAGATGGCCTGAGCCCAGAAGGTTGAGGCTGTAATGAGCTGTGATTACATCACTGTACTCCAGCCTGGGTGACAGAGGGAGACCTTGTTTGGGGGAAAAAAAGAAAAAAAAAGAAAGAGAAAAAAAGATTTTGGATATATTGGATTAAATAAAATATATTATTAAAATTAATTTCACCTATTTCTTTCTACTTTAAAAAAAATTTCTGTTTAAACCATGGCCTATAACACAACCTTAGGAGATCTTGAGAACATGTGCCATACTTTTTAAAAATGTGGCTGCTAGAACATTTAAAATTATATATGTGGCTCATACTATATTTCTATTGGACAGTGCTGTTCTAGAATAAGCCAATCCAGCCATGTGCAGTGGCACAAGCCTGTGGTCCCAGCTAGTTGGGAGGCTGAGGCAGGAGGATTCCTTAAGCCCAAAAGTTCAAGGCCAGGGTCAACATAGTCCCTGAGGGAAGCCAGCCCTGGGCATCTCCTTGAGAGAAACACATGAGTAGAGAGGCTTGAGAACTACTGGCCCAATGAAGCACCAGCCAAAGGCTGTGAATTTGAGCTCTTTTGTCTTTTCCATTTGTTCTTGTTTGGCCTTTGCGGTTTTCCAAAGTTATTGATGTTTACTGAGTGTGGGTAGGAAAAAGATGTGTGTGGTATCTGCCCCTGCTACAGTTCAAGCCCCAGCGGCCTAGCCAGCAGGGTGAGGGAAAGCAATTGCTCTAGAATGCTGGGGGCAGGCTCCAGAGAAAGTCCACAAGAGAGGAAAGAGACAGTGAGGGTAGGGCTGGTGCTGCAGTGATGGGAGGGAGAGTAAATACCTTTACAGGCTTAGGTGCCTCTGACTACTTCTTTTTCTAAGCTTCACAGTTGTTTTTATTTTGTTTTACTTTTTTCTTGAGACAAGGCCTTGCTCTGTAACCCAGGCTGGAGTGTGGTGGTGCAATCACAGCTGACTGCAGCCTCCCTCCCATGCTCAAGCAATCCTCTCACTTCAACCTCTAGAGTAGCTAGAACCACAGGTGGCACCAACCTGCCCAGCTAATTCTTTTTTTTTTTTAATGGAGACGGGGTTTCATCATGTTGCCTAGCCTTGAGCGATCCTCCCACCTCAGCCTCCCAAAGTGCTAGGATTACAGTCATGAGTCACCATGCCCAACCTGGCTTTACATTTAAACCACACCATGGAGGGCAAGATTGGGTCATGGAAAGCAGAGGCAGGGATTTGTATGCTTGTGCGTACATGGACACAAAGCTGGGAGTATATCCCTGCCATGGTCTGGGGCTCAGGGTGGGGTCTAGTCTTGCATTTTCAGCTCTATTCATGCTCTTCTCTTTGGGCAGTAGCTTCTAGATCAGGAGTGTCCGATCTTTTGGCTACCCTGGGCCACCTTGGAAGGAGAAGAATTGTCTTGGGTCACACATAAAATATAGTAACACTAATGATAGCTGATGAGCTTCAAAAAAAATCACAAAAATAATCTCATGATGTCTTTTGTTTTCTGTTTGTTTTTTGAGATAATGTCTCTCTCTGTCGCCCAGGCTGGAGTGCAGTGGTACGATCTCGGCTCACTGCAACCTCCACCTCCCTGGTTCAAGTGATTCTTCTGCCTCAGCCTCCTGAGTAGCTGGGATTACAGGCGCCCACCACCATGACCAGCTAATTCTTGTATTTTTCGTAGAGATGGGGTTTTGCCGTGTTGGCCAGGCTGGTTTTGAACTCCCAACCTTAAATGATCCACCCGCCTTGGCCTCCCAAAGTGCTGGGATTACAGGCATGAGTCACCACACCCAGCCAAAAATCTCATAATGTTTTAAGACAATTTATGAATTTGTGTTGGGCCGCATTGAAAGCTGTCCTGGGCTGCATGTGGCCTATGGGCTGTGGGTTGGACAAGCTTCCTCTAAGTCATGTGACTCAGGATGGGGCCAGGGCCATGGAATAGACAAGCAGAGGCACCTCCCACCCCACACCCCCCACCCCCGCTTTTTTTTTAATAGCTTTATTTGAGATAGAATTCAAATACATACAATTCACCTGTTTAAAGTATAATACTGTGTTTTTAGTATATTCATAGGGTTGTGTAATCATCACCACAGTCTAATTGTAGAACACTTCTATCCCCTATGGAAGAAACCTGCCTATTAGCAATCACTCCCCATCTCTCTCCATTCAACCCCTGGCCACCACTAATTTACTTTCTATCTTGATAGATTTGTCCATTCTTGCCATTTTTTATAAATGAGATCATGTAATGTGTGACCTTTTGTGTCTGGCTTCCTTCATGTAGCATGTGTTTTTAACATTCATCCATATTGTCGTGTGTATGAATACTTCATTCCTTTTTATTGCTGAGTAATACACCACTGTATATTCCACCATATGGCTAAGTCACTTTTTATGTATGGTTTCATCAATTGATGGACGTTTGGGTTATTTCCACTTTGGGCTATTATAAATAATGCTGCTGCAAATATTCGTGTATAAGTTTTTGTGTGGACATATGTTTTTAATTCTCCTGGATGCATAGCTAGGAGTGGAATTTTTCAGATCATATGATAACTATGTTTAACCTTTTGAGGAACTGCCAAACTGTTTTCCAAAGCAACCTGCCCCATTTTATATTCTCCACATCCCCACCAACAGTTGTTACTGTCTAGTTTTTTAAAAAATTATTATGATAGCCATCACAGTGCGTAAGAAGTGGGAGCTCATTGTGGTTCTGATTTACGTTTCCCTGACAGCTAATGAAGTTGAACATCTTTCCATGCGCTTATTGTCCACTTGTGTATCTTCTTTGGAGAAATGTCTATTCCAAACCTTTGGCCTTTCTAGAGTGCAGTGGCGTGATCACAGCTCACTGCAGCCTCAACCTCCTAACCTCAAGTGATTATCCCACCTGAGACTCCCAAGTAGCTGGGACTATAGGCATGTGCCACCATGACCAGCTAATTTTTTGTATTTTTTGTAGTGACGGGGTTTTGCGATGTTGCCAGGCTGCCCTCAAATTCCTGGACTCAAGCAATTCTTCCGCCTCAACCTCTCAAAGTGCCAGGATTACAGGCGTGAGCCACCACATTCAGCCTACCTTTGCCCATTTTTAAATTATGTTTTTGGTTTTTTTGAGACAAAGTCTCGCTCTTGGCCCCCGGGCTGGAGTGTGATGGCATGATCTTGGCTTACTGCAACCTCCGCCTCCCAGGTTCAAGCGATTCTCCTGCCTCAGCCTCCTGAGTAGCAGGGATTACAGGCGCCTGCCACCATACCTGGC
>NC_045449.1:54041829-54052186 GCF_002776525.5 Piliocolobus tephrosceles | reverse complement strand
GAACTATAGCCTCACACCACCATGCCCAGCTAGTTTTTTTGTGTTTTTTATAGAGTAGAGGTTTCACCATGTTGCCCAGGCTAGTTCTTTAAACCGTGTATATTCTGGATACTAGACCCTTACCAGATACATGATTTACAAATATTTTCCCCCATTCTGCAGGTTGTCTGTTCACTCTTTTGATGGTATTTTTGGCAGCATAAAAGCTTTACTTTTGATGTAGTCCAATTTATCTAATTGTGCTTTTGGTGTTCTATCTAAGTACCCATTACCTAATCCAAGGTCACAAAGATTTACTTCCATGATTTCTTCTAAGAATGTTATCAGTTTAGCTCTTACAAGTGAGTCTGTGGTCCATCTTGAGTTAACTTTTGTGTATGAAGGATGTAGATACCCAGTAGAGCCAGCACCATTTGTTGAAAAGGCCATCCTTTCCCCATTGAATTGCCCCACTTTCTCCTTTAAAATTTTTTCGAGGAATGATGTATCTAAAGTACCAGATCTTCAGGGTCCAAGTGTCCACCTTGGTGAGTATTTACATATGATGTGCACCCTGTGACCACCATCTAGATCAAGATACAGAATGTGTCTAGTCCTCTAGCCCACCAGAGGCTCTTGCGTACCTTCTCCCAGTCATTGCGCACCTTGAAATCCACCATTCTGACTTCTAGCGTGGTACGTTAGTTTTTCCTGTTGTAGAACTTCATGCCTATAAATGGAATCGTGCAGTATGTATTCTTTTGTGTCTGGTTTCTTTCGCTGAACACTACATCTGTGAGCTTCAACTGTACATATAGCATGAGGCTGCAGTTCATTCTTTTCCATGGTTCTGTAGTAGTACTCCATTGTAAAAATACATCGCACCCTATTATCCATTCTGTTAATGGACATTTGGGTTGTTTCCAGGTTTTGACTATTATGAAGACAGCTGTAGTGAACATTCTTGTACATGCTTTTGGAGAACCTCGGTGCTTATTTCTGTGGATATATATATCTGGGAATGGAATTGCTAGGTCCTTGGGTGGCATATGTTTAACTTTAATAGATACCACCACCAAACAGTTTCCTAAAGTGTCTGTGCTAATTTATACTCATATTGGCAACAAATGAGCATTCTAGTTGCTCTTTATCCTGGCCAATGGTGTTACCAATCTTTTTAATTTTAGCCACTCTGGTAGATGTGTAGTGGTTTTAATTTTCATTTCCTTGATGACTAAAGATAATACCTTTTCATTTGCTTATTGGTCAGTCAATCCTCTTTTATAGAATGTCTGTCCAAGTTGTCATCCTGGTCTTAAATTGAGTTGTATGTGTATGTGTTGATTTGTAGGAGCTCTTTATTTATTACAGATATAAGTCTTTTATTGGAGAAAAACAGTATTTATATCAAGTATCTTTTTCTAGTCTATAGGGCTTGACTTTTAAACCTCCTAATGGTATGTTTATTGAACAGAGATTCTTTCAATGATGTGCAGTTTATCAGTCTTTTTGTTTATGGTTTGCTTGGTTTTCATCCCATTTAAGAGATATTCATCTCCCCCAAGGATCTGAAGGTATTTGCCTGTGTTATCTTCTAGAAGCTTTAGTGATTTATCTTTCACAATTAGGTTTATGATCTTTCTGGGATTTTTGTGTGTGGTATGAGTTAGAAGTCAAAGCTCATATTTTTCCATATGGATATCTGATTGGCCTCACTCTGTTTCTTGAATATGACTATTGAAATCACAAAACTCTCAGTGTGTGGGTCAGACTCTTCGTAATTGCTGTTCTGAAGATGCTTTAGTACATCCTGAAGATTTACTTCCTGAAAATGAATGCTCTAGGACCCTGAAGGTTGCGACTGTGCACCTGCCAACTCAAGCTAAAGGCTGAAGAGGAAAGCTCTGCAGCCCCTGCCTCGAGCTGGAGGCAGAGTGATGTCTGCTGGGGATGCAGGCTGTGCACCCCCAGGGCTCCAGAGTGTCACTAACCATGTTGAGTTCACTCCTGCCCAGGGTCTAGCTTCTGCTTTGCTGAGTCAGGCATCTTATTTTGCCAGGGCCTCAAAGCTGATGGGACAGGATAGCATCTTTGCTCACTAAGCTCTGACCCACCGGCCTCCTTGCAGCTCTGTAGTCTAAGCGAGCTCCTTGCAACATCAGGCTTCTTTTTTTTAAAATTTTTTTTTTCAGGCAGAGTCTCGCTCTGTCACCCAGGCTGAAGTACAGTGGTGCAATCTCAGCTTACTGAAACCTCCGCCTCCCAGAGAACTCACACTGCTCTCTGGGAGTTAAACTGAAACGAACTCACAAACCCCAGATTCTCCTGCCTCAGCCTCCCAAGTAGCTGGGATTACAGATGCCTACTACCAGGCCCAGCTAATGTTTGTATTTTTAGTAGAGATAGGGTTTCACCGTGTTGGCCAGGCTGGTCTCAAACTCCTGACCTCAAGTGATCTGCCCGCCTTGGCCTCTCAAAGTGCAGGGATTACAGGCATGAGCCACTGTGCCCGGCCCAGCCTCAGTCTTTTACATTTGCTATTCCTTCTTTCCCGACTCACTTCATTATTGTCTCAACCTTCCCTGACTGGACCCCTGTAGCTCAAAAGTACTATCCCCAGTGACTCTCTGTCCCATTCATCTGCTTGACTTCACTTATAACACTCATCACTATGTGCAATTACAATATATTATCTCTTTGTCTCCTTGTTTATTTTCTATCTTCCTTACTAGAATATTAGCTCTATGATACAGAGCACCAGGCCTGTTCACTTCTGTATTGTCAGCACCAAGCACTGTACCTAGAAGAGAGCAGGCATCAATGAATAGTTCTTGAACTCACAAGAGACTCTTGAGATGCCAACTCCTGTTTATTTTGCTCCCCCATCCTAGCTATAAGGCTGTTTGGAATGGTTCTTTTTCTTGGTATCTCCAGCAAGTACCTGGCCCAGAATCATATAAGATGAGTGAATAAATCATGACCATCCCAATGTCTTTAATATAAAATAACAAAGGTAGGTCAAGGGGATTGGAAGGAAGGAGACAAATGTGAAATTATGGACATTCAGGCTAGGCATGATAGCTCACGCCTCTAATCCTAGCACTTTGGGAGGCCAAAGCGGGTCATCAAAGTGTACCATCGAGTGGACAGGGTGGTCAGGTTGGTGTGATCATGGCAGGCTCTGCTTCTGTGCCAGCTACAGGGGACTCTGATCGCTGGAAGTTTGCTTAGGACATCTAAGCACTTGGTGCTGAGTCTGATGTGAGAATCTCAGATCCTGCCCCCGTCCTGTGTCTGTCTCACAGGGAAGTTGTGGATTCATTCACTGCTCATTCAGTAGGTAGTCACCAGGCACCAGTCACTGGCACCACCAGTCACCCAGCTCGCGTGGGCCTCCTGGGCTCCTGGCCTGTGGACTGTGCCAGGCTGTGCCCTGCATGTCTGCCCCTGTGGTCCTCATCTTTCTATGCTTCTATCAATTAGCCACATGCTTTTTATTTGATGTTATTTTGGGGGAGATATTGAGGTCACTATCAAGTTTTGTAGTGTAGAGACCCATTCAGTCTTTCTTTTAAAAACATTTATTTTTATTTTTATTTTTTTATTTTTTATTTTTTTGAGACAGAGTCTCGCTCTGTCGCCCAGACTGGAGTGCAGTGGCCGGATCTCAGCTCACTGCAAGCTCCGCCTCCTGGGTTTATGCCATTCTCCTGCCTCAGCCTCCCGAGTAGCTGGGACTACAGGCGCCCACCACCTCTCCCGGCTAGTTTTTTGTATTTTTTTAGTAGAGACAGGGTTTCACCGTGTTAGCCAGGATGGTCTCCATCTCCTGACGTCGTGATCCGCCCGTCTCGGCCTCCCAGAGTGCTGGGATTACAGGCTTGAGCCACCGCGCCTGGCCTAAAAACATATATTTTTAATTCATTGAACCCAAACCACCTACTATAAGCCAAGCACCATGTTAGGTGGTAGAGGTGGAGTGATACAACAGGACAGACAAAGGCCCTTCAGGGACAGACATTAGATTAGACAAATGATTATCCAAATCATAATTACACTTGTGCTAAGCACTGGGAAGGAGAGGTGCAGGGAATAGGGGGCTCTCAAGGGTGATGCATGTCTGGGATCTGGGGGTTGTGAGTTCATTTCAGTTTAACTTCCAGAGGGCAGTGTGAGTTCTAGGACTTGGTCTTAATCACTGTCTCCGTGGACCACCCATGGTGTGTGGTTCCCCTCCCACAGTTATGAGTACAGGCAGTTCATTTGCCTGGCATAATGAGGACAGGCTGGACAAAGTCTCATCCGTCTGAAAGTGGTCCAGGGACCTTGCGTCTCACTCCTCAGCCACACTCCTAACGGGGATTCAGCTGTTGTATATGGTGTCATGAACCCCTTAGTAATGCAAAGTGGCATTTCTCTGTCTTGGGTCCCTGGTGGCAGTTGCAGCTCTGGTATAGATCCTTAGTCGGTGATGATTTCCTTCCACTGTAAAGGACAGGGTGCTGGTCAGACATGGACCCTGCCTGAGTGAGCAGGTTGTAGGACGGTGGTGGGGAAAAAAGGAGAGAAGGGGGCCAGGTAAACTGGCTCACGCCTGTAATCCCAGCATTTTGGGAGGCTGAGGCAGGTGGATCACCTGAGGTCAGGAGTTTGAGACCAGCCTGACCAATATGGTGAAACCCTGTCTGTACTAAAAATACAAAAATTAGCCGGGCATGATGGCGTGAGCCTGTTATCCCAGCTACTCAGGAGGCTGAGGCAGGAGAATCACTTGAACCTGAGAGGCAAAGGTTGCAGTGAGCCCAGATCACACCACTGCGACCCAGTCTGGGCAACAGAGTAAGACTCCATCTCTGAAAGAAAAAAAGGAGAGAAGAGAGAAACAGTGGTGTTCATGCGTGCACTCTCTCTCACACCGTCTCCCCTCTCCCCACCCACCTGGGGCCAGGAGCACACAGCCTCAGAGCTCTGTCCAGGCCCATGTGCAGAAACTCCGAGGAACCTACGTTTCCACTGTTTTTCCGTTGCTTAAGAAAGTAAAAGGTGTTCCCTAGTTTCATTTCCTGGCAGCTGTGCTCAGTGGACTGTGTCTGAACATTTCCTAGTAGTCTCTTTCCTCAAAGAAGAGAGAAGCCTGCCCCAGTGAATGTCTATAAACCCCCCCTTTTTTTTTTTTCCGAGATAGATTCTTGCTTTGTTGCCCAGGTGGGAGTGCAATATCTCCATCCATCTCGACTCACTGCAACCTCTGCCTCCGAGGCTCAAGCAATTCTTGTGCCTCAGCCTCCCGAGTAGCTAAGATTACAGGCATGCACCACAATGCCCAGCTAATTTTTGTATTTTTAGTAGAGACAAGGTTTTGCCATGTTGGCCAGGCTGGTCTCAAACTTCTGGTCTCAAGCAGTTTTCCCACCTCAGCCTCCCAGAGTGCTGGGATTACAGGCATGATCCATCACGCACATCCTGAATGTCCACAATCTTAAAATTTACATTTGTCTCCTTCCTTCCAGTCCACTTGACCCACCTTTGTTATTTTATGTTAAAGACATTGGGATGGTCATTATTTATACCCTCATCTTGTATGACTCTGGGCCAGGCATTTGCTGGAGATATCAAGAAAACCATTCCAAACAGCCTTATAGGTGCTAGAATGAGGGTAAGCACAGAATATTGTGGGATCCCCTAACCCAGCTAGGGGGTGGGAAGGGGTAGAGGCTGGGGAAAGGTGAGAGAAGCTTCCAGGTAGGTGATGGATGTCTCCTGAGCTGAGTCTTCAGGGACAGTGCCCTCTCCCGCCAGAGGCTGGAGATCACACAACTTCCCAGGTATATGTGAGGCTGCCAGGACAGCCACATGGTTGCCGGGGAGCTGTTTCTTCTACCCGTTTTCCTCAGGGAGGTCCCCCAGGTCTTGATGACCTAGGCAGGCTTTGCTCAGAATCTGGTGTTGTGGATGGTCCCCAGTGGCTGCCCTGACTGACGCATCATCTGTCACTGGCAGGGGGAAGCACCTGCCAGTTCTGAAGGCCCCATGGAGGAGACTCTGGGGACCTAGTTCTGTGAGCCACCCCCCAAGTCGCCTGAGTCAAAACTTGCCACCCTTGGCTTGAGGAGTTGTAAAGCATCTGAGTGGATCCAACTGTCCAAAGCAACCCTTCCCTGTTTACAAAGCAGGGAGCGCAATCTTGATTCAGGGACTGGAAATAGCGATGTCAGGGTGAGGTTAGTGGCACTTAACAAAACAGTAGGGCTGTTCCCACTGTGTGACTCATTTCCTCTGTGTACACTGACACTTAGGGTGGCCCAGCCAGCTTCCTTGCCTCTGCCCTTCCATGTTGAGGCACAGAAAGCCAGGGAGGACTTGAAATACTGGAGAAAAGAAACCGGAATCCACTCCCACAAGCCTACTCACCCCAGATGCTCCCCGCAACCCCATCTCCCCCAGCCAGTGAGCAGCTTCAGATTCAAAAGAGAACAACGAAGGGAAGGGGCAGGACCTGGCTGCCTGGGGTCGCAGGGGCCTGCCCAGAAGTGGGCGGCACAGGCAGAGGTGGCCAATGAGCACCCTGAGGCCTGGGCCTCCCTTATCTCAACCCAAAAGCAGGACTGACAAACCCTAAAGCAGGCCTGAGAAACCCTACGTGCTGGGACAGCTGGATACCCACATGCAAAATAATAACACCCCTTCCTAACACCTTACACAAAAACTAACCCGAAATGGATCAGAAACCTAAATGTAAGAGCTAAAGCTATACAGCTCTTGGCAGAAAACACAGAAGTAAATCTTTGTAATACTGACTTAGGCAATGATTTTTTAAGATACAACACCAGAAGCATAAACAACAACAAAAATAGATAAACTAGACTTCATCGAAACTAACAACTTATGTGCTCCAGAGGGCACACCATCCAGAAAGTGAAACGACACCTCACAGAATGGGGGCAATTATTTGCAAATCATAAATCTGATAAGGGTCTCATATTCAGAATATATAAAGCACCTTACAACTTGTATTAGTTCCTAGGGCCGCCATAACAAAGTACCATACACAGGATGGTTTAAAACAACAGACATTGCTGGGCAGGTGGCTCATGCCTGTGACTTCAGCACTTTGAGAGGCAAAGGTGGGTGGATCACTTGAGTCCAGGAGTTCAAGACCAGCCTGGCCAACATGGTGAAAGCCCATCTCTACTAAAAATATAACAAATTTGCTGGACGTGCTGGTGCTTGCCTGTAGTCTCAGCTACTCAGTGGGGCTAAAGCAGGAGGATTGCTTGAGCCTGGGCAGTCAAGGCTGCAATGAGCCCTGATTGTGCCACTGTACTCCAGCCTGGGCAAAGAGTGAGACCCTGCCTCAAAACAAAACAGGCCAGGCATGGTGGCTGACACCTATAATCCCAGCACTTTGGAAGGCTGAGGCAAGTGGATCACCTGAGGTCAGGAGTTCAAGACCAACCTGGCCAACATGGCGAAACCTTGTCTCTACTAGAAATACAAAAATTAGCTGGATGCGGTGGCGGGCACCTGTAATCCCAGCTACTTGTGAGGCCGAGGCAGGAGAATTGCTTGAACCTGGGAGGCGGAGGTTGCAGTGAGCTGAGATTGCACCATTGCACTCCAGCCTGGGCGACAGAGTGAGGCTCTATCTCAAAAACAAAACAAAACTGATATTTATTCTCTGATAGTTCTGGAGGCTCCTTCTGGAGAGTCTAAGGAAGAATCTGTTCCCGCCTTTCTTCTGGGTGTTGGCATTGGGGGCGCTCATTTGCATTCCTTAGTTTGTAGACATGTCACTCTGGTCTCCCCTCTGCTGTCACACACGTTCATCCTCTGTATTTCTGTCTCCACTTGGTGTTCTCCTCTCTTCGTGTATCTTTTCTCTTCCTCTTATAAGGACGTCAGTCACACTAGATGAACAGCCCATTCTACTCCAACATGACCTCATCTTAACTAATTACTTCTGCAAAGACTCTATTTCCAAAAAAGGTCACATTCTCAGGTACTGGGGGGTAGGGTTTCAACATGTCCTTTTGTGGGGGGGTCACAATTCAACCCACAACACACTCAGCAACAAAAAGACAGCCCCATTTTAAGACAGACAATGGATTTGAGTTAGATTTGAATGGATTTGAATATATTTCTCAAGGAGAGAAATTGGAACCCTCATACATTGCTGGTGGGAATATAAAATGGTGCAGCCACTTTGGAAAACAGCTTGGTAGTTCCTCAAGAAGGGAAACATAGAGTTACACATGACCCGGCAAGTCTACTCCTAAGTATATACCCTAAGTATATACCCTAAGTCTACTCCTAAGAATATACTCCTAAGTATATTCAAGACAATGAAACATGTCTACACAAAAACTTGTGTATAAGTGATCATAGCAGCACTATTCATAATAGACAAAAAGTAGAAATAACCCAAATGTCTATCAGCCAATGAGTGAATAAGCCAAATGTGGTGGATCCAGACAATGGAATATTATTTGGCAATAAAAAGGAATGAACACTTATACATGCTTATATAACATGGATGCACCTTGAAAACCTTCCACTAAGAGAAAGAAGCCAGGCACAAAAGGTCACGTGTCACAAGTTCCATCTATATGAGATGTCCAGAACAGGCAGATGTGTAGGGACTGAAAGTAGATGAGTGGGTGCCTAGAGCTGAGAGTGGCCAGGGGAAATGGGGATGACGGCTAATGGGTATGGGGTTTCCTTTTTGGGTGAGGAAAATTTGCTGAACTTAAATGATGGCGATGATTGCACAACTCTGTGACTAAGCCAAAATAATTGAATTGGACATTTTTAAATTTTTTTTTTTAGAGATGGGGTCTCATTCTGTTGCCTAGGCTGCGACCAGGCTGCATGGCTCACTGCAGCCTTGACTTCCCCAGCTCAAGCAATTCTCCTGCTTCAGTCTCCTCAGTAGCTGAGACTACAGGTGTGCGCCATCATACCCAGCTAGTTATTTTTTGTAGAGATAGGTTCTCACTATGTTGCCCAGATTGGTCTCAAACTCCTGGGCTCAGGTGATCCTCTCGCCTCGGCCTCCCAAAGTGCTGTGGTTACAGGTATGAGCCACCATGGCTGGCTGAATTACATACTTTAAGTGGGTTAATTTTATGATATATGAGCCATATCTAGACAAAGACTTAAAAACAAAACAAAACAAAAAAAACTTCAGGCTGGGCATGGTGGCTCATGCCTGTAATCCCAGCACTTTGGGAGGCTGAGGGGGGTGGCTCACCTGAAGTCAGGAGTTCTAGATCAGCCTGGCCAACATGGTGAAAACCTGTCTCTACTAAAAATACAAAAATTAGCTGGGCATGGTGGTGGGCGCCTGTAATCCTAGCTACTCGGGAGGCGGAGGCAGGAGAATCGCTTGAACCCAGGAGTCAGAGGTTGCAGTGAGCCGAGGTTGCACCATTGCACTCCAGCCTGGGCAACAGAGCGAGACCCCGTCTCAAAACAAAAAAACAAAAAAACTTTAAAACAAACAACTGCTATCTTCTTTCCCAACAGAAAAACAAGAGCTGGATCTCAGAAGATGACTTCTACCGGCCTTCCCAGGAGCAACCCCTGGAGATTGCTTCAGACCACCCAATAGCTTCTTCCAGGGGGACTCCAGAGTCAAGGCCTGGTCTCCACAGGCATTTTTCTCAAGGACCAAGAAAAAGCTGCTCCCTGGGGGCATTAGACCAAGTGTGTGTACCTTCCCCAGGAAGAAGACAAGCCCAGGCAGCCCCATCCCAGGGGCATAAGAGCTTCCGGGTGGTACACCGGAGACAGATGGGTAGGTTAATAGGAGGGTCCTGGGTGGGTCCCATCTGCAGGGACCAGGTCTTTCAGAAGGCAGCTCTGAAGTCCTGTTTTCCATTGCTAAAGAGGTAGTGTGTTCCCACAAGTATTATAAAACCTCATTCCAGAATGCCATCATAATCGTGCTCATTCAGGGAAGCATTTCAGGAAAAGTACTATATTGTCTCAAAACTGCCTACAGAGGACAAAAATACTGTTTCACCTGTCAAATAGGAAAATATTTTCCCTGAAAACTATGCAATTTATGATTATAGAAAACTCTTGATTCCACCTATAGCTCAGAGCACATCCGGCTCTATGAAGCCCCAGGTGTTTTAACTGGTCCTTCCAAAGGTGTTTACCCTCAGTAGTTGGTTTATGTAACAGCTCTGGGGGGCTTAATCAAATCTGCTATTTGTTTTGTTTGTTTATTTGTTTTGAGATGGAGTCTCAGCCGGGCGCGGTGGCTCAAGCCTGTAATCCCAGCACTTTGGGAGGCCGAGACGGGCGGATCACGAGGTCAGGGATCGAGACCATCCTGGCTAACACGGTGAAACCCCGTCTCTACTAAAAAATA
>NC_045449.1:54006009-54041429 GCF_002776525.5 Piliocolobus tephrosceles | reverse complement strand
TTTTTTTTTTTTTTTTGAGGCAGAGTTTCGCTCTTGTTACCCAGGCTAGAGTGCAATGATGTGATATCAGCTCACCACAACCTCCGCTTCCCAGGTTCAAGCAATTCTTCTGCCCCAGCCACCCGAGTAGCTGGGATTACAGGCATGAGCCACCACACCCAGCTCATTTTGTATTTTTAGTAGAGATGGGGTTTCTCCGTGTTGGTCAGGCTGGTCTCGAACTCCCGACCTCCGGTGATCTGCCCGCCTTGGCCTCCTAAAATGCTGGGATTACAGGCGTGAGCCCCTGCGCCTGGCCAATTTTTGCAATTTTAATAGAGATGGTGTTTCGCTATGTTGGCCAGGCTGGAGGATCTGCTGTTTGTTTAAGGTCCTCCAGTGCTTCCTTTCTTTTTTTTTTCTTTGAGACGGAGTCTCACTCTGTCGCCCAGGCTGGAGTGCAGTGGCACAATCTCAGCTCACTACAACCTCCGCCTCCTGGGTTCAAGCTATTCTCCTGCCTCAGCCTCCCAAGTAGCTGGGACTGCAGGCACCCACCACCACACCTGGCTAATTTTTGTATTTTTAGTAGAGATGGGGTTTCACTATATTGGCCAGGCTGGTCTCGATCTCCTGACCTTGTGATCCACCTGCCTCGGCCTCCCAAAGTGCTGGGATTACAGGCGTGAGCCACTGCGTCCAGCCAAGACCAACAGTTTTGATGCCTCTTCAAACAGGTTTTCTGTAAAGGGACCTGAGAAACATGGTGGTCATTAGGGAAGTGCGTGGAGACGAGAGGTGTTTCTAAAGATGGGAGAAATGACAGCGTGCATGTGTGCCAATGGGAGTCACCCAATAGAGAAACAAGGAAACAGCAACAGAGGAGAGAGGGACTGCTCCTTGTCCTTGAGTAGGTTGCGGAAGGAGAGACCTCCTGCACAAATGGAGGGTTTGGCCTCACACAGAAAGAAGCACACTTGGTTCATTCCTGGCAACAGGAGGGAGGGCGTGGGTGTAGGGAACAGGGCGTGTGGAGGTGATCTTTTGGGTGCTTTTATTTTCTCAGTGAAATACAGGACGCAAGAGCGGCAGTGGAGGTGTGAATGGAGATGTTCCTCTCCAGCTTTCAGGGTCCCATGTGATAGTGCCCCGTGGCTGGCCTGTGTTCTGGGGACAGTCACTGTCCACACGCACTGTAGGGCATCAGGCAGCAGAGGCTGCCTTGGGCAGGACAGAGACAGGCCCGCCAACTAATGTGCTTTTTGCCTCTGCCTCCAGGACTGTCCAACCCGTTCCGGGGTCTCATGAAGCTAGGTACCGTGGAGCGGCGGGGGGCAATGGGCATCTGGAAGGAGCTCTTCTGTGAGCTCTCCCCGCTGGAGTTCCGCCTCTACCTGAGCAACGAGGAGCGCACCTGTGTGGAGAACTGCTCCCTGCTGCGCTGTGAGTCTGTGGGGCCGGCCCACAGTGACGGGCGCTTCGAGCTGGTCTTCTCTGGCAAGAAGCTGGCCCTGCGCGCCTCTTCCCAGGATGAAGCCGAGGACTGGCTGGACCGGGTGCGGGAGGCCCTGCAGAAGGTCCGGCCTCAGCAGGAGGATGAGTGGGTGAACGTGCAGTACCCAGACCAGCCTGAGGACCCCCCCGAAGCGCCCCAGGGCTGCCCCTCTCCCTCAGACCTGCTGTCGGAGCCCGCGGCCCTCCAGGGCACGCAGTTTGACTGGTCGTCCGCCCAGGTTCCAGAGCCAGATGCCATCAAGGAGTCCCTGCTGTACTTGTACATGGACAGGACCTGGATGCCCTATATCTTTTCCCTGTCCTTGGAGGCTCTGAAATGTTTCCGCATCAGGAACAATGAGAAGATGCTGAGTGACAGCCATGGCGTGGAGACCATCCGGGACATCCTGCCAGACACGAGCCTTGGGGGCCCGTCCTTCTTCAAAATCATCACGGCCAAGGCCGTCCTGAAGCTGCAGGCCGGGAACGCCGAGGAGGCCGCCCTGTGGAGGGACCTGGTCCGCAAAGTCCTGGCATCTTACTTGGAGACGGCCGAGGAGGCGGTGACCCTGGGCGGGAGCCTGGATGAAAACTGTCAGGAGGTTCTGAAATTTGCCACCCGGGAAAACGGCTTCCTGCTGCAGTACCTGGTGGCCATCCCCATGGAGAAAGGCCTTGACTCCCAAGGCTGCTTCTGCGCAGGTGCCGACTTGCTCCGCTGCCACCCCCAGCCTGCCAGCCTCACTCCGCCTCCTGCGGTTTCCTGATTTAGGCTCCCCACCCTTCTGCCTCCCTGCAAATGCCCCCATCCTTCCCCTAGGGATGAGGCCACAGATGAGGCTTGCCCTGCAGCTTCCGCTCCTCCCCAGCCCCCCCTGGGGCCAGTGCTCTGCTCATAGGCAGTCGGCCCTGCTCACCCATCCCTCTCCTGCCACCTCCCACTGATGGGCGGCAGGCTGGCCACTCACTGCGCTGCTCAGGGAGTCCCAGCACACTTCATTTTCTTCTTGCTCTACTATCCTGTTCTTTCAGAGCAGGGGCATGGTATGCTTCCAAATATTTCTGCTGCTTTTCTAAGTGTACACCCTTTTTTTTTAATTACAAAAATGGGCTGGTGCTATTCAGTGCTGCCCAATAGAACTTTCTGTGATGATGAAAATTTCCTAGATCTATGTGTCCAGTGCCATAGCTGTGAGACACATGGTGCTACCGGGTGCTTAAAGTGTGGCTAGTGTGGTTAAGCAATTGAATTTTCCATTTAAATTCATTTACATTTAAAAGGGGCACACGGGGCTCTTGGCTGCTGTGTTGAGCGCTGGATATATTGTTCTGCAACTTGGTTTTTTCCTACACTGTGGATGTTATTCCAAGTCAGTACATGTGCTATGTCTTCCTCATCATCAAATCTAATACTTCTGTGCTGGGTACTGGGCCAGCTGCTTTATTTGGATTATCTCATTTAAATCTCATAACAACCCTATAGAGATAGGTGCTACTGTTATCATCTCTGTTGATAGGGGAGGACACTGAAGCACAGAGCTGGTAAGTACCTGGTTGGTGCCTGCCACTAAGCTCAGACAGCTAGTAAGTGGCAGAGGCAGAATTTTCCTTTTTTGTTTGTTTGTTCGTTTTAGTAGAGATGGGGTCTCCCCATGTTGCTCAAGCTGGTCTTGAACTCCTAGGCTCAAGCGATCCTCCTGCTTCAGCCTCCCAAAGTGTGGGATTACAGGTGTCAGCAACCATGCCTGGCCAGAGGCAGAATTGGGACCTTGACGGTCAGGCCCCAGAGCCTGTCCTCATAGGCAGGACCCTAGAGGGCATCCCTCTAGGGTATTATTCAAGGGTGTGTGACATCCCCCTGCCCACATTCCATTGTTAGCTCCTCCCACTCCCCCCACCATCCAGGGGCAGATGGCGTCCCATCACCATGGGACCCTCAGGTGACCTGTGAGGGGGTTGCCCTGCTGCAGAAGGCCAGAGCAAGAAGCTGAGCCTTGGTTTGGGAGCTGTCCTGTTGGCGTGGACTGGAGGGAAGCCTGCTTCAAGCTTCTGAAAGGAAGTGGTCTGCGGTTGGCCCCGGGAGGATGGGAGAAGCTAGGCAGAACAGAGCTTCCTGCAGAAAACACCTGCAAGCCTCACTTGGCCTCTCCCCCTCCTGCCCCAGCACTCACACTTTGCTCTTCAGCCTGTGGGGGCCAGGCTCTGAGGGGGCCAGGACTCCAGGGCTTGCGAGAAAGGGTTTCTCGCCTGTGGGTGTGAATGCTGCGGGGGTAACTCTCACCATGGCTGCCACCCACCAGCAGGTGGGACTGTGCCACCAGGGAGTTTGGGTTTCCTTTCTACCCAGCAGGCATGGCTCAGTGGCAGACACCAAACACTGGCATCTGGGTTGTCTTTCATAATTTGCAGGGTACTTGCAGAACCTTGTCTCATTTAAGCTTTGTAATAACCCCACAAAATAGCTGGTAGTGACTGAATTTTACAGTCACTCAAATGGAGCTTTGAGAAATTAGATGAAGGTCAGGGTGAGGCAGCTGGTGAGCAACACAGCCCGCCCTATGGTCTCAAGGCCCTGGGGACCCTTCTGCCTGCCCCGGAGGAGTCGACACATGTTCAGAATTTGAGTCAGGGCCTCTGCTTTTTGCCCGGGGCACACCCCACTCCCATTCCCACTGGCCCCAGCTGTGGAGACGCCTCCAACAAAGGGGCCGAAGCCAGTCCTGCCCCACAGTCCCGAGGGATCCAACACTGTGCGGACTCCCCTGCCGCCTGCTGGCTGCCCATCCACTCCCTGTTGCCATCCCCGACCCCAGTCCCTGCCCCCCAGCTGCTTCGCTGCTCGCCACAGCCCCTACTCTGCTGCTTCCATTCTGGGGCCCAAGTGGAGGGGTGGACCGAGAGGAGGCTGGCATTGCCAAGCCAGCAGTGGGGACACTGGACACAGGCAGCAAGGAGTAATGGAGCAGAACGCAGGCTCTGGAACCAGCCAAACCCAGATCTGAATGCCAGCCACGCCACTTTATCACTATGTGACCAGACAGATTCCCTAACCTCTCTGAGCATCCATTTCTTCAGCTGTAAAATAATGATAGTTCTTACAGAGTGTTGTTGTAAAGATTAATTAGTAGGGGAGTTCTGAGTGGTGGAAATACGAGTGGTTATTCTTGTGTTTGTACCTACCTTTAAAAACAAAATTAGCAGATCCTTTCCACCACAGCAGCTCCCAAGTTACTAGGAGCTGACTCTAGCCACACCACTCACTCTCTACCCATCTCCCCAGGCTGCTCCCGGCAGATCGGCTTCTCCTTTGTGCGACCCAAGCTCTGTGCCTTCTCTGGCCTCTATTACTGTGACATCTGCCACCAAGACGATGCCTCAGTGATTCCGGCCAGGATCATCCACAACTGGGACCTCACCAAGCGCCCGGTAAGTCTCGAGCCCAGCCTGTCACAGCCACTCAGGGCTGCTGAGGGACAGAGGGGTGTTCACTCCTCTTTGCTGCTGCTGTTCATCTGTTTAGAGGAGTTTGGTTCCTCTAAACAAGGGAAGCCGGAGTCACTGGTTCAGGCACTGATGTGGGGGAGCTAACCAAGAGAAAAGCTTGGTGCCTGTCCACAGCCCTGGGCAGAGCTCTGTCGGTGGCTGTCTTAGTCCCCAGGAGGGAGTCTGAGGATGGTTTCCTGAAGCTACAAACATAACTGCTTAAGGTACCAGCAGATAAATGTTAGATAGATAGATAGATAGATAGATAGATAGATAGATAGATAGATAGATAGATAGAAAGAAAGAAAGAAAGAATTGATAGAATAGATTAGATATGTAGATGGATGCATGGCTGGGTGGGTGGGCAGGTAGGTAGGTGGATGAGCAGGTGGCTACATGGATGGGTAGGTGAATGGTGGATGGGTTGATGGGTAGGTAGTTGGGTAGATTGGTGAATGGGTGGATAGGTAGGTGGATGGGTGCCTGGGTGGGCAGATGGGTAAATGGTTAGGTGGATGAGTGGATGGGTTGGTGGGTAGGTGGATGGGTAGGTAGATGGGTAGATGGGTAGGTGAATGGGTAGATGGGTAGATGGTGGGTATATGGCTGGGTGGATGGGTGAATACGTAGGTGGATGGGTAGATGGGCTGGCCAGCGAGCTGGCTATACCTTGGAGCAGTCATCCTTACCTTTGCCAACCCTATGAGGCCCAGATGACTGCACCCCCCTGCAGGCCCTGCATGGGCATATTTATTTCATGTTTTGAAAAGCACTTTTTCTGTGGCTCCCCCCATTTTTAAGATAATACATGGTTATTGTTTAACATTTTAAAATTACAGAAAAGCCCAAAGACCAATCAAAATTCTGTGCCGTAACCCAGAGGTCACCATTATTAACATTTTGGGGTATACCCTTTTCTGTGCATTTATTGACATATGCATCTATTTTTTATAAAGTTGGGATCAGACAGGACTCATACTGCTTTATAAGAAGCTTGGTTCACTTAATATTATACCTTGGGTATAATACTAATTTTTTATGTTCACCAAATGATTTTGAATAAGATGTACCCTAAAGTCTTTCAGAATTTTCCTTGTCTCCAGCTGAACTTAGCCACTTTCCTAGCTATGTTACCATGAGCAAATTAGCTTCAGCTTCCTCATCTGTAAAAGGAGGATTAACAACAGTGTCTGTGGTGGGGCTGTTGGGAGGGCAGGTGTGGCAGTGTGTGCCTGTCAGTTAGAACAGTGTCCTTTCTCTCCCTGGGGCCTATCACACCTCCTGCCTATTCACCCACCCATCTCCCTAATTCACTTGGTCAGTGTCTGCCTCAAGGGGTGCAAATTTGGTTTTCTTCCAAAGGCACAGATTTCTATTAAGACAGACACAGAAACACAAGGAAGAAGCTGTTTGCTCCTCTGGAGAGTCAGGGCCTGCCAGCTATGTAGTCCTGATGTGTGGCTGTGTCCTCATCGTAGTGCAGGGAAGGTGACTCTTTCAGTCAGTTCTACCTCAGCCTCCACCTCCCTGGGATGGGGAAACCCCGCAGAAGTTGGCTTCATTTTGATTTTTTTGTTGTTTGCCTTGTCCCCACCCCTGCTCTCAGTGTTAAATATTTAACCATATAGAGGAAATTAAACCTCAAAATCACCAAAAAATGCAAACAACCCTTTGATCATAAAACACGTTCACTATTTACAGGACCCTGATACTTCCATTGAGCCATCTCCTTATTCACTGCCCTCATCCTTGTGCCACTTCCTTTTCTAACTAGAAAAGTACAGTCCTTCTCTAGGCATATCTGAGATCAGGAAATCCTCAGCTTGCTCTCCCTCTCAAAAATTGCTGGCCTAGGAAAGACAGGGAAATTCAAGATAGAAAGTGGCCGTCCCACGGGTTTGGGGCCTTATTGTTCACCATTGCTGTTCTGGCTGACCCACTTGTGCTGAGGCCTGGCTGGCACCGACAGGATGTCAGCCCAGGGGTGAGGCTTCTCTCTGTCTGTCTCCTCCATTCTCACAGGATAGGAACAGTCGCTGGGGAGCACAAAGCCGCTGCCCATCCGCAGTGCTTGGCAGTGTTCCGCACACATTCCTGTGTGTTATTTCATCAGAGCCTCACCCAAGGCCTGGGGCCAAGTAATGGGAAGAACTGAGTTAGGGTTAGAGAAGTCACCCAAGTCACCAGGAGTTTGCCATTGGGCTCTCCCTAGGTTGGGGGGCTGGTACCTCAGGGCCCCAGGCTATGGGAAAATAAGAGGTTGTCCATTGCTGGGGGAGGTGAGAGATGCTGGTGGAGCTGGGAGACAAGACGTCAGAGGTCCCCTCAGCCCCCAGATACAGGGGTAGGTCTCCTGAGGGCCAGTTTCGTCCCCCAGCCCTCAAGGGGACAACAGGGCCACACCAGGCACTCACACAGCAACTGATAGCAACTCACATTTACTGGGGATGTGCCACCTGCCAGGCCCTGTGCCAGGAGCTCTCCTGGAATACCTCTTAATCTGAATTCAAAATAATCCCATGAGAAAGAAGCCTCAGTCCTGGGCTGACATCCTGCCGAGTGCTGGGCCTCAGCACTAAAGCAGCAGCAGCGAACAAAAAGGCCCCAAACCAGTGAGCCTTAGTTGCTCTCATTTTCCCCATTTTACAGATGAGGAAATTGAGTCACAGAGCGGGATAAGTTTCACCAGGTCATATAGGTATAAAGTGGTGGAGGCAGGATTCAATTCTGTTCTGACTCCGAAGCCAGACTTTTTTTTTTGCCTACACAATTTATTAGAATTTGAAAACGTTACTGGATAAGACAGTCAAATAAATCAATTTCATTTCTATACATCAGCAAACAAATTACTATTTTATAAGATAATCATTTATAATAGTATCAAAAACAAAACCACCAGAAATAAAATATGTAATGAAAGGACTAGTTAAGATGTTAAAGATCTGAGCTGGGCCAGACTTGTAACCACTATGCACTTTTTGGCTGTGGAGAACGGCTCCTCCGTCCTTATAATGCAGCGAGGCCACTGCAGGGGAGGGGGCTTCTGGTTAGTGCAGCAGCCTGGTGTTCAGAGATGACACCTCAGCTCAGACCTGACAGGTTCTGCGGGCGGGTTGTATAAGCCACGTTAGCTCCTCTAAGCCTCCGTTTCCTCATCTAGAAAACGGGGACAGGGACACCCTCCCTAACGGGTTGTTCTGAGGATGAAGGGAGAATGTGGTCAAGTTCCTGGCCCAGTGTTTTGCAAATAGTAGGTGCTCGATTATTGGTGTTGGTATTAGGATCAGGCCCAAGGGTAGAACCTTCAACACCCTGTCAGCCAGGAGAGACTGAGACGGATCACTCAGCTGCACACGGAGCCCCGGTGTTGCTGCTGGTGTGAGCTGAGGGAGCTCAGGGAAGCCTGTTGGTGAGCTGTGTCTGATCTGTAGCTTCCTGTGGCTGGAGCCTGACTCAGCCCGTCACCTGGTTCCTGAGTCAGGGCACAGAGGGGAGTGCCTGTTTCCTTTAGTGGGGGGAAATGGGGGCCAGGAGGACAGGAAAGAGTGGGAAGGATCTGTGAGGCCCAGAGGGAGGGGGCGTTACCAGAGCAGTCCCTCCCTCATCTCAGCATGGTTGGGGAGGGGGCAGCGCCCCTTGCCATTAAAGGGAGAGCGGGTTTGGGAGTCAGGTAAACTGGGTTCAGAGCTTGACTGGACCATTTGCAAGCTGGGTGACCCTAGCCAAATCTCCTGATCTCCTTGAGACTCCGTTTCCCATCTGTAAAATGAAGATAGCCTCTCAGGTAAATGAGCAGGTCATGTGGCACCTGGCCGGGCAGTGCTCACTGAACAGCCATTCCTTCCCATCCCCAATGCCTGGTGGTACCCCCAGATCTGCAGACAGGCCCTGAAGTTTCTGACACAGATCCGGGCCCAGCCCCTCATCAACCTGCAGATGGTGAACGCGTCTCTGTACGAGCATGTGGAGCGGATGCACCTCATTGGGAGGAGCCGGGAGCAGCTGAAGCTCCTGGGGGATTACCTGGGCCTGTGCCGGAGCGGCGCCCTGAAGGAGCTCAGCAAGAGGTGAGCAACCTCTATGTGCATGTGTGTGTGTGCACATAAACACACATACATATATGTACACGTACACACACACGTGCACACACGTACACACAAATGCATAGACATGCACACACATGCACATGTGCACAAATGTACACACATGCAGGCACTCATGCACATGCAGACACACACACACACAGGGGCAGGGCCCAGGGCAAGGCGTCCACCTGGAGGAAACCTGGGCGGAGAGCTTCCCATTGGGCCTGGGAAATAATCACATCTTTTGGGGGTGATTTTGGGGTTTTGTTCATGTAACCATTTGTTTACTCAAAAACATGGACTGAGAACATGCTAAGCACTGCACACCTGGCGAGGCATGTGGGCTCCAACACTGAGCAGGGCAGAGCCAGGGCCGACCCACCGGAAGCCTCTGGCCTGGCAGGGAAGACTGGTGGGAAAGTCAGCAACTGCATCTGGGGGTGAGGGTGAGAGGCAGGATGTCCTGGAGCCACAGAGGCTTGACATCCAGCCCAGATGAGAGGAGGACAAAGCAGAAAAGACTTCCTGGAGGAAGTGACTTCTAAGGTGAGACCTGAAAAATTAGGAAGAATTAGAAAGGAGAAGCAAAGGGGGAAACAGCGTTCCAGACAGAAGGAATAGCACGCACAGGCCATGAACAAAGGCACCGTCGGTGGAAAGCCCAGAGAGAACTTTGGCTATGGTGAGGAGGGAAGTGGGGAGTGTGGCGAGAGGCAGGCGAGGGCCAGATGTCCCCACCTCTTCCCCGTCCCAGCCAGTCATCTGGCCCATGCCAGCTTCCCTCCTGAAATTATCCAAAGAAGACGTGATCGGGGCAGGGCCCTCAGGATGCCCTTCAGGAAGCTTCTCTCACCAAGGGCCTGGGGCCTTTGGTGCTCAGGAATGGGATGTGATGCTGGGCTTCAACAAGGACTCAGGTCTCTCCGTTCCTGTCATAAATGCTTCCTAGTCCTCAGGTCACAGCCCAGGCCATAGTCTTCCCAGGGCTGTGCTCTCCCAGCACCCTCAGGAGGCCAGACCTCATGTGAAGAAGCCTGCCGGTGCCTACTGCCCAGCATGGGCTTTGAGTCCACCTCTTCTGGGTTTCTGGGGGCAGGGACCAGCTCACAAGCCCCTCCAGGTTCCTCCGTCTGGCCTTCCCTCACCACAGGGCTGGCCTGGAGAGCGCCTCTCCGAAGACTGCCTCTTCCATCCTGGCTGCAGTGCTCCCAGAGCCGGGCCTCCTCAAGGCCAGGGTGTGCCCCGAGCAGGGGCTCTCAAGGGGTGCTGCAGGGGGCTCTCCCCTAGGCAAAGAGGAGAATCTGGCCCCACAGCTGCCAGCTGAGCCTCGGTCTCCTCTGCAGGGCCTGAAAGAACAGAAAGCCCTCTGGGGACCTACCATGTGGGACCCTAGACCCTAGAAGGCTTCACCCCTGAAGGCTCTGCCCATCCCAAGCATCCGAAGGTGACTGGGTCTCCACCTCTTGGCAAGCGCGGACTCGCTCCCTACCTCTGAGAGTCCAGAGAGACTGTCCTCCTGCCCACCTGACCAGGTGGTGAAATCTCTGGGATCGGGTGGGGCCTCATCACCCTCCTTGGTCAAGGAGCCAAGTACTTGCACAGGCCTGCAGACCTGTGTAGACCAGGTGCCTGTGGGGTGGGTTGTGGGCCCCAGCCCCATACACCCGTCCGCACCCTGCTGAGAGAGTTTGTTCATTGGCTTTACTGACCTGTCTCTGCGGGCACCAGGGGCAGCCCTGTCTCTCTCCCTGGCCCTCCTGCTTCGTCCCTGGGCAGCAGCGCCGTACTCCTGCTATGTGTCCAGCCTGCTTCCCATGCCTGTGGAAGTCCCATGGAAACAGCACAGGGCAGGGGAAACCGTATGGGAGCCCCTCACCCACTGTGCGTCAGGAAAGTTGCTTCACTTCTCTGGGTCCAGCTTTCCCATCTATGAAATGGGCCAGTGATTCCTCCATTCCTGTGGCCTCCTAAACAGTGGTGAGGGCTGCATGAGGGACCCAGAGTCTGGGCCACAGATGGCCCTGGGTTAGCATTGTGTGTGCCCTGAGGGCACCTGATCCAGCCTTGGCAGGGGCCAAAGGAGCTTCCAGAGGAGATGGCATCTGAGCTGAGGGCACGCAGAGTTCTTTTCCTTTTTTCTTCTAAAATGTTTTTCTTCTTTACAAAGGTCAGTGTTTCAAGCGAGGGGCATTTATGAAAGGGAATAAAGCAGACCATTCAGTCAGCCCTTCTCAGAGCCCACCGCCACCTGCTTCTGCACCTCATTCCATGCACACACACATGTTGCCACAACACCAGTAGCATTGTGTGTCTGTTGAACTGGGGTTTAGAAAAATGAGGAAAGAGTAGAAAGGGCAGGGGAGAACCTGGCTTTCCTGGCTAAGGGACCGGTAGCAAGAGGCTGGCCGGAGCACAGCTCACTGACGCCCTTGAGGGGCTCTGGGCAGCTGGGCTTCGGGTACAGGGGCCAGAACTCAAAGGGCCCTCGAGGCCTTCGGATTTGATCTGCTACTTGTGGGGAACCATTGAAGGGTTTTGAGCACGGGGCTATCACTTCTGATCAACGGCTTAGAAAAGACCACTCTGAAAAGACCAGGCACGGTGGCTCACGCCTGTAATCCCAGCACTTTGGGAGGCCAAGGCGGGTGGATCACCTGAGGTCAGGAGTTTGAGACCAGCCTGGCCAACATAGGGAAACCTCGTCTCTACTAAAAATACAAAATTAGCCGGGCGTGGTGGCAGGCGCCTGTAATCCCAGCTACTAGGGAGGGTGGAGCAGGAGAATCACTTGAACCCAGGAGGCAGAGTTTGCAGTGAGCCAAAATCATGCCACTGCACTCCAGGCTGGGAGACAGAGTGAGACTCCATCTCAAAAACAAAACACACACACAAAAAGACCATTCTGGCCCCAGCAGAGTGCAGTTGGTGAAGGGGAGAGCCCTGGGTGGCAGCTGGTGTTAGTAATTAACACCAGGGAGCTGGGCCTGGACCAAGTCAGCCAGAGGGAAGGTTGAGAGGAGGAGAGGGCTGAGGCATGGGCAGGTCTTAGATGTGGGACGGGAAGTCGGGGAGGAGCTGTCCTGCACTAGTGGCAGCTGCCTGGCCGGATTCTCTCCAGCAGACCGAGGACCTGACTCCAAGAGCCAGAGAAGCCCCTGAGAGTGTCCTCTCCAGCCCTTGGGAGGAAGCCATCACAGAAATGCCCCACACCCTGTCCACCCACCATACCTCGGTGTCCCTCCCAACGGCCAGGGAGCGGTGGGGAGAGGAGGAGCCAGGGCTCAGGAGGCAGGTGGCACCCAGGCCCCCACCCATGTCCCCCCGATCTTCCAGCCCTTGCCCGGCCCTCTCCTTCCCCATCACTTCATCGGTTCCAGGAGCTAAGATTTGACCTCTCCCCTCATTTTCCTCTCTCCTAGAGAGCCCTCCAGATTCCTGTGGTCTCTTTCCCAGCCTCACGCCAGAGGACAAAGAGGGTTCACCTCATTGTGTGGGTGAAGAAACTGAGGCCCCAAGTAGGCCTGGCTGTGCCCCGGTGCACGAGAGTTTCTTTCCTGGAGGCCAGGAGGGGAAGTGGCCTCTCACCCCTGGGCCAGCACCGTCTCCCCTCTGGCCTTGACTGAGCACTGCGGAGAAGCCAGTTGCAAGTCCTTGCTGAGAGGGTGACAGGCCCAGGGCACAGGGGCTCCCAGAGCTTCCACGACTATGGTCAGAGGATGGATGGCAAAGCTAATTCTCCATCCAGATCAGCCCACACTCCTGCCAGCTCAGGGCCAACCTGTGTCCCCCCTGCCTGCTGTGTCCCATGTTTTCTCGGTGACAAATGGCAGCTTCCCTTCCTAGAGTGCAGGAATTTTACTGGGGACACCAGCATGGTAAACTGAGGGGACAGTTGGCATCTTGGCCTATATGGCTGCTTGGTGGGACTCACCGTCTCTACCCCGGATTGGGCTCCCCTGGACCACAGCTGAGGCCACCAGCTGGGACAAGGCCAAGCCCCCATTCCAGATGCTCCACAGCTTGCACCCAGGAGGCCCAGACCCAGGGCTGGCACCATCCTGTCCCCAGATGTCTGGAGCATCCTGGGGCAGGTTCCCAAGCATCCTCTGACTTGGAGTAACCTCCCACCACCAGTACCCACACAAACACACACAGCCAGGCCAGGCAGGTTTTGCACCAGGGGACTTTCTGCAGGTGTTTCCTCTCCATCAGGATGGGGCCCGCTGGATCCCGCCCGTTGTGGTGGAAACTAGAGCTGCATTGGCGGCTGAGCCCTTGTTCTCTGCTGCCCCAGCCACCTCTGAAATGGGATCTGCTATACTTAGGACACGTCTCAGTTGCTGTCGTGTAGCACTGAAACCAGACACTTTAATGCCTGTCCCTCAGCCAAACCAGGGGCCAAACAGGAGGGCAGAGGCCATATCCTGTGCATTTCTGTCCCCAGCACTGTCCTTGGTATGTAATGGTGGCAATAATGACAACAACCTGTATCTCTAGGCATTTGCCAGGTAGACGGGTGCAGGCTCTGGAGCCAGGCCCCTATGTTCAAACTCCAGCTCTCCTGCCTACTAGCTGTGTGACCTCAGGCAAGTGATTTAACCTATTTCCTCTTCTCAGTTGGGATTGTGATAGTACCAGCCTCACAGGATTATTGTGAGAATCAAATGAATGAATGCGTATGAAGCTCTTAGCCCAGTTCCGGGTCTAAGGTTCCAGGTGTCTGCAGCCATCCTCCTCCTTATGAGTAATTATGTGTTTACTGTGAGCTCGGCACCAAGCCAAATGCTTTAAATAAGTTACTTAATCCAGACAACTCCATTTCCCAGAGAGGGAAACCCAAGGTTCAGAGAGGTTGAGTAACTTGCCCAAGGTCCCACCAGCTAGTTAGTTACCTTGAAGACCAGGCCCCAAGCCCACGCAGGCCGAATTACGCTCCTAGCCCCTGCCCCGCCCAGGCGGCAGGTGTCTGTCTGGTGAGCAGCGCCAGGGGAATGAAAACAAACAACACAGGTTGGCCCAGGTCTTGGAAACCGCTCTAAAGAATCACTTGTGTTTTGTTTGAAGGCTCAACCACAGGAATTATCTCTTGGAGTCTCCACATAGGTTCAGTGTTGCTGACCTCCAGCAGGTGAGAGTGTGCTGCTTCCCCCGCCCAGACCTCCAGAGAGACTTCATTCCGGGAGAAGTCAGCAAGGAAGACGGGAGCGGGTGTCTGTAGTTTCCTGAAGACAGCAGTCTGCAGCTTTTCTGCAGCTCAGGGTGGGTTGCCCTGCTGCCCCAGCTTCCTAGGCAGGGATGGATACCCCCAGCACCCTGGAATAAGCAAGCACTCCAGCAACCCCAGGATCACAGGAAGAGAGTTTGGAATACTCCTTTCCCCAGGGGGAGGGTTCCATGGAGTCGGGTCTCTGTGAATCCCATTAGCCCTGAGTGACCTCAGTGCCCACGGGCTGGACGCTGGCACTGCTCAGCCTGACTCAGGGAGGTTTTCTTTTCTTGCCCACGTGGAAACTAGGGGTAGAAGTTCTCCAGGCAGGGTGCTATGGCGCCTCAGTGCAGGTGCTTGAAAGGCCTGGGGCCTCAGTTTACCAGCCCCCCACAGATCGCAGATAGGGTATATGAAGGACTCCTACTTGCCCTCCGCAGATTGCAGACGGGGTGTATGAAGGATTCCTCAAGGCCCTGATCGAATTCGCCTCCCAGCATGTCTACCACTGCGACCTGTGCACCCAGCGCGGCTTCATCTGCCAGATCTGCCGGCACCACGACATCATCTTCCCGTTTGAGTTTGACACCACAGTCAGGTATGTGGCACACCCAGCCAGCCGTCTCCCAGCCCCACCCTTCCCCACACCCACAGCCTGGCCCAAGCACTCAGGGCAGCAGGCCTCGCTGTATGGGCAGGAGCATATTGAACATTGGCTTTGTGCCGTGCCAAGGGATGGCGCAGTTGTTTGGGACAGCCCATGCCCTGGCCAGTCCTGGCCAGCTCCGGTCCAGCTCAGGAGACAAGACAAGCTTTCCCAGGACTCCTCTGCCTCTACAGAACCATCTGTCTTCCTAGAGGTGGCTGCCGGCTCTCTGAATGGAGCTGCTGAAGCCACAGAGTATCCATGGGTTGAAGAGGATTGTATGAGTTACTGCCCTGCACTGTTGGCATGAGACCAGGCACAAAGTGGGCACCTGGTGGGTGGTACCTGCCACTGCCACTGCATCTGTTGCTGAAATGATCACTCTTGTTCCCAGTTATTGCTCATTATCAGCAACCTCTCAATGGAAAAATTTGTCCAGACTTCCTGCAACCCATGTGGGAGTGGAAAACTGAACTGGGAACATTAGTTCTTTTTCTGTCGGTGTCCACTGGCCGGGATTCAGCCCTGAATGGGCCTGGGGCTGAGCTTTTAAAATTATACCATCTTGGCCGGGCGTGGTGGCTCACGCCTGTAATCCGAGCACTTTGGGAGGCCGAGGCAGGTGGATCCCTTGAGGTCAGGAGTTCGAGACCAGCCTGGCCAACATGGTGAAACCTCGTCTCCACTAAAAACACAAAAGTAAGCCAGGTGTGGTGGTGGACACCTGTAATCCCAGCTACTTGGGAGGCTGAGGCAGGGGAATCACTTGAATCTGGGAGGCAGAGGTTGCAGTGAGCCGATTTCATGCCACTGCACTCCAGCCTGGGCAACAGAGCAAGACTCTGAAAAATAAATAAAATAAGTAAATGTTTTTTAAATACAGGCAAGAAATCTTTAATGACTCTCAAGCAGCATTTATTAAAAAAATGCAGTAGGACAGAGAAAATCAGTGTGCATTGTGTGACATATCGGTAAGCACTGTTTCGAGAATCTCATGTTCCGGAATGGAGAGGTACAGTGTGCGTGCGTGGGTTACACAGTACGTCACAGCCGTATCATGGGTTCTGGTCAAAAGCGCTGGCCAGCGTGGCCACAGGGCAACCTCTAGCCCAGCCAGCACCAGCAGGCGTGCTGCTCTCTCCCCAGGTGTGCCGAGTGCAAGACCGTCTTCCACCAGAGCTGCCAGGCTGTGGTGAAGAAGGGCTGCCCCCGCTGTGCCCGCCGGCGCAAGTACCAGGAACAGAATGTTTTCGCCTGATGCCCATCTGCTGACCCCGCTCTGAAGGCCAGGGGTGAGTGCGGCTCAGCCATCCCAGCTGGGTTTGCCATCAGCCCAGGATACTCACCGTGTCACAGCTGTGTCCCCTTGTCAGGAAGACCCTCAGATGTGACCAGAGCACCGGCCTTCCAGAGAAAGCCCCGTAAGTCCCTCTGATGTCCCCCGGCCCCCTCACCACCCCTCTGCTGCAGGAGGCGTGGCCACCACCAGATGCTCCCTGTCTCGGGGCAGACAGGGTCTTTTACTCACCAGGCCCTGGCTCACCAGCGTCCCGGCACCTCCGTTAGGGCTGCCCAGACACTGTGGAAAGGAGGCTTGGGGAGCATTTTCAATTCCACATTCCTGATTAAAAGGTCTAGTTTTTTAAGGTGGGTTTTTCCCATTCATATTTCAACAGAAAGTATTTTTTTATTCGTGACCCTACGCGAGTCACCCAAGAAATCAAGACATTCTCACCCCCAGTGGGTGCACAGGAGCCACTCAGGCCTGGCCTAGAGGCAGCGGGTGGCTGGCGGGCAGGCCACTGCTGGGACAGGGCCTGTGGGCCCACCCAGTGCCTTTCCTTGGCCCTCACTGCCAGTGCCAAACCGCCCCTCAGCAGGGCAGGGCCAGTCCTTGTGACCCCGCTTCCTCTCTGTCTCCTCTTTACTCCTCACCCCAGTGCGTCTCGCCTGCTGAGCACACCCCTTTCTCAGCGCCAGAGCCCCTAGCTCTTCTCTAGCCTGGGGCCTTGGTCCCATTAGGAGGAGAAATGACTGGAAACCAGCACTGTCAGCACTTTGAGCCCTCCTCGGTTTAGGGAGGGTCACCGTCTTGCCCACCCCCGATCCCCGTGCCCTCCTCACCCCTCTACAGATAGGGGCGCTGCTGCAGATGCTCCAGGCCCACCTTGGTGGGTGCCCGGGGTCACACTCTGCCTGACTAACCCCTGCCAGGGCACAGATAGGCAGGACCCCAGAGAGGGCAGGCAGCCCGGCCCTGCACTGTGGAGAAGTGACCTGGTCCTTTGCCCTAAGCTGTGCAGGGCGTGCCAGGGAGCTGCCCTGTGGATACAGCTGCCGCCTCACAAAGCCATGAATTCCCGAAGCATCACTGAACTTGCCCAGCCAGGACATGGAGACTGAAGAACTTCCCCGGAGCAGGACTGCCTTTGAAGGGGCCTTGGGGCTGGGGTGGGAGCCTGGAATTGTTTTCAAAGCGATGTTCAGACCCTCCAGGCTTCGGGGAAATGTGGGTTTGCTGGTCTGTCCGTCGCCTTCCCCCACCTCTCCTGGACCCAGCAGGCCCTCAGTCCTAGCTCTGTCGCCTTCCTCCACCTCTCCTGGACCCAGCAGGCCCTCAGTCCTAGCTGTCTTACCTGTGCTCAGCTTGGAGCCTGAGGCCTCAGGTGGAGATCCGCATGTCACTGTCAGAGATGAGCCCACCTCCACCCTTCCCTGGGGGCGATCAGCTGCTGAGTCACCCACCCAGCCTTGGAGCTGGATCCCTGTGCATCAGAACAGAGGCGGCAGTGGCAGGCAGGTGGAGGCTGCGCACAGCTTCTCCCGGTCATGGCGCACACCTGTGCCCAGACGCCAACGCCTCCTAAGCCAGGAGCTGGGTTTATGCACCGCCATGGCCCACATAAACCCTCCACCACAAGCCGGGCCTAGTCAGAGCCCTCATTGCCCCATCCCTGAGTGGGCAGGAGCCTGGCCTGGGGAGGGCTTGGGCCTGTGAGGATTCTCTCTGAAGGTGCCCTTGGAGGTAGCAGGGTTGAGGCCCTGAGGGGCCCATTCCCCAGAAGCTGCCAGTGTTTTCTGATGCGTTGACTCTTCCTGCCTCCCCTCCCTCAGAAAGGTAGTGCCCACACTATTTTTAAAATGTTATTTTATGCAATACACTGTTCCTAGTGAGCAGGGCTCTGGCCCTGAGGAGTCTTTGCAATGTATTGAAGGAATTGCTGCCATGTGAATTTTGAATGATTTTGCAGTAAAGACCTGATCTTTCTCATCACTGGTCTGGCTTCTGAATTCTAACACTGCCACTGCCTGGGAGGAGACCACCAGCCATCGTTACCATCTGTCAGGGGCCCCTACCCTCCTGTTAGTCCCTGGCACAGGGGAAGGCTTGGGAGGTCCGTGACAAACACTTGTAGGCAGAGGGCTTGCATGCCAGGAGTGGGCAGGGAGAAGAGAGTAAGAAAGCCACCTTGCCAAGCCCAGCAGTCAGGGTCTCTGGGGAGGTGTACTCACACGTGTATAACAACTCAAGCTGATTCCATGCCGGTGGCTTCTTTTCCTGTGACTTAAATGTCAAAGCACAGACCCTTGACACTGGATCATGTGAAACCTCAGGATACAGGGGACATTTCTCAGAGGAGAAATAAAGGAGAGCTGGGGCTCAGGAAAGATGGATTATTTAAGCAGAGTCCCTGATTCAGGGCTCATGGTTTTAGGGCTCAAAATGACTTTTACTTGGCTACTGACCTTCCTCAGAAGTTCCAGGAGAAGCCCAGGGGATCCCTCCAAGGGGAGGCCCACCCCACTGTCCATTTTAAGAACAGGAGCAGGAAACAGACTAATTCTCAGGGAAATCAGGTTGCAGTAAAATGGGATGGAAACAGACAACATTCAGGTCTGTGATTTCCTGTCCTTGAAGGTCCTTTTCAGATTACAAGGTGGCACCCTCTGCCCATCTAGGTGCCCCACCTTTCCCCAAGGGCCTCACCTCCCTCCAGGACAGTAGATGGTAGGCCCAAAGAAGAGAAGAGAAACTGGGGGAGGGAGGCCCAGTGGAGGGCCACGGCGTGTGAGCTGGTGCTGCCCTGCCAGTGGGCTCAGGCCCTCTCCAGCCTCAGCAAAGCACCTTTGAGGGTGCCTGTATCCCTTTCTCCCCTCCCTTTTTTTTTTTTTTTTTTTTTTTTTGTGATACAGAGTCTCACTCTGATGCCCAGGCTGGAGCGCAGTGGCGTGATCTTGGCTCACTGCAACCTCCACTTCCCAGGTTCAAGCGATTCTCCTGCCTCAGCCTCCTGAGTAGCTGGGACTTCCCCTTCTCCTCTTCTGCCTGAAGGAGGATGGGTGGTTTGGAGATTCCAATTCAACCCCCAAGAGCTTATCATATAATATAAGTAGTCATAATAGCTGATATAGCCGGGCATGGTGGTCACACCTGTAATCCCAGCATTTTGGGAGGCTGAGGAGGTTGGATCATCCAAGGTCAGGAGCTCAAGACCAGCCTGGCCAGCATGGTGAAAATACAAAAATTAGCTGGGCTAATTTTTGTATTAGCCCATCTCTACAAAAATACAAAAATACAAAATTACAAAAATACAAAAATTAGCTGGGCATGATGGTGCATGCCTGAAATCCCAGCTACTCAGGAAGCTGAGGCATGAAAACCACTTGAACCCGGAGGCGGAGGTTGCAGTGAGCAGAGATCTTGCTGCTGCACTCCAGCCTGGGCCACCACGAGACTCCGTCCTAAAAAAAAAAAATAGCTGATATATTGTGTGCGCTGGGCATGTGGTAAGCACTGCTTAGTGGACCTCATTTAATCCTCCCAATAATCCAGTGAAGTGGGTGTTACTATCCCGTTGATAGGAAAAAAAGCTGAGCTGCCGAGATAAGGCAGAGCTCCCAAGGCCTACCAGCCGCCAAGCAGCAGAGAGAGTGGGGCATCATACCTGCCTGACCCCACCAAAGACCATCACCACTGCAGCCGCTGCCTGGCTGTGCTGCAGACGGGGAGGCACCTAAAAGGTAGGGAGGGAGAGAAGATTCTTCAGCCACTATTTTCTAAGCATGTCAGGCACTGAAGACCGATGCTGAGCAAAGACCAATGCCGAGTTCTGCTGTGTGCCTACCCTGGAGGGTCCCAAGGTGCCACCAAGCCTCAGACACACTGAGATTCTCAGAGGAAGTGGGGACTCACGGGTGGGCAATGCCTAGCAGAGGCAAAGATAGGTAAGGGAGTTGCAGAATGAGTGTGGCCAGATTCAGCTTCCCACCCAACCCTGGGCCCCCAGGAGGTGGTGTCAAGAGGGGCCATGGCCTGGGATGTGGGCACTTCTTCCTTCCAGAACACTGGCCTGAATCAGCCAGCTCCCGGCACACACAGCCAGGTCCACAGGCACAACTGTTCCTTGGGGCCCCTGAAGGCAGGGGGTCTGCTGGGGCTGGGGCTTGTAAGGTCTGCAGTAAGTGCAGGCTCAGATCAGGGCGAGGCTGCTTGTCCAGAGAGGCAGAAAATTCCCAAACAGAAAACCCCCAAGGCGGAGGATCCTGGGGCTGGACTCCTGGAGGTTGTTCTGAGCTTACCCTGTGGACGGATTGGAGGGTGGCCCCCCTAACCCACAAGGATCAAGAGCGGGGTGGGGGATGGTGGGAGGGCAATCTGGCCAGGAGAAGCTACTGGGGAGGCTCCCGCCCTCCCCAGTCCCACTGTCTCAGCCCGGCGGCCTCTTCCTCCCTGGAGACAGCCAGGTGTGGCCCAGGATCCCGGGAAGGGCAGGGGAGGGGATGGCGTCTTCGCTCGTCAGGCGCTGGCCCGGCCCAGAGGGGACAGGAAGCCAGGACACCGGGGATTGTCTCTCGCAACCGCAGCCCAGCCCCAGTCCGGGAGGAAGTTCTGCCGGGCGCTCTCCGCCGGTGCCTCCCTGGTTATATTGTTGAACAGGAAACCCGGCAGCGCGGGAGCCGCGCGGTCGAGGAGGGAGCGCGGGACGCCGAGCCCACGCGCGCCTGCCGGGGCAAGTGGAGGCGAGGCCGGCGAGCAGACGCCCCGAGGTGCCCGGGCAAGCAGGGTCGGGAGTGGGACGCCGAGCGGGGTTTGGGGTAGGAGGTGGGGTGGGGGTAGGGAAAGGGGCAGAGTGGGGGAGGGAAGGGTGCGGCAGGTGGCGGGTTCGCACCCGGGAGCTCCGCGCGCCTGCTCCCCTTGTCTCCGTGCTGGGGCGGGAGCTGCGCGGGCCGCATCCCACGGGGAGGAGAAGGTAGGCGAAGGGCTGCCCTCCATCTGGGGGCGGGAGGGGAGCAGGCCCAGGCTCCCAGCGCCGGCCCAGGCTCCCAGCGCCGGCCCAGGCATTGACGCCGCTGTAGCTTGGGCAGTGGATGCAGGGGACATCCTGGCGACTGGTGCGCTCTTGAGCTCCAGGGATCCTCCCTGCTCCCCCAATCCCTCCCCTTCTCTGTGTTTCCCCAGGGTCGAGGAAGGAACCGAGGCCGGGTCTCCTTCTTATCCAGCCCGAGACACTGAGCTCCAGTGGGCGTCCCTGCGCTGGGAATCCCGCTCGGAGTTTTTCCAGGCCTGGCCGGGCTGCGTCGGGAAAGGCCCTGGTGAGGGAGGAGGTGGGCCCGGAGCGGGCGGGTCTGCAATCCTGTTGGAAGGGCTCGCAGTGGGTGATTCAAGGTGCAAATGACCTCCCCGGGAACGGGAACGCCCGCACGAGACAACCAGCCCCAGCCTGGCATTCCCAGAGCTGCGCACGGGAGGGACGCAGGGACTCCGAGACAGCAATCCAGGGGGGAGGGGTGGAGGGGGAAGGCGGAGCAGGGGCGGTCCCACCCTCCTTGGGCTCCACTCGCGACCCGCCAGTGCCCCTTCAGACGCAGCCGTCGCGGCTCCGGGTCCCGGCCTTCTGCTCTGGGCCTCGTCCCAATGCCCCCCGAGGTCCCCAGCAGAGGCATTCAGGCTCCTCCTCGCCCCGCCCAGACACGGCTGCTTTGGGTGTCGGTGACAGCACTCCTGAGCGTCCCTGTCCCTCTTCGCTCCACTTGCCAGCTCCGGTTCCGCGCAGCCTCTCCGGCCTCGCCCCTGGAAACCCCGCCCAGGGCGATGGTAGGGGCCTAACCTGCTGCCACCGCCGGCTCCGCCCACCCAGCCCATGGGCTCCCTGAGGCCCGCCCAGCCGACGTGAGTGCGCTGCGGGGTCCAGGGGGAAGGGGCGCTGGGGGAGTGTCCTCCTTGGGGTTTGTTGGCTCAGCTCTGGGCAGCTCGATGACCCCGCCTCCAGGGCCCAACGTGCTTAGTGACTCAGTTTACTCCCTTTCCTCGTCGAGGAACGCTTGACAAAGTGGCGAAGGAGCCCTGCAGAGGCCTCGGTTGGACCCTGCTCCTTCGGTCCCTCTGCCTCGGCAAGCGGCGGTCTCCTGGCCTCGGGTCCCGGCCAGCTTAGGGGGCAGGAGGAAGTGTGGTCAGTGTGGGACTTTGGATGGGCCATGCACTTCTGGAGAAAACCACCGACTCATGGCTTTGGTGAAGGGGCGCAGGCAGATTTAGTTAGGCTCTCCCCCACCCCTGACACCCGGGAGCGGGGCGGGAGCGGCGGAGAGGTTTGGGGGACCCTGCTCTGGGACTCCGCACTGATAGTCACTGTCTCAGAGTGCATTCTCCAGGAGCCACTCTCGTGGGGACACTGTAGAGGCCACAGGGCAGGTGGGCAGGCCGCAGGGGCAGGGCCTTTCTCAGGAGGCGGCGTGAGAGCCACAGAGCAGGGGGCGGTGCGGGCCGGGCTGGGCGGGTCGGGCTCGGGCTCACGTCTGCGGTGATGCAGCTGGGGAAAGAAAGAGAAACCGAGAGAACCGGTTTCCCCGCATTGGCAGCAGAGGCCTCTACATCAAGGCCCTTGGACTAAGCGGGGCAGGGACAGCCCCCAGGTAGAGCTGTTCGCTGGGCGCCGTGCAGAGCCCGCATCCCAACTCTGACCAGGGGGTCGGGGCGCAAACTCCTGGAGGGAGGCAGTGCTACCAGACCCTCTGCGGATTCTCTGAGGGCGGAAGGCGTCCAGGTGGGACAGGGCCGGGTAGCGGCAGTAAATGGGGTGTTCTTCCTACTTAACTGACGGGAAAAATAAGGCTCAGTCAACTATTAGGCAAGCGTGGTGTCAACCTTAGAGCAGGCAATCACCCCTTGTTTTAAAGCCAAGGCTTCCCTCCTAGTCGATTTGGACCAAGACAATCTCCCCACCGCAGGACTGAAGCAAGGGCCAAATCTTATAATCAACCCCACGGAACGAAGGGGTTGTCCTAATTCCAGCACTGAGTGTAAGAATGGAAGCCTTAGATGTGATTTTATGCAAGTTGCCATTTTAGAGATGGGAAAACTGAGGCCCGAAGGCAAACGGCGAGTGCAGGATCGGGACTCGAACCCAAGTCTGTCCCCGAGTGCTGGGCTATCCCGGGCTAGGTGGTCTTGACCTCCGCGGCCCTCCTTCTTGTTGCCTGCAGGAAAACGCCGCGGCCGCGATGGCGGCGGACGTGGAGGGGGACGTGTACGTGCTGGTGGAGCACCCCTTCGAGTACACGGGCAAGGACGGGCGCCGTGTGGCCATCCGGCCCAATGAGCGCTACCGCCTGCTGCGGCGCAGCACCGAGCACTGGTGGCACGTGCGGCGTGAGCCTGGTGGCCGCCCCTTCTACCTGCCCGCGCAGTACGTGCGCGAGCTGCCCGCGCTGGGCAACCCTGCCGCCGCCCCGCCGCCAGGTCCCCACCCGGGCCCCGCGGCTCCCGAGCCGCTGGCCTATGACTACCGGTTTGTGAGCGCGGCAGCGGCCACCGGCCCCGACGGCGCCCCCGCGGAGCCCAGAGGCCGAGCCAGCTCCTTGTGCGGCCCTGCGCAACGCGGCGCCGCGACCCAGCGCAGCAGCCTAGCGCCCGGCCTGCCCACCTGCCTGTACCTGCGGCCTGCGGCGCCCGTGCGGCCCGCGCAGTCCCTGGACGACCTGGCGCGCGCCGCCGTCTCGCCTCCCTGCGGCCTCCTAGGAAGCAGCGGCACCTTCAAGGCCTGCAGCGTGGCGGGCTCCTGGGTGTGCCCGCGGCCCCTGGCGCGCAGCGACTCAGAGAACGTCTACGAGGTCATCCAGGACGTGCACGGCCCGCCGCGGGAGGAGAGAGCGGAGCAGGTACCACCCCGGGAGCGGGGACGGTGGGACGCGGAGGCGGGGAGGCGCGCTGGCGACCGCGTCCGCACGGAGCCGGGGCTCGAGGAGACCCGCTCCGCTCAGCGTCGGGCACGACGCCCACCTCTGTCTGAAGACTGCGGATGAGCGCCCTCTCCCCAACCGCGAAACGCGAGCGGTGCAGGCCCCGAGTCCCTCATCAGCAATTCCCAAAGTTCCTTGGAAGCCCAGAGGTTTTTCGTAATCCAATTGGTGGCAAAATTGCGCTTGAACTGATGTGAGGCTGTTGGTGGTCTGTATTTATCGCACTTGTGTAAATATTCATGTTTCGCTGCAGAAAAGGAAATGAGCCCGATGGTCTGCTGCTGCCCCAAGCCCTGCTGGGAGGTTATATAACCTATAGCAGGTGTGTGCCCCATATTATCTTTCCAAGTCCCAGCTGTTGTGTATTCCGAAGCGCATCTGGGCACAGAACGGGGCGTTGCTGGCCTGCCCCAGCTCAACCGCCTTGCCCGTCTCCCAGGATCCTGGGGTCAGATGAGAGGGTGGATGTGAAAGTCAGGCGTCTGCTTCCCTTTCAGGGTGCTTCCAGCATTTCAGTTCCTTTTTTTAAAGAACTCTTGATGGGTTTGTTTCAGAAAGATGTCCGGTTAAGTGAGGTTGTTTTCTCCCCCCTCTTCAGAGTCCAGTTGTGTTAATCTGGGAAATCGAAAATAGAGCACGTCTTACATCCTCAGAACACTCTGGGCGACCCTGACATTTTGAACTTTAGGAACTTTTCAGGGAGGGGCAGCCCGAGGGGAAAAAAGGATGCTCAGAACCGTTCTGCCATCTGCCACCGGCCGTGTCTTGTGATGATCTAGAGGCAGTTCCCTTCCTCACTCAGGGTCTCAGTTTGTTCTTCAGCCCAAAGGGAGGGGGTGGACAGATGACCTCTGAACCTTGGGAGCCCCTGATTTCTTTCGCTGTGCCTGATGTCATTACCATGAACATTGATGCCCACCGTGTGCCAGGACTGAGTCTGGGATGCCCAGACGAAGGAGACACCCCTCCGTAGGTCCGCTGCTGGGTCTTCCCTCTGCCCGTCTGGTTACAATGCAGAGCTCAGGTTTTGAGACTAGGGAAAGGGGAACTGGACTCTGCTGGGTCACCTGCCAGCTGCTGACAGCCACTTACACGCAAGGACGCTCCCCTGGACCCAGCGTCCTTTGGCACGATATTTGTAATATTTGTAAGCACAATATTTAAGGATTAGGGTTGTGAGCCTTAAACGAGGTAAGGCTTCGAAGCGCTTGGCAGCAGCAGGGGGTCCACCCGGACTGGGTCGTCCTCGTTTGGCTTCCCTGGGTCTCCGCCGCCTTCCCTCGGGCTTCTGCAGCGGCAGCCCGCCGCCTTGTGGCCAGGGTGGAGAACGGCACCCGGCGGGCGGGGCTGGGCACCGCGGCGGGTTCCTGTCTCGCGCCCCTGCCAGCCGGCCAGGCAGCTTCTCTGGGATGGGTGGTTGGATCCCAGCGCTCTTCCCTCGCAGCACCCCTCCGTTTCCTGCGCAGGTTCCCGGTGGCGCACTTCCGGGCCTCTCCACATTCTCTGTCCTGGTGACGGTGGGAGGGTGCTTGCCCATCTGAGCGGAGTCCCTGGAGGTGGGGGAATGGCCTTGCTCTTTGAACCTCGCATCTGGCCCAGGGTCTGGCTCAAACAGAATGCACAGAGAGTGTATGTTGAGGAGGTCAGAGGTGTGGCAGCCCTTTACCTATGAGCCAGGGCTCTATAGGTCTGCCCAAGGGCCAACACCCAAGGCCCCAGGACAAAAGGGGAAGGAGACTGCCCAGGTCCTGACATCTCCTGAGAAGACGGATCACCCCGGCTGCCAGAGCGCCTGCCAGGTGGCCCCTCTACCCATCCTTCCTCCAGCTCCCAGCAGGTTCCCAGGTGCAGTGGCATCTGGAAGGAGGGGCACCGGTGATGGGGCCAGGGGACTTACCCGGGGGGAGCTAGGACATTGGCCAGGGACAGGAAGCTCCCTGGCCTCGCCTGTGGCCCTAATTCACTGTGTGACCTCCACAAGTCACCTTGCATCTCTGGTCCTGTTTCCTTCCCTGTGCAATGGGTGCAATAAAACCACATTCCCTGCACGGAGCTTTATTCAAGAGGCAGCTGTGGGTCTCCCTGGTGCTCCACCCCCAACAAAGTCCAGGGTAGGGAGTTGCTTCTGCCCTCCAAGGGAACCCCACCCCTGCTCTTAGTTGTCCCAGGTGGCATTTACTCACCATGACCCTCCAGGCCCATTCACTTGTTCATTAGGCATGAACTAGCTAAATACCTGCCAAGCCCTGGTGAGCCTTTGGATCTAAAGAGGACTGAGGCACAGCCACGGTCCTAGGGGACTCACCCACTTGGATAGGAGGCCAGCAAGAGAAGACATGGGGCTGGGGCTCAGAGTGGAGCATGGGGTTGAGAGTGGGTACCCACCGGGGCAGGGCCTCATGGGCCCTTGCCAAGAATGTGCATGTTATCCTGCAGCTGCTGTAAGGCTTTTAGCAGAGACAGGAGTGGGACTGAGAAAAAAATCCCTGTGGCCGGGGCTTCAAGAATGGCCAAATGTCTTGGTGGTCTCGTGGGCATGTGGTGGTAACAGAGGTTTGGAAGGTGGATGGGCAGGGTCTGGGGGCCGAGGGAGGTAGGAGGGAAATCGGGTTGAGTTCTAGATTCGCGGCTGGCATTCGTGGGCAGAAAGTGGTGCTGCTTACTGAGGGGGGGATGACTTGGGGAGAAGTGGGGTGGAGAAAAGATGGGGCCTCCTGGATTTAGGTGCCAGACAAAGGGAAGAGAAGCATGAGAGTGCTGGCTCAGAGGCTAAGAAGTGTCCAGAAGAAGGACGCACAGGAAGGTCACGTGAGAGAAAGGCCATATAACACTTATCCGAAGTGGCCACTAGAAGCTCAGCGGGTCAGGGGGGTGCTGAAGGCAGAGGGTAGTGGTCAAGAGAGAAGTGAGTGTGCAATCTGAGCATGGGGACAACGGGCAGGAGAGAGACACCGTGTGGCCAGAGGGGGTGTAGGTCATGGATGGAAACGTGGTCCCCAGGTTCAGGTGGGTGGGCAGGAGATAGGGAGGCTGAAGATGGGGAGGAGGTCATTGCTGAGAAGGGATCTCAGAAGAAAGTGGGTGCAGAACAGAGGGGGCAGGATGGGGGGATGGCAGTGGCATGGGGGCACTGGGGAGTGTGTGGGGACGCCCGTCTGTCAGGCAGCAGCTCAGGGCTTAGGGCAGGCTACCGGGCAGGGCCAGGGACCCCCAGAACAGAGGAGCTCATGCCATGGATGGTGTTTTACAGCCTTGCCACTCCCCATGCACTCTAGTCGCACATATTGAGCACTTGGGGTGGGCTGGTCACCGTGCTGGACACTGGGGACAAAGTGTGGTAAGACACGGTCCCAAGGGGCTAAGAATCCTGTGGGCTCTTGCTCAAAGGCTTGTACCCAGGGTTAAGCTCCCAGCAGCTTGGAAAGGAAGCATGGGCACCTCCATTTGCCCTGAGTACAGAGGTTCAGGGAGGTTTAGTGGCAGGATGAAGCTCACACAGCCAGGAAGTGGCTGTGTCCAGAACAGTTCCAGGCCCCCTGACCCAAAGCCCCACCCTGGCCACCAGGTTCAGTTTCAGCCTGGTGGCCTTTAGGGTTGGCCACCATGTTCCCTTCGGCAAGAACAGTACAAGCTGAAGGCAGGCATGTGCTCCTTCTTCTGAGCATCCTGTGTGCCCAGCCCTGCTGTGGAAGAGTTGATGTCCCAGGAGAGGGGCATCTCCTGTTCTCTTGCTGCCCAGGAGAGGGCAGAAGCAAACCCTTCTGAGAGGGGAGAGAGGGAGACAGGGGAGGTAAGCAGGGATGACTCCTCCCCTCCCGCAAAGAGGCCACTCAGGGAGCCCTGGGAAGCCAGTCCAAAGCCAGTGCAATAAAGGGGACTCTGAAACTCTTCCTGTGGCTGTGGTCCTGACTCTGAAACTCTTCCCGTGGCTGTGGTCCTGACTCTGGGATTTCAGGGTGCGGTCACCATCCCCGCCGAGGGTGGGAAGGCCCAGGCAGGTGGAGCTGGCCTGGAGCCCGCCCCTGTTGCTGGAGCATTGGCCGCTGGGAGGGAAGTTCCAGCCAGGCCGCTGCACCTTCTTATACAAGCAGCCCTGGAGGCGCCGCACCTGAGCTGGCAGCCCCAACTGGAAGGAGCCTGGGGCCTTCATTCCTCCTCCTCTGCTGGGAACTGTGAGTGAGCCCTCGCCCCTGGGGGACTAGAGGGCGGCCACAGCAGTTTCCCCACTGTCCCCTCCCTTTTCCGAATCCTAAAACCCACCTGGGGGCCCCTCCTCTCTGGATCCAGGCCCAGCACCCAGGCAGCCAGAGCCACTGTGATTGAGAGAAAGGAACTGGCCTTGGGACAGACCCACCTGTTCCCATTCGGGGCCAGCTAGGTGGCCTTTGGCAAGGGGGGTTGGTAACAGCAGGAAGCTGAGGCCAAGTTGAGGGGACTCCAGCTAGCCCCTTGATCGCACTCCCTCCTCCAGCAACCCCCACCCCCACCCCCCAGCTGGGGCAGCCGCCCTGGGGTGGCTCTGCCGGTTTCTTTACACCTGACCCAGTTCCCTCCCAGTGGCTCACCTGCAGCCCCGGGCTGTCCCAGGAGCCCTCTGCCTAGGACCTGACGTAGGAGACAGCAGCTTCTTGGGTCCCCCTCCCCCCCCCCCCCCCCATTGCTGTCCCCCCCGAGATCTCCCCGCCCCCCCCCCCCCCCCCCCCCCCCCCCCCCCAGGCCCCCTGATCTCTTGGGGTCTTGCTGGAGCCTGTGCCTGGTTCTCACCTCTTGGTCCCTGGCTCCCTTCAGCCCCCAAGGGCCTGAGATGGGCCCCAGGACAAGCCCACCTGCCCCGCACTTCCTTCCCAAGACTCAGCAGTTGGCCTCACTCTAGACCTATCTTTTGTAATGTTTATTTCAATGGTTTTGGGGAGCAGGTGGTGTTTGGTTACATGGATAAGTTCTTTAGTGGCGATTTCTGAGATTTTGGTGCTCCTGTCACCCAAGTGGTGTGCACCGTACCCAGTGTGTGTAGTCTTTTATCCCTCACACCCCTCCCACCCTTTCCCTCACTCCCAATTCCCCAAAGTCCATTATATCATTCTTAGGCCTTTACATCCTCATAGCTTAGCTCCTCTTTTCTCTGCCCCTCTTAGAGCTGACTGTGTCCAGTACAGGGAGGGGTGGGCATCGTACTGAATGCCAGCCTGGATGGGTGGTCAATGCCAGGCCCTGGGGAATGGGAAGGTCCATGATCATGACCAGGGGGCAGCTGCTAACCAGGAATGTGGCCAGGGCTCCATGCCTGAATGATGGGGAGATTCGGAGCTGGATCTGTGCTGGGGAGTGAGAGGTCAGCGGCTGTTGGTTCATATTGAAAGGGAAACAGGGCTGCCAGGACTAGGGCTCTGGGGCACAGGGGCACAGGTGCTCTTGCTAAAATTTGGGAAGCTGCGTTTCCAGATTGCAGAAGGATTCTAGTGTTGAGGGAACTTCCAGAGATGTTGCCTGGGCCTGCAGGATCTTTCTATCCAGCCCAGGCTCCTGCGGGTGCCCACCCTGCCTCCTTGCCTTCTCCTGGCTGCGGGTCCCCTGTGAGGCATGAAGGGAGGGGGACAGGGGCCCCTGTCCAGGCCTCCATGTCTGTCTAGGGACTGGGCCAGAGAGAGGAAGCAGAGGTAGCAGAAGATCCTGCCTGCAGAATCCTCCCAGCCTCCCCCTTCCTTTCTCCTCCTTGGCCCAGTTAAACGTGTAAATTACTACTCCCTCCCTATAAAAATCGCTTAACTCCATTACAAATATTTGAATAATAGGAGGAAATCTCAATCGAATGACTGTTAGCCTGTTGGTTTCTTCCCATTTATTCTGCCTTCTTATGAGTATGTCGGGCAGCTCCTGTAGAGACATCACAGAGTAATGACAATTGTGCCTTCTGCTTTTCCATTTACCGTATTCACCTAGTCAGTGAATGTCAGCTGCTGTACTGGTGACTAGGGAGCAATGAAAAATAAAGGATGGTTCCTGCCCTCAGGTAGCTTACTGTCCAGGAGAAATTGAATAGCAGATCCAGTTATGATATGGTATGGTATGGCAGTTATGGTATGGCAGATATGATATGATATGACGCGTCTGTAAAGAGCTGTTGGGGGCATGTTGGAGGAGCCGCCCCCCCCCCAGAATCTTGTTGGCAAGAGGGAAGTCCAGGAGTGCTTCCTGGAGGAGGAAGGTGTTAGCAGAGATGAATTCAAAAGGTTTCTACAATTCCCTCTAGTGAAACCCTCTGGACCTGGTGCCTTTTTCAGTGGCAGATTTTTTTTCTCATCAGTGGTAATTAGTTTATTTAAGTTTCTACTCACCTTCTGGTTAATTTTGGCCATTTTATATTTTACTAGGAAAGCATTCATTTTCTCCAGATGTGTAAACTCTCCACTTTTAAAATTTATTATGAATTTCTTTGTGACCAAGTAAATGATTTCTCTAAGTTTTTCATAGACATGTAAGAAAAATGCATATTTTCTTTTTTAATTTTAATTTTAATTTTATTTTTTTGAGATGGAGTCTTACCCTGTCACCCAGGCTGGAGTGCAGTGGCATGGTCTCAGCTCACCGTAACCTCCACCTCCTGGGTTCAAGCGATTCTCTTGCCTCAGCCTATGAGTAGCTGGGATTATCAGTGTGTGCCACCATGCCTGGCTGATTTATGTATTTTTAGTAGAGAGAGGATTTTGCCATGTTGGCCAGGTTGGTCTGGAACTCCTGACCTCAAGTGATCCACCCGCCTCAGCCTCCCAAAGTGCTGGGATTACAGGTGTGAGCCACCACACCTGGCCGGAAAAAAATGCATATTTTCTATTTAAGGGATATAAGGTACTATCTGCATTAAATCAAGTTTATTGATTATATTATTCAAACTTTCATTTCCTTTGTATCCTTTGCTTGGGGGCAGGGGTCTTTTACTCTAATTCTGATAGAGATGTGTTATGTTAAACCTTCCACTCAAATGTTCTCTATAAAGTTCTTCTGGTGCTTTTCCTAGTTTTTGCTTTTTATATTTAACTACGGTGCTGTTGGGAGCATGCAGATTTAAAGTGTTCTGTCGGTACAAATTGTGCTTTTCTTTCTTTTTTTTTTTTTTTTTTTTTTGAGATGGAGTCTTGCTCTGTCGCCCAGGCTGGAGTGCAGTGGCCAGTGGCCGGATCTCAGCTCACTGCAAGCTCCGCCTCCCGGGTTTACACCATTCTCCTGCCTCAGCCTCCGGAGTAGCTGGGACTACAGGCGCCCGCCACCTGGCCCGGCTAGTTTTTTGTATTTTTTAGTAGAGGCAGGGTTTCACCGTATTAGCCAGGATGGTCTCGGTCTCCTGACCTCGTGATCTGCCCGTCTCGGCCTCCCAGAGTGCTGGGATTACAGGCTTGAGCCACCGCGCCCGGCCCCAAATTGTGCTTTTCTATCATTGCACAGTGTCCCTCTTTATCCTATTATAGTGCTTAGCCTTAAATTTCACCCTTCTATTGTTAATATGACCACTTCTTACTTTACTTTATTTTTTTTTTGCACTTGCTTAGCATTATTTTATTTTCTACCATTATCATTTTTTGAAACTACTAATTTCTTGCATATGTCACATCACTGTTTTGTTTTGTTTGAGACAGGGTCTGCCTCTGTTGCCCCGGCTGGAGTGCAATGGTGTGATCATGGCTCCCTGCAGCCTCAACCTCCCTAGCTGAGGCAATTCTCCCACCTCAGCACCCTGAGAACCTGGGACCACAGGCCGGCATGACACCATGCCCAGCTAATTTTTTTTTTTTTTTTTTTTTGTATTTTTTGTAGAGATGGAGTTTCTTCATGTTGCCCATCACCACTGTATTTTTGTTATTTTCATGTTTTTTTTTGTTTGTATGTTTTTTGAGATGGAGTCTTCCTCTGTCACTTAGCCTGGTGTGCGGTGGTACAATCTCGGCTCACTGCAACCTCCACCTCCTAGGTTCAAGTGATTCTCCTGCCTCCACCTCCTGATTAACTGGGATTACAGGCACACGCCACCACATCCAGCTAATTTTTGTATTTTTAGTAGAGACAGGGTTTCACCACATTGGTCAGGCTGGTTTCAAACTCCTGACCTCAGGTGATCCACCTGCTTGGCCCTCCCAAAGTACTGGGATTACAGGTGTGAGCCACTGCGCCCAGCCTATCACTGCATTTTTAAACCCAAGCTGACTCTTTGTCTTTTAGTGGGAGAATTCAATCTGTTCACATTTCGTTTAACAGTTGATCTACTGTACTTGATTTGATTACCTTTGGCTTATTTTACATTTATTGGTTTACCTTGCAGTTTTTTCCCTCTGATCTGGTTATCCATTTCCTTTTTCTTCCCATTACACTTTCCATTTCATTACTGGCAGCTGTCTCTTCTCTGGGGTTCCTAATCAAATACATATTCTTTAGCACTTTCCTTGATGGGGATTCTTTTCTCAGCGCCCTCATCTGGAAGTTACAGAACCTGTCACTCTGTAGACTCGGGTCTTTTTTCAGCTTAGGAACATCTATTTGTTACTTGATTTGATTCTTGTTTCTTTATTTTTTATTTTTTTTTGAGACAAGGTCTTACTCTGCCACTCAGGCTGGAGTGCTGTGGCACGATCACGGCTCACTGCAACCTCGACCTCCTGGGTTCAAGTGATCCTTCCACTTCAGCCTTCTGAGAAGCTGGGAATACAGGCGCCCGCCACCACGCCCAGCTAATTTTGTTTGTAGTTTTTGGAGAGACAAGGTTTCGCCACGTTGCCCAGGCTGGTCTTAAATTTCTGGACTCGAGCAATCTGCCTGCCTCCGCCTCCCAAAGTTCTGGGATTACAGGCGTGGGCCACCGCGCTCGTCCTGTTGCTTGATTATTGTTTCTTTCACCACCTTTCCTTTCCTTTGCATATGAGCACTCCTGACTGGGTCCCCCGTTTATCTTTGGCGTCTTTATTTCATTCTTGGTGTACTTTTCTCTGAGGTTTGATATTTCTTCTTGACCTTCCAGGCTGCAAATTTGAATCTCAAGAGTGAATTTCTTCTCCTTCAACTAGTACAATGAATTCTAAAAATCAGTCCTTTTTTTTTTTTTTTTAGACGGAATCTTGCTTTGTGACCCAAGCTGAGCTGCAGTGGTGTGATCTCTGCTCACTGCAAGCTCCGCCTCCTGGATTCACACCATTCTTCTGCCTCAGCCTCCCGAGTAGCTGGGATTACAGGTGCCCGCCACCACACCCGGCTAATTTTTTGTATTTTTAGTAGAGATGGGGTTTCACCGTGTTAGCCAGGGTGGTCTCGATCTCTTGACCTCGTGATCCGCCCACCTCAGCCTCCCAAAGTGCTGGGATTACAGGTGTGAGCCGCCACGCCCGGTCAAAATCAGTCCTTTTTAAAAACTCTGCTTGATTCGAGTCTCCTTAAGAGTTTGTATTTGGCCGGGCGCGGTGGCTCAAGCCTGTAATCCCAGCACTTTGGGAGGCCGAGACGGGCGGATCACGAGGTCAGGAGATCGAAACCATCCTGGCTAACACGGTGAAACCCCATCTCTACTAAAAAATACCAAAAAAAATAAAAACTAGCTGGGCGAGGTGGCGGGCGCCTGTAGTCCCAGCTACTCCGGATGCTGAGGCAGGAGAATGGAGGGAACCCGGGAGGCGGAGCTTGCAGTGAGCTGAGATCCTGCCACTGCACTCCAGCCAGGCGACACAGCGAGACTCCGTCTCAAAAAAAAAAAAAAAAAAAAAAAAAAGAGTTTGTATTCAAGTTGTAATTGCATTCTCCAGCCCTCTATTTTGCCAATAGCCTTGAATTTATTTTACTAGGTAGTATATTTACAAGTATTTTTAAAATCAAAACAGTATTTTAAAGTCTATAGTAAAAATCTCACGTGTACCTTGTTTCCCTGCTCTGTTCTCCCTCACCTCAAAAGTCACCGCTTTCATTCATTCTTTCTTAATTCTTCCAAAGTTTCTGAGTACAAACAAGTATGACTACGACTCTGATTACTAAATTTTCTCTCTCTTAAGCAACACAGTCCTGTGTGTAAAACAAGGTTAAAAACACACACACACACACACACCACAGCAAAACAAAAAAACAACCTTGTTTACTTTTTGTTTTATTTATTTCTTTGACAATGTATCTTGGAGATTGTACCTAGAGAGCTTGTGTCTCCTTCCCTACAACTACAGATAATCCATTTTACCAGTCTCCTGTTTACTGGCACGTGGAATGTTTCCCATTTTTTGCTGTTACAGCAATGCCATAATGAGTACCCTTTTACATATGTACAGGTAGAAGTAGGAAAAATTCCAGAAGTGGGATTTTGGGGTCAAAAGGTAAATAATAGATATTTGATGGGTATGTCCCATGAGGCGTATACCAATTTGCCCTCACCAACACAAATTAGAGTGTCTAGTCCCCAAAGCCTTGCCAACTGACTGTTGTCAAACTTTTGTTTTCTGCCAACCTGACCATAAAATGTATTATCTTAAGGTACTTTAAATTTGCATTTCTCTTTCCAGTAAGATTATCTTTTCGTATATTTAAGGGCTGTTTGTTCCACGCCCCCCCCCCCCCCTTTTTTTTTCTGTGAATGGTCTACTTATATCCTTTGCCTGTTTCTGTATTGAGTTGTCGGTTTTTTTTCTTATTGAGTTATAGTACCTTTTTCTATACGAGGGAAAATAGCCCTTTGTCTGTTATTACTAGTTGTAATCCCCTCCCTCACCCTGATTGTCTTTTGACTCTGTTAATAGCATTATTTTGCCATGCAAGTTTTCTTAAAGTATACTTATGTAGTCTGATGTATCACTCGTTTATTTTATGGCTTTTATATTTTGAGTCTTTGTTACAAAGTCTTTTATATATATATACACACAGCATATTTAAGTCTTTTATATATACACACACACAGAGCATAGTTTATATTATATATATTTATATATATGTACAGCATATTGAAGTCTTTTATATATATAGACATAAAATATATAGGCTTATATATATGTATATACATACAGCATATTAGATTTTGTTTTCTTCTTTGATTATATTTATGGCTTCATTTTTAAAAATTTAAATCTTTAATCCTTTGAGGGTTATTGTGGATGGACTGAGTGAGATGTGGACCCTCTCTTGTGTATATACGTGTTTATTTATTTGTTTATCTTTGGATGGGCAGTCAGTTGTCCTGTGGCCTTTCACTGACAAGTTTGTCTTTCCCCATCACCTGTGATGGCATCTTTAGTGCGTCCTGGGTCCCGGCTGTGCTGGGGTCTGGTGGCGGTGG
>NC_045449.1:53974555-54005999 GCF_002776525.5 Piliocolobus tephrosceles | reverse complement strand
TGTGCTGGGGTCTGGTGGCGGTGGCCTGTTTAGTGCGTCCTGGGTCCGGGCTCTGCTGGGGTCTGGTGGCGGCAGCTGGTTTGGTGGTTCTGTCTGTTCCCCCTGCTGAGCTGTCACAGAGTGAGTTTATATGTCTTTGCTCCCCAGAGCTGGGGTCGAGCTGCAGGAGCACCCCACTTGGTGGGGGGGCCCTAGAGTGGAGAAGGGATGGTGGTCTCTGCCAGTGGGCCTTAGGCATGGGACATCTGTGATGTCAAAACACCAGCAGGAATTCTCCCTATCTCCTTGGTGCCCTGGCCTTTCGGGTAGAGACTACCTGGCCCACCTGTTTGGACCCCTGAGCTCATGGGCACAAGGATACAAGAACCACCCTGCCTTCTGCCTGGGGTCCCATGATGGGCCAGCCTGCCCCAGGGTTCCCCTGGGAGCCTCCACCTCAGACACAGCCTTTCACCTGTGCCAGCCAGGTCCCACCCACCCACTGCCCCAGCCTCTGCTTGACTTAGGCAGTAGCAGGTCGCAGTTGGGAGCAGAGGGGAACAGGGCATGTTGAAGTGGCCTTATTCCCAGAATGCCAGCTCCAGAGTTGTGTCTAAAAGCGAGAGGAACTACTTTGTCACACATCGGGAGCAGGGGAAGCTGAAGGGCAGTCTGTTTCCAGAGGAGAAATAATGAACAACTTTTTTTCTTTTCTTTTTTGAGACAGGGTCTTGCTCTGTCACCCAGGCTGGAGTGCAGTGGTGCGATAATGGCTCACTGCAGCCTCAACCTCCTGGGCTCAAGCAGTCCTCCCACTCCGTCCTCCCAAATAGCCGAGACCACACGCTTATATGGTAGCGACAGTGAGGATGGAGAATAGTAAAAAAGTTTGAGGGAATTTTTTTTTTTTTTTTTACTTTTTATTATAAAAATGTCCAAATAGGCTGGGCCTGGTGGCTCATGCCTATAATCCTAGCACTTTGGGAGGCCAAAGCAGGAGGATTGCTCAAACTCAGGAGTTCAAGACCAGCCTGAAAAACACAGTGAGACCTTGCCTCGATATTAAAAATAAGTAAATACATTTTAAATTTAAAACTAAATAAAAGAAAATGTCCAACATGAAGAAAAGTAAAAATAATTTTTTTTTTTTTTTTGAGACAGAATCTTGCTCTGTCACTCAGGCTAGAGGGCTGTGGCACAATCTCAGCTCACTGCAATCTCTACCTTCCAGGTTCAAGTGATTCTCATGTCTCAGCCTCCCGAGTAGCTGGAATTACAGGCACGTGCCACCACACCTGGCTAATTTTTGTACTTTTAGTACAGACGGGGTTTCAGCATGTTGGCCAGGCTGGTCTCGAACTCCTGATCTTAAGTGATCCACCTACCTCTGCCTCCCAAGGTGCTGGGATTACAGGTGTGAGCCACCATGCCTGGACAAAAATAATTTTTTTGTTGTTGTTGTTTTTTTTTGTTTTTTGAGACCAAGTCTTGCTCTGTTGCCCAGCCTGGAGCGCAATGGCGCAATCTCGTCTTATTGCAACCTCTGCCTCCCGAGTTCAAGTGATACTCCCGCCTCAACCTCCCAAGTAGCTGGGATTACATGCATATGCCACCAGGCCCTGCTAATTTTTCTATTTTTAATAGAGGAGGGGTTTTGCCATGTTGGCCAGGCTGGTCTTGAATGTCTGATATCAGGTGATCCGTCTGCCTCAGCCTCCCGAAGTGCTGGGATTACAGGCATAAGACACCATGCCCAGCCAAAAATAATTTTTTTTTTTTTTTTTTTGAGACAGAGTTTCACTTTTGTTGCCCAGGCTACAGTGCAATGGCTCAATCTCAGCTCACTGCAACCTCTACCTCCTGGGTTCAAGCGATTCTCCAGTCTCCTGAGTAGCTGGGATTACAAGTGTGGGCCACCATACCCGGCTAATTTTTTTGTATTTTTAGTAGAGACGGGGTTTATCCGTGTTGGTCAGGCTAGTCTGAAACTCCCGACCTCAGGTGATCCACCCACCTCGGCCTCCCAAAGTGTTGGGATTACAGGCGTGAGCCACCGCACCCGGCCAATAATATTTTTAAAAAATGAATACGGGCTGGGCTTAGTGGCTCACACCTATAATCCCAGCACTTTGGGAGGCTGAGGCAGGCGGATCACAAGGTCAGGAGTTTGAGACCAGCCTGGCCAAGATTGTGAAGCCCTGTCTCTACTAAAAATACAAAAAATTAGCTGGGCATGGTGGTGGGCGCCTGTAATCCCAGCTACTCAGGAGGCAGAGGCAGAGAATTGCTTGAACCCGGGAGGCAGAGGTTGCAGTGAGCCGAGATTGCGCCACTGCACTCTAGCCTGGGTGACAAAGCTAGACTCTGTCTCAAAAAATAAAAAATAAAAAAAAGAATACAATTACCTATTGCCTAGATTTAACAATGGCAAGGAGCCAGCATCTTGCTAGCTGCTCTACTAGAAAAAAAAAGAGAGAAGAGAGAAAAGAGAAAAAACAATATTTGCCATGTTTATTTTTATTTATTTATTGCTGATGAATTATAAATTCTAGATATATTTCACCCCTGAAAACTTCAGCATGCATCTCTGAAAAGTGATGTCTTTCTCCATAAACACCCTATCATAAGTATATCTGACAAAACTAACAATAATTCCTTAGTATCATCTATGACCTAAGCCATCGTCAGATTTCTGCCTTATCCCAAAACATCTCTCTCACAGCTGGTTTGTTTGGTTCAGGATCCCGTCCAAGGCCATGCCTTGCATCTGGCTGTCTCTTCAGTCTCCCTTGAAGAGCCCCGCCCTTTCCTTCTGCCTGGACACTGACTCATTGCCCTGCCTGCAAGGTGTCTGCTTCCTTGCAGCAGTGTTTCCGTCTTCCTCTAACCCTGGTGTTACCTGAGAACTGGTAGGCAGGTCTGCAAGGCTTAGGCTGGTGGGATCAATGGGGCTCAGCGTCAGATGAAGCAAAGCCAGCAGGAGGCAAGGATGATTCTACCTTGAGTGACAGAGGTAGATGTCACTCAGGTGCTGAGATGGGGGAAGGAGGAGGGAGAGGACAGATTTGATTTGGGGCACACAGCTTTTGACATGTACAAAGGACATCCAGATGGCAGTGGGATATGTGAGCCTGGACACTTTGCTGCGAGTTGTTCCTCTACAGCCGGTGGGGCTGGGCTCTCCCAAGGCAGTGGAGTGAGAAGCCAGGTGAGACACCAAGCATGAGGCCGTGGCAGAGGAGGTGGAGCTTGGGGCCCAATTGCTGAGCAGTAGCAGAGAAAAAGAAGGAAAACCGGGGTGCCTGGCCTGAGGAAGCCCAAGAAGGAGAGGATTTTAAAGGGCAAACACTGGAGAGAAGTCAGGCCAGAGAAGGACCAGATCTGTCATCAAGGAAGTGGCGGAAGGCCAGCAGTGGGCTGGCTGTCTAAGTGAGGGGACAGAGAAGTTGGCTCAAACAGGAGGAAGGAAAAAGGAATTAGTTGTTAAAAGGGGATGCAGAGCTGGGTCCAGGGAACAAACTTTTTTTTTTTTTTTGAGATGAACTCTCTCTCTGTCACCCAGGCTGGAGAGCAACGGTGTGATCTCTACTCACTGCAACCTCTGGGGTTCAAGTGGTTCTCCTGCTTCAGCCTCCCAAGCAGCTGGGACTACAGGCGCCCGCCACCACACCTGGCTATTTTGTGTGTATGTGTGTATTTTTAGTAGAGATGGGGTTTCACCACGTTGGCCAGGCTGGTCTTGAACTTCTGACCTCAAGCGATCCACCTGCCTCAGCCTCCCAAAGTGCTGGGATTACAGGCGTGAGCCACTGTGCCCGGCCAACATTTTCTTTTTAAGATGGAGAGACCAACTGGGTGCAGTGGCTCATGCCTGTAATCCCAGCACTTTGGGAGGCTGAGGTGGGAGGATTTCTTGAGCCCAAGGATCTCAAGGATTTCTTGAGATCAAGACCAGCCTAGGCAACATAGCGAGACCCTGTCTCTAAAAAAAAAAAAAGCTGGGCATGGTGGTGTGGGCCGGTACTGCCAGCTACTTGGGAGGCTGAAGCAGAAGGATTGCTTGAGTCCAAGAAGTCAAAGCTGCAGTGAACCATGATCATGCCACTGCCCTCCAGCCTGGGTGACAGAGGAAGACGCTGTCTAAAAAAAAAAAAAAAAAAAAAAAAAAGGTGAGGCCTTGAGTTTGTTGAAATGAGAAAGGGACAAAGGCAGTCAGAAGGGAAGGGTTGGAGATTTGAGGTGAGGCCACTTCCGAGCAAGTGGGAGGCTGTGGGGTCCTTCAGGCCTGGGCTGGGGACGTTGGCTTGGATGGCAGGGCCCTGTGCCTTCCACTGTGGGAGGGGGAAGGAATGGTGGGTGCAAACACAGATACGTTTGAGGGGGTGGGCAGAAGGTGACCACTCCTTGGTCTCATTTTCCCACCTCCCTAGCCTGGCTCATCCCTACAGGCTTCGCTGACTGGGAGGTTCCCTCATGGACCATTGCTTTTTCTCTTTTTTTTTTTTTTTTTTTTGAGACAGAGTCTTGCTCTCTCACCCAGGCTGGAGTGCAGTGGTGCGATCCTGGTTCACTGCAACCTCTGCCTCCCAGGTTCAAGCAATTCTCCTGCCTCAGCCTCCTGAGTAGCTGGAATTACAGGTGCATGCCACCACGCCCAGCTAATTTTTGTATTTTTAGTAGAGACGGGGTTTCACTATGTTGACCAGGCTGGTCTGAAACTTCTCACCTCAAGTGATCCTCCTGCCTCAGCCTTCCAAAGTGCTGGGATTACAGGCCTGAGCCACCACGCCAGGCCCCTCATGGACCATTTCTGATCCCTCCTGGCCCCAGCGGCCCTGCTGGGTCTCTGCCAACCTTACTTAGAGCACAGGCGGTGTGAGCCCTGAGGAAGCCCCACCCCAGCTCCCACCCTGCCTTGGAGGAGCAGGCCAGGCAGGCAGCCCCATGAGTTCACCCAGAGGCTGGGGACAGAGTCCACAGCTGAGGGCACCCAATCGAAACCCGAAGCCAGAAAAGCAGAAGTGCAGGCCTGCTTTCCCCCAATCCCCATGGGTGTGGAAACCCAGGGCCCGCTCGGCTCTTTCACAGAACCAGCCCTGTGACACGGTAGGGTTGACAGCTCTGTTCTACAGATGAAGAAGCTGAGGCCAGAAATTCAAGCGGCTGCTTGTCGGGAAGCTGAAGTAGAGTTCTAGACAAGAGCCCAAGTCTCTGGACTCCAGCTCCACTCTTTTTCCCTTTGAATCAATGGAAGCTTCTGCCCCAAGCCCAAGAAAAAGGTCTCACCTGAAACTGTTAGGTTTGGAATCTCCCCACACATCCATGCAATAAGATTACACTGAGCCAGCTGGGCTGCTCCTGTCTGTAATCCCAGCACTTTGGGAGACCAAGGCGGCGGATCACTTGAGGTCAGGAGTTTGAGACCAGCCTGGCCAACACGATGAAACCCCATATCTACTAAAAGTACAAAACTTAGCTGGGCATGGTAACAGGCACCTGTAATCCCAGCTACTCAGGAAGCTGAGGCAGGAGAATCACTTGAGCCTGGGAGGCAGAGATTGCAGTGAGCTGAGATCGAGCCACTGCATCCCAGCCTGGATGACAGAGTAAGACTCCATATTATAAAAAAGAAGGAAAAAAAAAAAGATTATACTGAGCCGTGGTGCCTCACCTGGGAGGCACAGTCAAATCACCCAAGGAGGCTTCGAATTAAACACTTTCCCCAGGTCCCAGCCCAAACCACTTCCATCAGAATCTCAGAGCGCTGGGCTAGGCACGGCTCCCCAAAGCCTACTGAGGCCTGAGGCCCAGGACCCTGTGGGGTCACCCCCAGCTCCCCTGATCCTGCCCCTGGACCTGTAGCTCTGGGTCAGGACAGGATGGTTAAGGGGAGACCCAGTTTCTGTCCTGGAGAACATGTGTTCGGGGGAGGGACCTGTCGTGTGGACATGGCTGAGCTCCTTGAGGCAAAGATCACCATTCTTTCCGGCTCCCCCTCCACCTGGCCTGGGTGGCACAGAGCACACTCACTGAGTCAACAAAGGACGCCATGTCCCCTCACCAGCCCCTGAGTCAGTTCCTGGACCAAGTCCTGGTTTGGAGGCGTTCATTTTGCCTCTAGCCCCAGAGGACTGTATCTTCCTAGTGTACCTGCTCCTGCCCCAGCACTTCCTATGAGGGTTTGGGAGGGAAGAGTGAGGTCAGAGCAGGGAGAGGAGGGGTGTTGTGCAGCTGGTTTGTTCTAGAACCTCTCCTGATCCTCCCCCTTGTGCCTCTCAGAGGCATGAGGGTGTGGTGGAGGGAGGCGGACCCCACTGGGGAGCCACTGTGGTCATCACCTCCTCTCGCTGGGGGAAGGGAAGCCCAGACAGGGCCTGAGGGCCAACTTCTGTGGCCAAGAGCAGGCAGGAACTGTGTGAGTTTGTTCAGTCCCTATAGTTTGGGGCTGGAGCTCCCTGGGAGACCCCCATCGTGGGGGCCCAGCTTCCTACTGGGGAAGAGAAGCAGGTGAGATGCCAGGTGAGTTGCTGGCTGCCCGTTCTGCAGTCCCAGCCCTGACACTGACACTCCTGGCCCTGGACACAGGGAGTCCCTGCCCCCCATTCTACCTGCAGGGCAGTGCTGAGGGCCTGAGTTCCACACCTGTCCTCCTCTCTCCCCTCCCCACCCAGCTCCGCCCTGGTGGCTCAGAGTTTCTGGCCTCTCCGGAATTTACAGAGGCTCTTCCCGTCTCTGGGACCTGGTTGCATATCCCTTGGTGACCTGTCATATGCACGCACCCGTGTGTGTGTGGTATGTGTGTGTATGTGTGTGTGAGTCCGCATCCCTAGCCTCGGGGGGGGACAGAGAGATGGGTCAGGTGTGTGATAAGCCTGAGGCCTCCAACCTTCTGTGATTCCTGCTGCCCTCTGCCCTGGTAGGGAGGAGGGGATTAGTCTACCCCTGGGGTCTGGGCTTCTGAGTCAGGCACACGGAATGGAACACTGGTATGAGAGTTTTTGCGGGCAGAGCAGAGCATGGGGCCCAGTCTTACTCCTAGTGTGATCTCTCCAAGTGTCTCATGCCCCACATTCAACCAGGTCCCAGAGACGGGAAGAGCCTCTGTAAATTCCCCTGGCTCTGCTTGGGGTCCTTGTCCCCAGCCCACAATGGGTACAGGAGAGGAGGGGCTGAGGGACACGGCAGGGGAGAAAAACAGAGCCAGGGTGGGGGCCGGAGGAGGAAGAATGGGCCTAGAGTGGGAGGGCGGGGGTCAGAGCCTGACCTGGAAGGGAGGTGGCCTTCAGCAGGGGTGGCCTGGTGGGCTTAGTGCTGCCTGACCCTTAAGCCTGGAGAGGAAGCACTTCTAAGGGAGGAGGGAAGACAAGATGGGCCTATGGGCTCAGAGGAGGGGCTGCAACTTCTCACTCAGGGCCTGCGGCCGGGGTCTAACACCGCACACGACGGGGTGAAGGGAAGAGAGGCCGGGGGGAAGATCTAGTCCTCCTCCTGGAAGAAGCTGGTGCCTGGCCCTCTTCTCTGGGTCCTTAGGGAAGAGGGTGAGGGACAGGCACGGGCATACTTGTACATGTATGTGGACACGCAAGTGGGAGTGGGCCCACGTGGGCATGCAGGCAGGGGAGGGCACGTGCATCTTGGTGACTGAGTCTGGAGGAGACAGACCCAGGTGGTCAGGCGGGCAGATAGTGGTGTGGTCAGAATTCTTCCTGTCCTCCTCGGGGCTGGCACAGTCCAGACGCCAGCTCTCTGTGATATCACATCTGCCCAGACCCCTTCCTCTTTGGGAACCCTTCCCCTCCCCCCACACGCTTCCTCTTTCCCATGACGCCCTCCCTGGGCCTAGAGGGAGTGGACAACCACTCATTGTCCTGTTTCCGCCCCAGGAGCCACTCCAGGCCAGCCCAGGCCCCCAGCACTCAGCACCCACTCTGCCCGCCCTGTCTGTGCAGTGCGCCCCTCCCCCACAGGCTCAGCTGTGATTCTCTCTGTGCAGTTTGTGCTGTGCCTGGGTCTGGCCGTGATCTTCCCCTGTGCAGCCCACACCATGGCTATGTCTGGGCCTGGGATGCGGCTCACTGATCATTAGAGCACTGAGTGGGGCAGCCAGCGGTGTTTCTAGAAGCATAAAAATACCCCCAACCTAAGGCCCCTCCACCCGACCCGCCCCAACACAAGCAACACTTCCGCAGCCCTGACAGGAAATGGGCTGGAGTCTCAGCCTCCTGCCATCTCGAGGCAACTTCTTGTTTCCTTGTTGCCCTGTGCCAGCACTGGGGTAGTGCCCCCTGGGCTCCACCCCCAAAACCTTCCCAGGGCTCTGTCCCGGCAGCTCGGAGGGGCCAGGATGGTGGACATGATCGCCAAAGTGACTAGGAGGCAGAGTCGAGCCTTGCGGGCACAGGTAGGGGACGCTGGGGTCAAGGGGTGCCCCGTGGACCTCTACCCCAAGCCCTGTTAGGAGCTGCGCGAGCTGGGGCTCAGAGCAGGGAGCCTCTTGGAAGTTGGGGCTCATACTTCCTTTTCTCTTTCCTTCTTAGAGGCCCTGCCCATCCAAGACGTGGTCAGCTTGGGGCAAGAGTGGCAGGACTGCCACCTGCTTGTGGACAGGGGAGGGAACTGGAGACAAGGGGTGAACCCGGTAAGGAAGTGCCAGGGGGCTGGGCAGCCTGGAGCTTGACAGCCAGGTCCCTCTTGGCTCCTCCTCTGGCCTGGGGTGGGAAGGCCACTTCTTGTCTCTAGGATGCGGCCCAAGAGCCTTTGGCTCTGTGGTCAGGCCCCTGCTTAGGAGCTGCATCCGGGTCTTGCTGGGCCTCCACGCACGGGAGCAAGGAGGAGGGTAGGAGCGGCAGGCGCTGCTGTAACTCCTTGAAGGCCAGAGGATGTGGAGGGCGTGACTGCACCTGGTCCCAGGAGCTGGTCAGAACCCAGCTGAGGCTCTGCCAGGAGAGGAGGCATCTCTAGCTCAGCACTGCGTGGGGTCTGCAGAGAGTTCTAGAGTTTGAAGGGGCCTGAAGGATGCTGCAGTTCAGCGCCCACCACAGGGCTGTGGCTTCCCTAACAGGGAGTAGACTCTGCTCGGTCACCTCCAGCAAGGGTCCCCTACTACCTCCAGAAGCAGCCTGTGTCTCTGGCAGCCCCAGTCCTCAGAATGCTTCCTTCAGAGGAATGCTGCTCTGCCCCTGCAGCGTGATACCATGTCTTCTCTTCCTTGTGACAGCCCTGTCGTGCTGGGGACCTAAACGTCTACCTCCCAAATCTCCTCTGTACCTGCTGGGGATGTTCCTTTGTGTGAAGACCCCATCAGCCTCACTGGCCTGGGACTCCTTGGGGACTCAGAGCCACAGCCCACAGCCTGCCAAGTAGAAAGTCCTGCTCCAAAGAGCCTGCTCCTTATCGGCTCATCCACCCCTGGTGGGGCCTTTCAACCCCTGCCCCAGTGGGTTCAGCTGGGAGGATGGCAGGTGTGTCTGGTTCCTCTGCCTTCCTCTCCCCGCTGCTTCCATCCTGCCCTCCCCAGGAATCTCCTGGTTTCTGTGGCTCCAACCTTCCTCCTCAGAAAACTCAACTCATTCCAGGCTCTCCTGCCATGTCAGGCGTGTTTGTTGCTGAAACTTGGCATGGGTTAGACTTGTGTACTCAAGCAGTAAGTGTTTGTGGCAGACTTGCTGTGTGCTTCAGGGCATTGGCCCAGCTGCTGGGCGGCAAATGGAATCAGCTACATTAGCCTTAGTCTTGCTCTCAAGAAAATCCTGCCTTTTGGGGCAGAGGAGGTGGGCAGATGGCTGGACAACTGGCTGCCCACCAAGGCAGAACGCCATTGGGCCCCACCAGAGCAGTGAGCAGAGTGCCAGCAGGTTTGGCCTCTCCCTGGAGAGGCTCGTCAGCTGAGCACCGTGAGACACAGGATTTGGGTAGGCAGAGAACCAGAGAAGGGAATTCCAGGCTGAGGGAACGGCTGGAGCAAAGGCATGGAGGTGGGAGGATGCCTTTTCTGTTGGGGGCCAGTGAGAGTCCTGTTGTGGTTGGACTACAGGATGCCACATCAGGGCTGTGGTGGGGGTAGAGAAAGGAGAAGTGGGGTGGAGGGTCCCCTCTCGGCCACACAGGAGCCTAGAGGAAGGGGAGAGGAGCGAAGAACTGATGGGCTGGGATCCCCAGCTCTCTCTGACCCCTGGGCGCCTGGGGACCAGCACCCTGTAACATCCTCTTCTTTGACAGTGTTTTCCTTTCTTGCTTAGCAGTGATCAGCACTGACATGCTGTCCATTTACTCATCACCCCTGCCATTTACACACAGGTGCACTTGAGTGCCAGCTCTGCCGGGGAGGGATTTGCGTCCCTTTCTTCACTGCTGCATTCCCCGGGCTTCGAACAGTGCCTGGCGCAGAGCAGGCGAATCTTTGTTGGGTGAACAAATGTTCTTCTTTTCCTTATTCTTTTTGTTGTTTTGGCTTGGTTTGCTTTGCTTTTTTAGCATCAGTTTGGTGAAAAATGAATTTTTTTTTCTTTTTGGCATCTGCCTAAGGCTCCGGGAGAGGCCACCTTGAACAGGTGCTTCCTCTTTCGAGGAGTTTACAGCTTAGTGATGGTGTCACAGTCAGCAGAGGAACTTCTGTGATTTTTTGAAAGTTTTGTAGTACAAAATTTTGAGGCTGCAGGAAAGTTAAAAAAAAAAAAAAAAAACAAAAATAAACCCCTATAATCACAGTGCTCAGAGGGGACCTCTGTTAGCATTTTGGAAAGTTTCTGAAAACAAAAATTGAAATGTGAAAATCCGCTTTCCCCTGAAGTTTTGTGTATGCTTAGAAAATAGTAATCGGCCGGGTGTGGTGGCTCATGCCTGTAATCCCAGCACTTTGGGAGGCCGAGGTGGGTGGATCACCTGAGGTCAAGAGTTCAAGACCAGCCTGGCCAACAGGGCAAAACCCCATCTCTACTAAAAATACAAAAATTAGCCGGGTGTGGCGGCGCATGCCTGTAATCCCAACTACTTGGGAGGCTGAGGCACGAGAATCGCTTGAACGTGGGAAGCGGAGGTTGCAGTGAGCTGAGATCACACCACTCCACTCCAGTCTGGACGACAGAGAGAGACTTTGTCTCAAAAAAAAAGAAAAAAGAAAAGAAAATAGTAGTAATGCCATGCTGCTGCCTGGGGTTCGAGAATGTAGTCGTGTGTCCCTCTGTGGGGCTGAGGGTTCTGGGCTGAATGTGGGGGCATGGCGATGGCGGGAATCTTGGGAAAAGGCTGGAACCTGGCACCTGAGCTGAGTCCTGATGAAGGAATTGGAGTCAGCCAGGCATAAAAAGGGGTGGAGATGGGCCTGGGCAGGCTGCAAATGAGCCTAGGCCTGGAGGAAACACAGCAGGGAAGGTGGGGACCTCTAGCAACTGGTGCTACTGGAGCTTAAAGTTCAAGGCAAGGGGCAAGGAGTGGCAGGAAATAATAGTGGAAGCACAGGCCGGTGAGGGGACTGTCTCTTGTGCCTGGTTAAGGGCTTAGACTTTGCCCTGCAGCCCGCAGGGAGCTCTGAGGTGTGAGTCAGGAGAGCCTCTGTTCTGGGAGGCTTAAGTATGGCTAGGTTTATGTTCTATGTGATTGAACCCCCAGCTGCCCTCACTCTCCGTTGGGGTGTTGGAATATGATTCACCTCTCTTTGCCCCTCCATTCTCCAGCCCATCTGGCTGTCCTCTCTCCCTCTCTTGTCTGGAATTGGTTCTGACACCTGCAAACTTCACCTTGAAAAGTTCAGTCCCCAAATCCAAACACGGTACTGAGTCCAGTCCCAGAGCTTTCTGGGCTGGGAGGGAGGTGGGGTGGGAACTCTTAATGGGGCTTTAAGAACGCAGCTTGAACCCGGGAGGCGGCTGTTATAGTGAGCCGAGATTGCACCACCACACTCCAGCCTGGGCGACAGAGCAAGACCCCATCTCAAAAAAACAAAAAAAGAATGCAGCAGGGCCCTGAATGGGCACCACAAACAGGGGCATGCCCCAGGCCACTTCTCAGTTCCTGCCCAACCTCTGACTTGCCTCTGTGAGTACACAGTTGTGAGAATTGGGTTATCAATGTTTTAAGGCCCCTTGCCTTGAACTTTAAGCTCCAGTAGCACCAGTTGCTAGAGGTCCCCACCTTCCCTGCTGTGTTTCCTCCAGGCCTAGGCTCATTTGCAGCCTGCCCAGGCCCATCTCCACCCCTTTTTATGCCTGGCTGACTCCAATTCCTTCATCAGGACTCAGCTCAGGTGCCAGACATCTGGGGCACAGAATACTTCACAAAGCACTTTCAAGAGCATTTCCTCATTCACTCTTCACTACAATTTCCGGAGTGGGCAGAGCAGACATTTTACACCCAGGAAACTGAGGCAGAGAGGTCGCCCAAGGGGCTAAAGCTCAGGGAGAGGCCACTTCAAACAGGCGCTTCCCCTTTCAAGGAGTTTACATATTAGTGATGTTGTCACAGTCAACAGAAGAACTGTGATTTTTAAAAAGCTTCGTTGTACAAAATTTTGAGGCTGCAGAAAAGTTTAAAGAAAATAAAACAAAAACAAACCCCTATAATCGCACTGCCCAGAGGGGATCTCTGTTAGCATTTTGGAAGATTTCTGAAAACACAAAATTCCTCCTTTTTCCTCCCACAGGTGGACGACCCCCCGGAGCCCGTGTACGCGAACATAGAGAGGCAGCCCCGGGCCACTTCGCCAAGCGCCACTGCGGTCCCCCTCCCCAGCCCAGTGTGGGAGACGCACACGGACGCGGGCACCGGGCGCCCCTACTACTACAATCCAGACACAGGAGTTACCACCTGGGAGTCGCCCTTTGAGGCTGCCGAGGGTGCCGCCAGCCCAGCCACCTCCCCTGCCTCGGTGGACAGCCACGTGAGCCTCGAGACCGAGTGGGGTCAGTACTGGGATGAGGAGAGCCGCAGAGTGTTCTTCTACAACCCGCTGACGGGCGAGACGGCCTGGGAGGACGACGCCGAGAACGAGCCCGAGGAGGAGTTCGAGATGCAGCCGGGCCTGAGCCCTGGCAGCCCCGGGGACCCGCGGGTGAGGGGTGGGGCCAGAGTGGGCGGGTCTACCTCTGAGCTCCTCTGATCCTGCCTCCTGCTCCCAGAGGCCCAGGGACACACGGGTGAGGGGTGGTGATGGGTGGGCAGGGCTACCTGTGAGAGCCTTTGACTCCTTCTCCTGCTCCCACAGACCCAGGGACCCCTCGGTGAAGGGCGTGGCTGGAGTGGGCGGGGCTACCTCTAAGCACTTCTGACCCCGCCTCCTGTTTTATAGACGCGGAGCACAGGGTTGGGGCAGGGCTGGAGTGGGCGGGGCTACCTCTGAGTGCCTCTGACGCCTTCTGCTCCCACAGCCCCAGGGACCAGAGGGTGAGGGGCGGGGCCAGGGTGGGCGGAGCTACCTCTGAGTATCTCTGACTCTACCTCCTGCTCCCACAGCTCCAGGGACCAGAGGGCAAGGGGGTGGGCCTGGTCCAAAACGGCAGGGCTAGCGGGCAGTACTGGCCATCAGAGCCTCTGACTCTACCTTCTGTTCCCCGCAGCCCCCCACCCCTGAGATGGACTACCCCGAGTCATTGACCAGTTACCCCGAGGAGGACTATTCTCCCGTGGGCTCCTTCGGTGAGCCCGGCCCCACCTCTCCCTTGACCACACCTCCCGGCTGGTCTTGTCATGTCAGCCAGGACAAGCAGATGCTCTACACCAACCACTTCACCCAGGAGCAGGTAGGCGAAGCGGGCAGATGGACCCGGCCAGCCTCGGAGTCCTCCCCACAACCTTCCTCACTAATAGGTCGCCTGAGTGCTCTAAATTGTAGCTTCCACACAGAGCCTAAACCCGTCAAACGCATCACCTGCACCTGCCCCTCCAGACTCCCTGGTGCTGTCTTGGAACCTGGTTGGAGGGCACCTTTTCCTCCCTTCTCATGAGCGGGGCGGGAGGCCCTGACCGTTCCTCTCCCCACAGTGGGTGAGGCTGGAGGACCCTCACGGGAAGCCATACTTCTACAATCCAGAGGACTCCTCCGTTCGATGGGAGCTGCCCCAGGTAACAACCTGGGGAAAAGGGGGTGCTGGGGAGAGAGGAAGAGATCACATACGACTGTGTCTTTCTCCCTAGGTCCCTGTCCCTGCCCCTCGAAGCATCCATAAATCCAGCCAGGATGATGACACCCCAGCCCAGGCCAGCCCTCCAGAGGAGAAGGTAGGGGAGGAGCCATTGAGGTCCTGGCAGGACCACCACAGTAGCATTGGGGGGCTTCTGGAGGTCTGGGAGGAGGGACTGGGCAGGACATATCTGTCTTCCCCATAGGTCCCTGCAGAGCTGGATGAGGTTGGGAGCTGGGAGGAAGTCTGTCCTGCCACAGCTGCTGTGAGGGTAGGCATCACCCCCTACCCCAGCCAGGTCGTGGGGCTGGCGAGGAGGGTTCAGTGGGGCCATGGGCTCAGACCATAGAGAGTGGCAGCTGAGCAGGTGACCAGCCTCTACTCCCCATAGCTCACCCCTTAACTACCCACTCTTGCACCTTCTCTCTCTTTTCTCTCTTAGACCAAGACGTTGGACAAGGCAGGGGTGCTCCATCGCACCAAGACGGCAGAAAAGGGAAAGCGGCTCCGGTGAGAGCCCATCTACACCCAGGCCGGGGCAGGGTGGGCCTTGGTGATGACGTTCACTGAGCACTTCCTATATGCCAGGCTCTTGTTAATCCTCACAACAACTTTGTGAGTGGTCCTCTGTGGACGTGAGACACTGAGAGATAAAGTGACTTGCTCCAGGTCCCTTGGCTGCTAGGTGTCAGAGTCGGGATTCTAACCCTCATAGTGGGGTGCCCTAGCCTGTGTTCCTAAGCTCTGACTTGTTCCTGGGGTAGGAGGGGCCCTCAACCCAGGACCAAATCTAAGTTCTGCCACGCCTACTTCCCCACCCCCACCTAGGAAGAAGCACTGGAGTGCCTCCTGGACTGTGCTGGAGGGTGGCGTCCTGACATTCTTCAAGGACTCAAAGACCTCAGCTGCAGGCGGCCTGGTAAGGCCAGGCCCTCAGGGCAGGGACCACCCTATCTGCTTTTATTTATTTATTTATTTATTTATTTATTTATTTATTTTTGAGACAGAGTCTCGCTATGTCGCCCAGGCTGGAGTGCAGTGGTGTAATCTCAACTCACTGCAACTTCTGCCTCCTGAGTTCTCCTGCCTCAGCCTCTTGAGTAGCTAGGACTACAGGCATGTGCCACCATGCCTGGCTAATTTTTGTGTTTTTAGTAGAGATGGGGTTTCACTATGTTAGCCAGTCTGGTCTTGGTCTCTTGACCTCAGGTGATCCGCCCACCTCGGCATCCCAAAGTGCTGGGATTACAGACGTGAGCCACGTGCCCAGCCCCCATCTGCTCTATCTAATCTGGCTTGGAGATGACGATGTCTGAGAGAGTGGTCCATGAGTGTCAGAGGAGCTGGGCCTTGGCAGGAAGGGGGTGATGCTGGCAGCTTCACTCCAAGACAAGTAGTTTTAGCCCGCTGGAGATGGGGAACAGTCTTGAGGGTGGCCAGCTCCAGCCTGGAGGGCAGGGAGGCTGGGGGCGGGCATACCTGCTTGCAGGGATGCAGACTGTGCTCCTTTCCTGTCCTCCCCTGGATGGGTGGACAGCAGTGGACAGGCCAGCCAGCAGGCTCTGTGGTTAAGAAGCATCAGGGTCTGGGTTCAGGAACCTTGGGGCTGTTTTCCCCAGACTTGTTTCCTGGCCATGCCATAGACCCCATCCTATTCCTAGGGTCAGAGTGCCACAGCAGACACATCTGAGCTGAGGGCTCCCTGTGACCTTCCTCCCTCTCCCACAGAGGCAGCCTTCCAAGTTTTCCACCCCCGAGTACACAGTGGAGCTGAGGGGGGCCACTCTCTGCTGGGCCCCCAAAGACAAATCCAGTAGGAAGAATGTGCTGGAGGTAAGTAGCCAGGGTGGGGAGAAGGAGGGAAGGGGCTTAGTGATGCCTGTCAGCCCTCTGACAACTGTTGACCAGGAAATGACCTGGGGGTTTTTGACCCTTAATTCCCTATGAGCCAACATTGAGTGCAGCTTTTGGCTGTATTAATAGAGGTAGGAATCCAGAGCCAGAGAGGTGATATTGGTGCAGTTGTTGGCAGTGCTCTGGGATCCTTACTGTAGGCAAGCCCCAAGAAGGAGGACCTGGGAGGAATTGGGGCTACCAATTCTCAGGGCTCAAGGCCAATGCTGCCCCCCAACCCCAGGAGACCTGTCCTGTGTTTCTAACATCACCGATTCTGCAGTTCCCTCTCCAGGAGTTGAGTTAATAATAATCCTTGCCCTGGAGGGTGGTAAGGAGTAGGACCTCTGGGAGAGGAAATTCTCCTGCCTAGAATGGCAGCCCTCATCCCAGCCTGAGAGAGACAGGAGGCTCCGTGTCCTTGGCTGCTTACTGTGACAGGCCTGGTTGGAAGACCTCTTTCTCCCCAGGTCCCCTTCCCTGCCCCATTTCTGACTGGACTGCATCCCCAGTGAGTAAACCGGGGCAGTGGAGAAGACTACCAGGCTACCCCGTCAGGAAGGGAGAGAAGACCCAGGAAGGGTACTCCCAGTGCCACACCCTTCACTGTCCACATGTTGTCTTGTTTGTAAACTACTCTTACCCTGACCTGAGTCCCTAGAAGGTTTGAGGCAGTTCACAACAGAAACACATGTGGTGAACTGGCAAATTCACTGAAAAGCCAGGACCACAAAAAACAACTAAGAGATGGGACTCAAGATGGAGAGGAATTAGGGGGAGATGATGTACTAAGGTGGTGGTTACTGAAGAAAATTTAGCTCTGACTTTGCTGCTAGGTGAGGTGAAAAGAGAAGGGCTATCGGGTGCATGTCTTTTTGTTGTTGAAAAAATAATAAAACCCACCCAGATGTTGAGGGAATCAAAGCTTTTTCCTAAGCCTTCACTCTTAAATTTCTTGTGTGTAGCTCCATGAACATGGGATCTAGAAGCACGCGGCAGGTACCCTGCAAAACAGCTCCAGGGAGGTTTAATTCAGGATCTGGGGCTGCTTCAGGTAGTATCATTATGATAAGGCCAAGAGTGTGACCTCATGTCTGAGCTCAGAAAAAGCAATTCTGCAAGGAACGTGAGTGCATCGTTTCCTGATTATTCACCAAGCTCCATTCAGTTCTAGAGCCAGGATATCTACAAAGCAAAGTTGGAAAACTGGTTTCATCTCATGAGCTACTCTGAGTAGGTCTGGAGTCTTGTGGGGTTTTGTTTTGTTTTTATTTTTTGTTTTTGTTTTTAGAGACAAGGTCTTGCTCTGTTGCCCAGCCTGAAGTGCAGTGGCACGGTCATAGCTCACTAAAGCCACAAGCCCCTGGGCTCAAGTGATCCTCCCACCTAAGGCTTCCAAGTAACTAGGACTACAAGTGCATTCCATCACATCTGGCTAATTTTAGTCTTTATAGAGATGGGTTCTCACTATGTTGCCCAGGCAGGTATCAAACTTATGGCCTCAAGTGATCCTCCAGCCTCAGCCTCCCAAAGGGTTGGGATTACAGGTGTGAGCCACGGTGCCCAGCCTGGAGCCTTCCCTTTTTTTTTTTTTTTTTTTTTTTGAGATGGGGTTTTGCTCTGTCACCCAGGCTGGAGTGTAGTGGCACCATCTTGGCTCACTGCAAGCTCTGCCTCCTGAGCTCATGCCATTTTCCTGCCTCAGCCTCCCAAGTAGCTGGGACTACAGGTGCTGGCCACCATGCCCAGCTAATTTTTTGTATTTTTAGTAGAGATGGGGTTTCACCGTGTTAGCCAGGATGGTCTTGATCTCCTGACCTCGTGATCCACCTGCCTCAGCTTCCCAAAGTGCTGGGATTACAGGCATGAGCCACTGCACCCAGCCGCCTGGAACCTTCTTGAGAAGAATTCTGAAGCCTTCTCTGGGCTTGGCAGGGTAGAGTTCTGTGATCAACTAACAATATCTGCCATGGTGTTTAATTGAGGAGTGACATCACCTTTATTATTATTATTATTATTATTATTATTATTATTATTATTATTATTAGAGACAGAGTCTCACACTGTTGCCCAGGCTGGAGTGCAGTGGCGCAATCTTGGCTCACTGCAACCTCTGCCTCTTGGGTTCAGGTGATTCTCCTGCTTCAGCCTCCCGAGTAGCTGGGACTACAGGCACCTGCCACCACACCCAGCTAATTTTTTTGTATTTAGTAAAGACAGGGTTTCACCATGTTGGCCAGGATGGTCTCAAACTGGCCTCAGGTGATCTACCCGCCTTGGCTTCCCAAAATGTTGGGATTATAGGCATGAGCCACCATGCCCGGTCTGAGACATCACCTTTGCTAGGCATGTTTCTCCCCTTACTTTGAGGGATAGGGATATCCTTCAAATGGTTCTCGATGAAGGTCATCACTGATGGGCTTCTGATGAAAGTAAAAGAATAGGGCTTTCTGAGTTGTCTTTGCTGGCAAGGACTGGAAGGCAGGTGCTGCTCAGGCCAGTGGGAAGGTGGGCAGGCCTAAGTGGAAATCACGAGCCCCTGCCTCCTGGTTGGCTGCTGGCCATCCTCCCTCCGTGCAGGGTGGCCTGTAGGCAGCTCCAGCGTTTTCCTCAAGAGACAGCCCCAAATTTTATATCATTCAGGATGGATAGCTTTGTTGGACCCAGGAAATTTTCATAGCAGGTCTTCCTAGTCACCCCAAAGTCAGAGAAAACTTCAACAGTCCCCCGAAAGCTGCTAGCACTTGCCTGTGCAGTCAGCAGGATAAATATTTTGTTAATTTGTTCGTTCTTAGAGATAGGGTCTTACTGTGGTGCCCAGGCTGGATTGCAGTGGCCTGATCGTAGCTCACTGCAGCTTCCAACTGCTGAGCTCAAGTGATGCTGCCACTTCAGCCTCTTGAGTAGCTGGAAGTATAGGTGCACACCAGCAAGCCTGGCTAATTTTTAAATTTTTTTCTAGACATAGAGTCTCACTATATCACCTAGGCTTGAACTCCTGGTCTCAGGGACTCCTCCCACCTTGCCCTTCCAAAGCACTAGGATTATGGGCATGGCTGGGGGTGAATATTTTGTGAAATACATTGCTATGTAATGATACAGCTTTGCCTTCTATATGAAACTTGCAAATGTGAACTGATTATGTTTTGAGAGAGCTGCCAAAAATCATGGCTATTGTTTTAGAAGTGTTGTCAAGCCATTTTCTGGGATAATCTTGAGCAGGGCTCTTGTCTGCTTTGATTAGAGTGAGGCTGTGTTATCTGCCTCTTGAAGGTTTTCTATCCTTTGCAGGGGAGGGCTAGGGGATGCGATATGCCATTTTCTTTTCTTTTCTTTCTTTTTTTTGAGACGGAGTCTTGTTCTGTCGCCCTGGCTGGAGTGCAGTGGCGCAATCTCGGCTCACTGCAACCTCTGCCTTCCAGGTTCAAGCGATTCTCCTGCCTCAGCCTCCTGAGTAGCTGGGACTACAGGTACATGCCACCAGGCCCAGCTAACTTTTTGTATTTTTGGTAGAGGCAGGGTTTCATCGTGTTAGCCAGGAAGGTCTCAATCTCCTGACCTCATGATCCGCCCGCCTCAGCCTCCCAAAGTACTGGGATTACAGGCATGAGCCACCATGCCCAGCCTCTTTTTATTTTAAAAAGCAGTTTAAATAGTCTTCAAGTATAAGTTTTAAAGGACAGCCAAAGACAGTCCACTCTAATTCTAGAAGTTGTGTCCTGAGGTCTGAGACAGTTTCTGTTGTCTCTGACTCTCACTGAATCGAAAGGGCAGGGTTGGTGTGAGCTGTTGCAGCTAAACATTCACATTAACCTGGAACACTGGATCCTCAGAGCCAGAGGCTGATGAGGGATCCCTCTAAGCTGCCATCCAACTCAGAGAGGGCTTTGAGCATCAGTCCTGCCGTGGCAAGTTTCCATCTGGTGTTTTGTTGAATTTATTCTTCATGATGAAGTGGGCTAACAGAAGATGTGCTGCCCAGGCTGGAGTGTGGGAAGTGGTGGGAACTCCTGGCTGCAGAAGGTGGGACAACGTTTCTGAGTCCTCAGTGTGTGTACGGGGAGGGGCAAGGGGAGACCTTGCTTTCTCTGGGATCAGCCATGATCTGCTTTCAACTCCTCGCTCCCTATTTTCACTGTTGCTTCTAGTAGACAGGGGTCTCAACATAGGAAGTTGCTGGGTTTTTTGTTTTGTTTTGTTTTGTTTTTTTGAGATGGAGTCTTGCTCTGTCGCCCGGGCTGAAGTGCAGTGGCATGATCTCAGCTCACTGCAACCTCCGCCTCCCGGGTTCAAGCAATTCTTCTGCCTCAGCCTCCCAAGTAGCTGGAATTACAGGAGCCCACCATCATGCCCGGCTAATTTTTGCATTTTTGGTAAAGATGGGGTTTCACCATGTTGGCCAGGCTGGTTTTGAACTCCAGACCTCAGGTGATCAGCCTGCCTCGGCCTCCCAAAGTGCTGGGATTACAGGTGTGAGCCACCGTGCCTGGCCTCACATAGGAATTTTCTTTCACCTAGTTTGCAGGCCAGTGCTCTGCATGAGGCCTGCCACGTTCGGTGGTTTGCAGGGAGGCAGGATGGGGGAGGGAAAGTGTACCAGACAATTGAGCCATGCAGCTCTGTGCTCATCACTCACTAGCTGTGTGCCCATGAAGAAGCAGCTAAAACTTGCTGAGCCTCAGTTTGCTCATCTGTAACAGAGAGATGCTGTCACCCACTGCTTTAAGCGAGGCAGAAGATCCAACACTTGGCCTGGGGTGAGGCCCTTGCTCCATTAAGCTCTGAGTGCCTACCCCCAGGGCAGACCCAGGGTACCAGAGATGACCCAGTGACTTGTGTCCCTCCAGCTGCGGAGCCGAGATGGCTCGGAGTACCTGATTCAGCATGACTCGGAGGCTATCATCAGCACCTGGCATAAGGCCATTGCTCAGGGCATCCAGGAGCTGGTAAGCAGAGCCCAGAGCCTCTAGGGGTGGTGGGGAGGTGGTGGCCATTATGAGTGGGGCCCTCTGCTCAGGCTTAGGGAGCTCTAAGGTACCAGTGGGTAACGTAAATGCAGTCCCCCACTAATGGCAGGGATGGCGTGGTAGGCTGCTGAAGAAACTGCCTTCTGTAAGTCTGTGAATCCAGCCCTGGGGTTGGTGCTGCAGGAAGACTCTCCAAGCGACCGTAGGGGCACATTCTGAAGGAATTTCCCATTTCACGGGAAGCAGAAGGCCAAATACATACTCTGCAAGCCAACCAACGGCGGGCTGAAACTAGCAGATAAAATGTTAAAGGATTGATTTTAATAGTCGACCCTTTTTTTAAGGCTCAAAATACCAATTGCAGAAGTAGAGCTAGGACAGGGGCTTTCTGACAACTACTGACCTGGAAATGACCCAGGGCTTTTTGACCCTTAATTCCCTATGAGCCAATATTGAGTGCAGCTTTTGGCTGTATTAATAGAGGTAGGAATCCAGAGCCAGAGAGGTGATATTGGTACAGTTGTTGGCAGAGCTCCAGCCACAGCTGGAGGTGCAGGCTCAGAACTGGGAGCCATGTATTGAGGAATGCTGACCTAGTTAGAGAAACTGAGGAAAACAGAGGAAGAAGGCTCCAGGTGGGTAGGGGTTGCCAGGATAGGAAGGGGTGTGGGAGAACAGGATGACTCTGTCTGCACCTTAAGGGCTCCACGCAGCCAAGGGAGGTGAATGTTCTCAGGCTCACTGGTGGAGATAAGGAGAGTTAACCTGGTTAAGGGAAGAGAGGACTCTTCGCTGAGGGTCTCCAGGCCATGACTGTTGGGAGTGCATTTCGGGTCCCTTGCCCCATCCTGGAAGGACCCGCAGCTGGCTCAAGGCCCCACCTTTCTGAGGCTATGGGAATCCAGTCCGCAGAGCTGCCCCCAGAGGAGGAGAGCGAGAGCACCAGAGTGGACTTCGGGGCGAGTGAGCGCCTGGGAAGCTGGCAGGAGAAAGAGGAGGACGCGCGGCCGAATGCAGGTGTGCGCAAGGCAGGATGGGCTGGGGGCTCCCAGGAGACCTCTCCTGGGGAATGATGATTGCTGGGGCCTGCCTGGCCTGCCCCGGCGCTGCTTCCTGACTCAGTCTTGCCTTTCCCCGCTGCAGCCACGCCCGCCGTGGGCCCCGGGGGCCTGGAGAGCGACTTGAGCAAGGTCCGGTACAAGCTCCGCAAGTTCCTCCAGAGGCGGCCCACACTGCAGTCGCTGCGGGAGAAGGGCTACATCAAAGGTACCCGAGGCCTGCGGGGGGCAGGGACCCGGGGACCGGGACAGGGCGCAGGCTGGACGGGAACTGACGAGCTTCTCCCCTAGACCAGGTGTTCGGCTGCGCGCTGGCCGCGCTGTGTGAGCGCGAGAGGAGCCGGGTGCCACGCTTTGTGCAGCAGTGCATCCGCGCCGTCGAGGCCCGCGGTACGTGCGTTGTGGGGGTGAGGGAGGCAGGCATTGGGGTGCCCGCAGGTCTCCTGCCAGGACCGCAGGCTGAAGACCTCTGGATGGAAGCAGGTCCAGGGGGAAAGTACGGAAGGCCCCGACTGGGAATCATAGCAGGGACCTGTAGCCCCACCCTACCCCCACCCCCGAACCTGGGATCAGCGCCTCCCTCTGCCCCAGGGCTGGACATCGACGGGCTGTACCGCATCAGTGGAAACCTGGCCACCATCCAGAAGCTGCGCTATAAGGTGGACCATGGTGAGGCCGGTCCCTACCCCCTGCCCCAGAGCCTGAAGGCGCGAAGGGTACTGACCTCCCTTCCATCCCCCTCCCTTCCTCTGGCACAGATGAGCGCCTTGACCTGGACGACGGACGCTGGGAGGACGTCCACGTTATCACCGGCGCCCTGAAGCTCTTCTTTCGGGAGCTGCCGGAGCCCCTCTTCCCCTTCTCGCACTTCCGCCAGTTCATTGCGGCCATCAGTGAGCACCTGGGGCAGGTGGGGCGGATGGGGTAAGGGGCGTGGCGGGCCACCCCTTTAGCAGGCTCCCCTCGCCCAGCCGACATCTCCTACCTCCAGTTCTGACTCCCTCTAAACCTTCCTTCACCCAGAGTTGCAGGATCAGGCCCAGCGCAGCCGCTGTATGCGCGACCTAGTGCGTTCGCTGCCGGTCCCCAACCATGACACTCTGCGGATGCTCTTCCAGCACCTCTGCCGGTGAGCCAGAAGTGCTGCGCGGGAAGGGGGAGGCAGGTCCCGGCTGGAGCCCCTCGCGCCTCCCCGCAGTTCGGAGCCCTGATCCCACCCACCCCTGCCGCAGGGTGATCGAGCACGGCGAGCAGAACCGCATGTCGGTGCAGAGCGTGGCCATTGTGTTCGGGCCCACGCTGCTGCGGCCCGAAGTGGAAGAGACCAGCATGCCCATGACCATGGTGTTCCAGAACCAGGTGGTGGAGCTCATCCTGCAGCAGTGTGCGGACATCTTCCCGCCGCACTGACTGCGGGCCCGCGACTGGGGCGGCGGCCGAGGGCCTGCCACACAAGCTGGGCGGCGGAGGCCACGCGGCCCGGCCTTCTCTCTGGGACCTTCCCCCAGCGCACAGCCGCAGGCAGGTGTGACTTCTGCACCCTCGGTTCTGAGGGTACGGTGACCCCTAGTGGGCAGTTTGCAAAATGTGATTCCTTCCCCCAACTCCTCATCACCCCTGCCACCCCTCTCCCCTGCCCCCTCCCCCCCACCCGTCACGTCCTATTTGGGGGTTAATTAGGATTTTTTCTCTATTGCATCGCTCCTACCGTGCGTGCGCGATAGTGTGTGTGGGGGTGACAGTTGGAATTTCAGGAATGGTGGATGCTGGGGGGAGGAGTTTGGTGGGGGGCTTCCTAGCTGCTTCTGGCCCTCACCTCGTGGAGGCCTTCACAGAGACCCTGTGGACCCTGTGCCGGCACTGTCCAGTCATGAAGCAGCTGTAACCACTTCCCTACTGTGGAAATAGGACTGACCCAGTGTGGGCGGCTGAAGCTGTCCTCCTCAGGCGTCAGGGATGACCTCCTGCCTGAGCCTCTCGCAGGCTGGCTGTGCGCCAGTTTCATCTGCTTTTCTGTTGGGGATACCGGGCCTCTGCTGTCCCCGACCCACTGGTATTCTGTGCCAGGCTTCTTCCTATTCACCAAGTGCGCACCTCGCATCTGCCACTCGGCATGCACCAGTTCCACACTCAATCCCATTTTACAGACGAGGATGCTGAGGCCTGCAGCTGCAATGTGACTTGCTCAAGGTCCAGTGAGTGACCTCACTCCCCAGAAAAGGCTCCTCCCACACCAGAGCACCGCCTGAGTAGGGGGGAAATCAGTCCTTTCAGCTACCACCCTCCAACCTTTGGGCCTATGCGAAAGGAAAGGAACTAAACTGGGTGTTTTCTGTCTGGACCTGGGGAGGCCCCTGAAGGCAAAGAGGCAAACTGCCCCAGCTGTTCTGTCCTAGAGGAGGGGGACATAGCCCTAGCAGGAGCTCCCAGCCCCTTCTGGCAGTCTGACACACAAGTATGCCCATCTGGGGCCCGCTTTGCCCTGAAGAGCTGGGCAGGCCTGCAGGGTGTGGGGAAGGAGGACACAACCTCAAGAAAGGAAGAATGAATCCCAGGGAACAGCAGGTCCCTTCCCTCCTCAGACACAAGCCACCTCAGGTTGTGGCTCTTGGCCCCCCGCCCCCCCCCCCCCCCCGTTCATTTATTCAACAGACAATGACAGCTCATATTTATTGGACATTAGCACCATGCCAAGCATTTGGCTTGGATTATCCCATTTGTTTCTCACAGCCGGTATTTATTGTCCGCTCTTCTGTGCCAGGTGCTGTGCTCTGGGCAGGGGCACTGCACGGGCTGCCTGCCCTGGTGGAGCTTGTGGTCTGACGGGTGAGGCTGACCCAAGCCCACCTCACTGCCATTGCCAGCAGGGCCAGGGCAAGAGTACACACAGGGGCCTCATACCATGTGTTTAAATATTTAAAACTTATCAATCAAGCTAACAACTGTTAAATAAAATATGTTCTATTCTCCTACTTTGACAAATGTGTCTTGATAATGACCTGGAAGGCCAGGTTCTAATTTAAACGTCTTTGACTTTTCCAAGTTCCATGCCCAAATGTGGTGGTAGGAGAAGGCCAGGCCCTGGGCTCAGCCTTCCCTCTCATCTTGCCACCCACAGAGCCCTCCTCCCCCAAGCAGAGGCTCACGGGCTCATACGTGGACATTGTAGTCTGTGTGTGCAAACTGCCCATAACCCCTGCAGCCAGCTGCCGCTTGGCTACCCCACTGGTGACTTAGTCCACCCTTGAGGGGATGGGCTTGGAGCTATTTGGGGAGGGCATGCTGGGGCCCCATGTATCAGAAGCATGTTCTAAAGGGAGGGTCCAGGCTTCAAGAGGGCCCCCCAGATTCCTCATCCTGTGGGGAGGGCCACAGGCACAGGAGCCTTCTGCAGAGGACCCATGGCAGAGACCCCTCTCATTTGAGTCCAAGGGTGAAACTAGGCAGACAGTAAGTAGCTAATCACGGTTACCACATTTGTGCAAGAGCTCGCAGAAGTGTAGGGTGCTCGGAAGGAGTGTCATGGGGTGTGAATGTTGCCCAGGGACCTGAGATGCTTCTGCAGAAGCCACGTTTGAGAGAAGCAGTCAATAATGAAGAGGAGTCAAGCAGGCAAGGGGTTAAGGGAAGGGTGCTAGTCAGTAGGAGTGGCATGTGCAAAGGCTCTGGGGCAGGAAAGCTTGTGGGGAGAACAAAATCTGAGAGAAGACCATTGAAACTGGAGCCCAGAAAACCAGGGAGCATGGGTACAAGGTGAAGCTGGAGAGCTGTAAGGGACAGAGCATGTGGGACCCTATGGCCAAGGATATTGGGTCCCCAAGACAAGGAGCCGAAAGGCAGGCAGGTCTTGGAAAGTGTCCGCTCCCCACCTCCTTCGCCACCCCAGGCTTCTGACCCTGCCAAGGCCTCAGTGGGCAAATAATGTAGCAGCAGGCAGAGAGGTCCTAGAATTATCACATTTTTGTGATGAAGGGGAGCTTCAGAAATCACCTACCACCAATGAGGAAACCTCTGGAGAGAACATCATAAGTCACCTGCAGCCACATGGCAGGTTGGTGGCAGAACCTGGCCCAGAGCTTCATTTGCACAGTCTAGGGACCGACTGTCCCCTCACCAGAAGTCCGAGGCTCAGTCATACATCTCTAGCCCTGAGGACATGCATGGTGAGCACTGTAGGTGTGCATCGAATAAGTTTGGAGCGAACTGGATTGTTCTGAAATACAAAGAATATAGAAGTGGTGTCTTCCTTCTTGAAGCTCCATCTGGTTGGGGAGAGCTATAAAAAGGAGTGACAGTGGCACAGCTGATAAGGGCTGCCACGGGGATCTCTCCCCAAGCCCACTGCCTCTCAGCAGATGCCTTTAAGTCCTCCTGCAGCCTACAGTCTGCCCCTGAAACTACTCTCAGAAAGGCCACGGTGCCCACTTGGTTGCTAAGTCGGGGGACATGCCCAGTCCTGTGCAAGTAAACACGTGGGCTGCCTGCTGTCCTTGAGACACACTGTTCCTTTGCCTGCAGCAACATGGGGTTTCCTTTTTCTTTTCTTTTCTTTTCTTTTTTTTTTTTTTGTTTGTTTGTTTGAGACAAGGTCTCACTCTGTTGCCCAGGCTGGAGTGCAGTGGTGCTATCATAGCTCACTGCAGCCTCAACCTCCCAGGCTCAAACCATCCTCTTGCCTCAGCCTCTCAAGCAGCTGGAACCACAGGCACACACCATCATGCCTGACTAATTTTTGACTTTTTGTAGAGATGGGATCTCACTGTGTTACCCAGGTTGGTCTCAAACTCCTGGCCTCCAGTGATCCTCCTGCCTCAGCCTTCCAGAGCACCAAGATTACAGTATGAGCCACTGTGCCTGGCTTACATGAGTCTTCTCTACCACTCCACCTCTCCCTTTTCAGCTCCCTATGTTCTCTGCTTGCCCTGTAAATGGTGATGCTCCCACCCCCAGATTGTGCCCTTGGCCCGCGGCTCTCTCCCTTCCACAATCCCTCATCCATTCCACCCTGCAGACTCAGCCACCAAGCCTGCACCCATGTCACCCAAATCTCTAACACCAGCTTGGAGTGCTCTCTCATGAGTCCCATGTGCAAAATCTACCTGCTCAGGAGACACTTCCATGTGGATGGCTGCCAGACGCCCGAAGTGCAACCCATCTGCAACAAAGCTCAACCAACCCCTGCTCTCTGTCTCTGAGCATGACACCTCCAGTCCCCAGAGTCCCAATCTTCTACTCCTAAATATATCCCGTCCTCCATCAGTCTCCCTCATCTGGGTGATCACAGCAGCCTCTGAATGGGTGCCTCTCCTCCCCATTCAATCCTCCACCCAGCAGCCACCCCTCCCACCTATGCACACCAGCCGTGCCCATGCCTGCTGCCCCAGGACACTCCAGGCTGCTTCTTGCCTCGACACCTGTGGGTCAGCAGTCCTCCTGTCTCCTTCCCTTTCCCCTGGCCAGTTCCTCCTCCTCCTCCTCCAAGCCTCAGCTCACACCTACTCCCCACGCCCTCCTCAGATCTCACCCGTGTATCTCGTCACACTTAGCTCACTGCATACGATCATGCTTCCGTGGCCAGGTCTCCCCACTGGGCTGTGGGCTGGCAGAAGTGTGAAAGGTTCATCCGGATCGTAGCCTGCATCATTACCTCATTCCTTTTTATTGTATTTATTTATTTTTTTATTTATTGGATTTATTTATTTATTTATTTTTCAGACAGAGTCCCACTCTGTCACCCAGGCTAGAGTGCAGTGGTGCAATCTTGGTTCACTGCAACCTCCTCCTCCCAGGCTCAAGCAATCTTTCCATCTCAGCCTCCCAAGTAGCTGGGACTATAGGCGTGTACCACCACACCTGGCTAACTTTTATATTGTTGGTAGAGTCAAGGTCTTACCATGTTGCCCAGGCTGGTCCCATACTGCTGAGCTCAAACAATCCTGCGGCCTCCACCTCTCAAAGTGCTGAGATTAGAGGCGTGAGCCACCACACCTGGCCCTCATTCTTTTTTATTGTCAAATAATATTCCATTGTATGGATATATCACATTTTTGTTTATCCATGTGTCAATTGATGGACGTTTGGGTTGTTTCCACTTTTCTTTTTTTTTCTGAGCCAGAGTCTCACTCTGTCGCCCAGGCTGGAGGGCAGTGGCATGATCTTGGCTCACTGCAACCTCCGTCTACCGAGTTCAAGCAATTCTCTGCCTCGGCCTCCCGAGTAGCTGGGATTAGAGGTGCCCACCACCACGCCCGACTAATTATTATTATTATTTTTTTTTGTATTTGTAATATTGACGGGGTTTCACCAATTTGGCCAGGCTGGTCTTGAACTCCTGACCTTGTGATCCACCTGCCTTGGCCTCCCAAAGTGCTGGGATTACAGACGTGAGCTACTGCGCCCAGCCGGGTTGTTTCCACTTTTTGGCTAATATGAATAATGCTGCCATGAACACTCACGTACAAGTTTTTCTGTGGACATATCATTTCAGTCAGCTAGGGCTACCATAACAAAATACCATAGACTGGGTGGCTAAAACAACAGAGATTTATTTCTCACAGTTTTGGAGGCTGGACGTTTGAGTAAGGTGCCAGTACAGTCAGGCTCTGATGAAGGCTCTCTTCCTGGCTTGCAGACAGCCGCCTTCTCACTGTGTCCTCATGTGGCACAAAGAGAGTAAGCTCCAGTCACTTCCATTTATTACAAGGACACTAATCTCAACTTTATGGTCTCACGTGAACCTAATCACCTCCCAAAGGCCCCATCTCGATACCATCACATTGAGGGTTAGGGTTTCAACACATTAATGGGGTGGGAGGCACAAACACTCAGTCTATGACTCATGTTTTAATTCTCCTGTGGAATTTCCAGGAATTTGCTGGATTAAAAGGTAACTCTACCTTTAACCTTTTAAGGAACCATCAAATTGTTTTCTATAGCTGCACAATCTCCCACCAGTTGTGTTTGAGGGTTTCTGCTCCCTCTCGCCTTCTGCAACAATTGCTTCGGATCTTCATTCCCTCCAACCCCTGGCCCTCTTAGCCTTCCCTCTCTTATCAGGTGACCCACCTCCACCTCACAGAATAGTGGACACACTTAACATCCCACCACAAAGCTCAGCCCTCCCTCACCACGGCCTCCCTGGCCTCCTTTCCTCGGTACCTCAGAGCAGACATTTCTCCAGGGTACAGCTCACCTGTTTTTTCAGAAAATATCCACAATCACTGGCCCCTCTTCTTGCTATTTAGCTGCTGTCTCATGTTGAATGTCCCAGGAAACAGAGACGTTGGCAGGGGGCTTGCTGGGTCTGATCTCGTGACCAATGCCTGAGGGGCGGAGCCAGCAGGAGCGGCTGAGAGAGAAGCTGAGCTGGGGCGCAGGCCCATTTAAGGCCTCAGCCACCCCATGGGAAGCCCTGGAGCTGGGACAGCCTCAGCCTTGTGCCCCATTATGGCCAGGGGCCCAGGCCACTGGATGTGGGCTGCCTTATAAGGTGGGAGAAGCGAGGGCATGGATTTGGGCAGAGCAGCTGTCTTCAGCCCAGGGCACATCCTAGAGAGAGGCTCAGATGAGCGCTATTGGCCACTGACCTCCCTGCCCTTTGGGAAATCCTTGCTCAGTCCTGGAGGAGGGCATCTGAGAGGCACCCATGGTATCCACTACGTCAACTGGCCGCCTCCCCTCGCCACGGGAACGTGCTAAAGTGCCTCTCTCTGAAACGGCCCCCAACCCCACATCTCTCTGCAGCTGCCACCATCCTCCTCCTCCTCCCCTTTGCAGCCAAACTTCTCAGAAGTCATCTACACTCGCGGTATCAATCTGCTTCTCTTGTTCGCTCCTCAACCCCACTCCCCACACATCAGACCACTTGTTTTCCCTAAACTCACTGATTTCCCATTGATAGCTGCTGGATATTTGGGGGTCTGTGTATTGATTGTCTTTTGGGGGGCACCCTATCCCTGCTGACCACCCCATCCCTGGAAATGTTCCCTTTCTCTTGGCTTGCACATTCCCCTCGTTTTCCTCCCACCTCTGGCCATGCATCTCATTCTCTGCTGCACAGCCAGTACAGGCAGAGTCCTTGGGGCCCACCCCTCCCTGGATGAAACCGTCTACACCCACAGCATGAGCGACTCACTGATCCATAGTATCAGGCCTGACTGCTCTAAGCTCCCAATCCTGGTGTCCTCTGACAACCTGACATCTGCTCTGGGACGGTCCCTAGCCCAAGACTGGATTTGTGATTTTCCCCAAACCTTGTACTCCTCCAGGGTCTTACCTGTCCCAGGCAAAGCTCCATCATCCCCTGAGTCAGGTGAGCCAGGAACCTGGGAATGTGGCCTACTCCCTCCATCTCATCTCTCTCTCCCACCTCCACACCCAATCTGTGTCTTGTCAGTCCTTCCTCTCTTATCTACCCCTTTCCATCACTAGGGCCCCTTCCTGGTCTAAGGGGCTAATAGCTCCCGCCTGGACCCGGCAGCTCCCAGCCCCCTTCCCCATCCCACGTCCTCATTGCCCCCACCGCATCCAGCCTCATTTCAAAACACATGCCTGATTATATTATCACCCTGCATGAAAACCTTTCCACTCATCTAAGGAAAAGACCAAGCTTCAGCATGGCCTGCCTGGGGCTTGAACCTACCCACCCCTCAGCCTTCTCTCGTGAACCAGTGTGAGACAGTGGCTCAGCGTGTGGGCTCTGGAGTCAGGCTACCTGGATTCAAATGTGAGCTCCACATTGCCCCTGCCAGATGGTTTTGGATTACTGACTCATTCCTTTGTGCCCGTTTTTTCTTCTGGAGAATGGGGATGCAATAGCAGCACCAACCTCACAGGTGGTTTTGAAGATGCCACAAGATGATACAAGGCTCTGAGAACACAGTGTGGCTGCAGTAAACACTTGCTGGGGCCTGTGCCTTACATGCTGTTTGGTTTACAGACTGCAGCTACACTGGCCTCCCATCGATTTCACAAATGTTTCACACTCCCCTCTGCCCCAGGACCTTTGCATGTGCTGTGCTCTCTTTGTAGTTCTCTTCTCCCTTTGCTTAGTCATCTTTTAGCACTGTGCTCAGGTAACTTCCTCGGGCAGCTCTTTCCAATGCCCAGCTAGGTCAGCGTTTTTTGTTACACACCAAAGACCCATATATGCCGCGCGCGGTGGCTCACACTTGTAATCCCAGCACTTTGGGAGGCCGAGGCAGGCGGATCACAAGGTCAGGAGATCGAGACCACGGTGAAACCCCGTCTCTACTAAAAATACAAAAAATTAGCCGGGCGCAGTGGCGGGCACCTGTAGTCCCAGCTACTCAGGAGGCTGAGGCAGGAGAATGGCATGAACCCAGGAGGCGGAGCTTGCAGTGAGCTGAGATTGCGCCACTGCACTGCAGCCTGGGCGACAGAGCGAGACTCCGTCTCAAAAAAAAAAAAAAAA